>NC_081826.1:31965000-32268125 GCF_030867095.1 Alligator mississippiensis | reverse complement strand
CCCATTCTGAAAACAGCAACAGGCTGGGAGGCACTGCAGACGCAAGTTACAGAAGATGCTATGTTTTGAAACATCTTCATCTGCACCCTCATGCAAAGAGGATTCAGATTTTTGCCCAATTAGCCATTTTTTAAGTGTTCTGCAGTCATCCACTTGTGTTTGGTCATGGCTATAGACTGCTTTCTGTGGCCAGATCGGGTTAAAATTATCACTTCTGTGTCCTTAATTTAGGTCTCTATATAATTTGCATTGAACATACTGATATTAAACTTTGACAATTATCCAGAGTACATTATATTTTTGTGGGGTATTATTAGGTCCAGTTCCTGAACAACAGAAAAAAATCACTATTGTGCAGATCAGAAAAAGAGGAGATGGAGTTGGGAGGAGGGGGGAGAAGGGGACTCACTTAAGACTTTAACCCACCTCCTTACCCATCTTGGGACTGGTATGTACCAAGCCAGGCCAACAGTGTAGCTGAATGTGTACCACCTGTCCATGGCTTCAACAGCCTTTATAGCAACCAGAGGCTGTTCGCCAAAGAATGCCAGGATACTATGGCAACAAGGGAGATAATGGCCTAAAACTGCTACAGCAGCATTAAGGCTTTAGTGCACCCTGCTACCAGTGAAGAAAGCTTTGTAGTAACTTGCACTGGTGGAAATCTTAAGTTTTCATATCACAGTGTGCAAACCATCAAATTATACAGCCATATTCTTAAGAGCACCTCTTTAAGAGCTACTCAGCATCTAGTATTCTGATTTACTCTTGGCTATAAGAAAAATTTTAAATGCCAAACGGTTAATGAGACTGCTAGCATTTGTTCCAATTAAGAACTAAGAACAGAACCCAGACAGTGTCTGTGGTTAAGTTCGGCTGGACCCTCTAAAGAGGGGGACTGACAAACCACTTCAGGGTTATATACTGCTATGCAGGACCACAGAGGTGCTCTAGCTGCTTGCTGAAGATTTTACTTCAAATGGTACAGTTTCGTGGGACCTCCTATGTGCTCAGAGCAGTTTTGTATCTATTCTTTTACTCAGCAACCAGTTGCGAACAAGCAATCTCGTTCTACTGTATGCCCTCTGCAAAAATCACCTCAATATTTAGCTCAAAAACAGACAGAAAAAGCTTACTACTGATGTAGCTCTTTCAGAGAAATAAAACTGATTAACACATGTGAAAATGCTACAATTCCCAACACGTTTTGATTCACTTGTCAACAGTGATCCTGGTTTTCTCTGTTTACAAGTCACAAATTCCCATATAAAAACCCCAGAATTCACAATTAAAATGAAATGCCACATGCACACCTGCATTTTTTTCCCCCACGAGAAGTAGAAAACCTGATCCCTACTTATCAGTACCAGTAACCTGTATTTTCTCTGCTACAAATAAATAAAAAGAAAAGTATGAGGAACTGTTCTATACAACTAATTTAATACTTGCTGATGAGCTCCAGTTATTACTGCTATCACATTCACCGTAAAATGAAATCCCACCAAGTTCTCAACACATTAGAAACCAAGAGGGCTATATACCATCATTAATATTTAATACACTATTCATTAATACACCATTTAAAATCTGCTATTTTTAGTTCTCACATAGTCAACCAAATATTTCATAAGTTAGAGACCTAAATGCCAACAGTTATAAAATTGTTTTATTATATCATGATTATGTATTTTAGAAACCTAAAAGCATTAAATAAGATTAGGAACCTAAATAATTTCACCACAACATGAGAGCAACTAATGCTGGTTTTCCTTTTCCTGAATGCTAGCTGGATTTAGATAAAATTTAGATAACTGATTTGTGGAAGTTTCTCATGTTAATTTAATTACTGATTAAGCACCATGCAGCTGGTAATTTGCTTTGATGTGCTATATCATGACACTTGTTCCTAAAACTTCAGAGTTGTGATATAAAAGATCCGTGACAATTACATCACCAATCTAAAGATGATGCATTATACTCAGACTATACTTGCACATCCTCATTCTGAAATGTAAAAAAAGCAGAAAGAAATGCATGTCATTTCACTTAGTGAAACAGGCACTTTTTGCTCTGGGCACTGGGCATAATTCCTGCACTTGGCATTTCCTGTGGTTTTCCAATAAACTGTGTGCATTTCCTGCCAGCACCTGACTCATTTTGGGAACTGATGTAATCTTTCTATCAACTTCCAGACTTGGGTAATATCTGTTTTTATCTGTAGTTTCTGACCCAAAAGCAAAACTAGCGATAACAGAGATACAGGCCAAAGTTCCTCCTTACTTTACCATTTCTTTTTGCAATTCACTTTTTCACTGCTTTAGCGGTACCTAAAAACTGTGTTCTTAGCAGTATCATTTTATTCTCACACTAACCATATCTGCTTAAACACAACCTCTCTCTTTTCAATATTAAAGTTTTGGGGTTACAGTATTGACAAAACTTAAATGCACAATTTGTACAAGTTTTTGTTTAAAAATGGAAGGCATGGCTGAGTTATCTTGCAGGTAGATCCCTACCAATTCATACCTAACCAGAAGTCTAAGATGGATAACTACATTTTGAAAGGTCGCAAAAATTAAGAAAAATTATTATATACTGTAGCATAGTCCATTAGGTTGGTGATGCTTTAGTTAATCTTGCCACTTACTGTGAAGATGGTAATTACTGAGCATCCATTTCTCAAAGGTTTAACAGCAAACTGAGATTGCACTATGTGAAACAGGAAAGCACTTAAATCTTAAAAGTACTTTCCTGAATTAGAACCTAAATATCCAGTGAAGAATGAGTGCCTAAAGTAACAGTTTCCTTAAATGGCCTTTTCTCAAGCACAGTTTTGGAATGATGGTTTCTTTGGAACCTGTGTGGCTTTCCTCTCCAACAGAAAGATCGGTTATGTTTTTACCACAGATGAACAACAAGGACTGGGCACCTGGAACATTTTCAAATGAAACACCAACTCACTATTAAACTCATTTTAATTTTAGTTTATTCGAGCTAATGGGGTGACTTGATATTGAGAGGGATAGAGGAGAAGGGGAGGAATGAAATCCTACAGATCCCAGTTATCACTATCCTGAAAAGCTATTCACATGCAGTTCAATTATCTGTTGTAGAGAAACTACTGAGATAGAGGACAGACATATAAAGTAACTAGAAATAGCAGGAGGAGTTTAGTGCAAGGGTGGGCAAAATGCAGCCTGTGAGCTAAATCCAGCTGCCAAGGGATTTTGTCTGGCCTGTGGCAGGTGCGATGGCCTTGCCCAGGACAAGGAGTGGGGCATGCAGCCATTCCCGCCACCTCCGGGGCACACAGTGGGGTGGGAGTGGAGCAGCAGTAGGACTTGTTTCCTGGAAGCCCCAGTAGCTCCTTCTGCCTGCCACTGCTACTGGACTCGGCCCCGCTGCCTGGGCACCCTAGCCCATTCACCCCACACCTGCTGCTGGGGGCCGGACCTGTGTGGGCAGGGCGTGCCGCTGGACAGATGGGATAGGGCTGTGGACAGGCAGGGAGAGGTGTCCGGGAATTGGGTGAGCAGGTGGGGTTGGGATTTTGGGGCAGTGACAACACAAGGCCGGGGCAGAGCTGCAATCTGCTGCCCATACATCCCTGCAATGGGCTACAGTTCTGTGGGCAGGGGTGTGCAAGGAGCAGACTGTGGCTCAGCTCTGGGCTCAGGCCCAGGTCCTGCCCAGATGTCCTGTTCCTGGATACAGCACATCCTGCAGCCCCATCCCGTCTGCCCAGCCATGAGGGTCCCAGATGGCCTTCACGGAGATCCCAGGATCATGGGGGGGTGAGGGTGATGAGTGTGGGCCAGGGTAGAACCATGATTTCTGTACACCCCTGTACATCACACAGGCATGTAGGGAGTGGATGGCAGCTCTGCTCTGGGCCTGAGCCCCACACAGTCGCAGCCCCGTGATCACAGCTGCACCTACCCGCCCTGTTCCCCCTGCCTACCTGTGACCCCATTCCAGCTGCCTGGCCTGGCCCAGCCCAGAGCAGGACCACTTAGGGCAGGGGTGGGCAATTATTTTGGGTGGAGGGCCGCTTACTGAGTTTTGGCAAGCCATTGAGGGCCGCATGACAGGCAGCCAGGGGCAAATAAATATTAATTTTCTAAATTTTTTAGGGGCCTCGCGGGTCGGATAGCATGGCCTGGCGGGCCATATGTGGCCTGCGGGCTGCATTTTGCCCGCCCCTGAAGGGAGTTTTCACAAGCTGTTGGGGGGTGGGGGGGCTGACCTGGTCTATGACAGCTCACCAAAATTATGTCACTGGCCCTCTGGCCCAAATAATAGATTTAATGGGCCACATTGCAAAAAAGTAATTTTAACTCTATGTGGCTGCATAATTCTATATGGGTAATTAAAGTAACTAAGATGTTAAAAGCCTGACAAAATAAATCCAGGAAATAAAAATGAACACTCATTGCCTGAAAAGCGGAAGAGAAAACAAACCAAACAAACTCATAGAGCTTTTGAAACATATTTCAAGGCATGAGTCAGAGGTCTAACTCCCATACAAAAAACAGCTAAACAATAAAATTTGGATAACAGGTGAATGATACAAAATATTTAACATAAAAAATACTTTTTTCAGTTTGCCAATCTATAGTTCTGCCACTTAAAGGAAAGACTTCTGGCTAAATGATGCACCATAACATATTACATGGTCTTTAAAAGATACAATATATTTCTATGGGCAGAAGCTGCTGCCACAAGGCAGCCTGGGTACAGGCTCCAGGCAACTGTAGCAAAAAGGACCTAACAGCAGCAAGGGGGAACCAGAAACTTCTCCCCTATGCCCAGCAGCAACTTCTGTCTGGCAGCCACCCCTGCTCATCATGGATAGGCCCATTCGGAGCAGGCATGGAGTGAGCCCAGGTTGCAGCCTGTGTGCATAGGTCCCAGCTCGTCCAGAACTGGTCCACTCTGGCCGGGGCGAGTCTGGAGCGGGTGTGGGGCAGGCTGGGGTTGTGTGCTCGGTTGCTGCTGGGTGCTTGTGGCAGTGAGGAGTCGCACGGTGCACAGGCCGTGTTACAAGGGGGGGAAGGAGGGTGCTGATCAGCCCATGACAGCTCCCCAAAACCGTCTATTGTGACCCCCAAACCCAAATAAATTGCCTGCCCCTGGAGTAGTAAGTATATCTATACTATCTAGATGCCAAAAGCAAACTTATTTCTGGTTTACAAGCTAACCATTATTTTTATATTCAGGACATGTGCGGAAAAAAAAAATCAACACCAGATATATAGAGCTGAAATACATTTGCAGGTACATACATGTTTATAACCACTTTTTCCATTATGTAACAAAAAAAATGGAGAGTGAATCTGACTGCATAGCTGCCAAATTAAGTAAAAAAACCTAGACTTCTTAGGAAACAGGTTCCTAATAAGATCACATAACACTCCTACTCCTGTGGCCAGGAATTTTACACTGTACCCCAATGAAAATGCTGAAACTTGTAGAAATTTTTCTTATATTTTAGCTTTGCAGGCATCTCTCTGGCAGCCTTTAATACAAAAATTTAAAAGCTGCCTCTAAACATTTAATGACAACAATGTAACTTAGATTCAAAGCATTAAAATGTGCTTACAATTCAAGCAACAACAAAGCAATATGCACCATCTGTTTTACTTAGAGCAACTTCAAGCAAAAGCACAGAATTCTTGATCAGCTGTAAATGCTCAGCGAAATGAAACAAATGTTATAGAAGACATCATATAATTTTTTAAAAAGTATGTTTGCAAATTTAAAAACTAACAAGAAAAGGTAAAATCCAATATTTCTGTGAACAGACTAACAGATCCAGGAATTCAACAGCAACTGTGGTTAAAAAATACCTACAAAACTTCAGTAACACTGAAGGTGAAGTATTTAAATGAGCAAGACCTGCTGTTGTGGTTCAGTGGTAGATTCCTTGTCCACCACATGGGTGACCTGGGTTTGATTCCTTGGTGCACATATAACTATAGCCATGGAGACACCAAAAATCTGAATTTAGTTTAGTCTTTGGATTCTGTCTCAATGGGCCTACAGGAGGGAAAGAGACAGGCTGGGCAGCTTCCTCTCTTCCATACTCCTGCCTAGGTATATAAAATCAAAGGTCCTGATGACTTCTCATACATACAGAAAGATCTAGAAAGATCGTTGGTTGCCTACTAAGTAAGCAAGGTCCAAGAGGTCCAGAGACGGGAGTTTTCTTGATGTGATGCATTTAAACTAGGAGTCAGCAACCTACAACCCACAGAACTTTTGGATCTGCCCTACATAACTGTCCTCGACAACATCTGGCGGCAGGAGCTCTATCTGATCTCCCTGTGCCATGTCACAGTTGACCACCTGGAGCTTCAGTGAAGCAGGAAGCTCTCCCTATGTGGTGCCACAGATAGGCAGCAGGGAGAAGACACGCAGGCAGCTGTGTCCTAGTGCAGGGGTGGGCAAAATACGGCCTGTGGACCGGATCTGACCCGTGGCGGGGCTTTGTCCAGCCCACAGAGGGTACCTTAGTCCCACCTGGCCAAGGCGCTCCCCAGTCATGGCGTGCCCTGCCACCCCCTGGGCATGCAGTAGAGCTGGGGCACCTCTGCAACTGGACTGCCTTTCTAGTGGGGAAAGTGACCCCCTCCCCTCAGCACCACCAGGCAGTTCTCACTGCAGCCATCGGGCTGTTCTGTGGCTGCTCTGCCACCACTGCTGCACTGGGCAGCCCAGAAGCAGCAGTGACAGAGATGCAGGGCAGCTCACTGGGGCAGACTCCAGGCAGCTGCAGCAAGAACTGTCCAGCAGCAGCAAGGAGGAGGGGTCGCTCCCCCTCTGGGCTGAGCAACAGTTTCTGCCTGGCGCCACTGCTGCAGCAGCTCAACCCAGATGGGTGACCCGGGAGTAGGCAAGGGGCCTGCTGGGTCAGGGCTGCACGTGCAGGTCTCCGCCAGTACTGTGAGTGTGCAGAGGCTTCCATGCACACCCCGCCATACCCTCAAACCCTTCCCTACACCCATACCCTCCCCCATTCACAATCACGCCCCCCCCACAAACACCGCACCCCTCATGTGTCTCCACACAAAGCCCTGCGCCTCTGGGGGGAGCCACTGCTTACTGCTACATGCATATACCCCACTACACATGCACCCCACCACATACTCACCCCCTACTATACTATACTGTTACTGCAATATGTAATAGTAAGACTTCATTTTGAGCTATTATAGAGGTGCATATACACAGCATATACACAGCACAAACACACAAATCAGGACAAAAATATATTTTTAAATAAATTCAAAACGTTATTATGGATACTTGATGTTTAATATACAGTTTGTTTGGGTTGTTTTTTTTTGGTTCCAAGATGGCAAACCCCCTTCCCAAAAGGAGTACTTCTGGGGGCAAGGGGGAGGGACTTATCGTGGCAAAGCTCAGGGGTTAGGCGGGCAGGACTTCCAGTCCCAAGATGGTGACCGGGGCGGGGCAATCATCAAGGGGCAGGACCACAGGCCCTCAACCGCTAGCCAAAACTCATTAAGTGGCCCTCTAGCCAAAATAATTGTCCTCCTCTGTACTAGTGTGTGTCTTCCTTAGCTGAGAGCTGGGTCATTCCAGCCCTCTCCCAGAAAATGCTGCTGTCTCCCAAATTTAAGCCATTACAAAAATACATAGTAATGGCTTCTCTAATATCATCATGTTCTATGTGACAATTGTTTTTAAAAGTGCTCATATGAGCTGATGTAGTAATTAAAGGAATTTTATCTAATTATACATCCATCACTTATTAGGACAACTTCAGATGCAACTCTTTAGATCATCTGATTTACTTCTATGTCTTATAACCAATAGCCTTTGCTCATTTTAGATAGGAATCGAAAACCTGTTTCCTCCCTTGCTTAAACAACGTTTACTTCATACCATGTCCTCAGATATAAAACAATGGCTTCAAGATATTTAAGACATCTAGCTCAAACTCCAAATAAAAAGGTTTCTTTGCAGGAAGCATCAAAGTGGGGGGAACCAGAGAGAAAAATTGGCAACTAAAACACAGATATTAATTACAGACATTTCAAGCCAATCAACTCACATTCCAAACTAACTTAATCTACCAAACCCCATTAGGCCCAGTGTTTCAACCAAACAAATCGCAGGATAATTTCAGAAGTAAAATTTAAGTTACAACTAATAAAGTAACTGCATCTTTTGGAAAATGTCAGCTGTCTAACAGATGTAAATAGGTTTTTTCTTTCTTAAAAAGGAAGGCCTTTATTTTTTATTTAATATAGAGAAAAGCAGATTTTCCATTAACCGTTTTCAAACTTGTTATGTATACTGATTGTTATCATCACCAATCCCTGTACTTCAGGCAAAGAGTTCTCATGCAGAAGAACACCAACATTATTCACTTGTAGGAGAAGAAATTCTTGGATTATACAAATGAAATGGCAAACTTGCTTTAAAAAAAAAAAAAAAAATCACCCTAACTGGTCAATCCATGAAGCAACTTCAGAGATTATCATAAAATATGCATCTTGCTGTTTGGAACTAAAATACACATACGAAATTGGGTGAAAAAGAAATTCAAATCGTGAGAGTGTGGGAATAAGAGAAATTATAACCTATAGTATGAAGCTTGATTTTTAACAGGTTATCAGTAGTAAGAAAAATCCACATCCAGACTCCAAAATAAAATGGCATAGAGTAGACCAAACTAGTCCATCATTCCCACTACTAAAAACAATCCTGTCTAGCTGGATTTTTTAAGCTCTCTTCAATTACCTTAAGCTACACCAAGCAGAATATTAAGAGTATAAAAGGCATTCATTTGTAATGCTATAAAGTGTCTCAGCCCTATAAAATTGCAGCATTTTGGGGATGTGCAGCTGTTCATGCCCCATGACTGGAGATCTATAAAATTATCTCAAAGGCAAGTTCTCCAACCAGAAAGCAACAGGCGTCTCCTCCTCCCGCACTAGAGTTACATTACTGACTTTAAAACTGAATGAAACAGGGCTTTGCTACACTTGTATCACTACTGTAGTATACAGATTAGGGATGTGAAAGGTTATTGTTACCAGTGCAAGCACCCAGTCACACCTTCGCAGCATTCCTCTGTCCCCCACCTCTTGCTGGAAGGGGCAAGCGCCTTCCCGATGCCACTCTGCCCTGCCACAATCTCGTCGCTTTCCTGGGATCAGCATTTCCCAACCCATGGCTTCTGACCCTCTGAAATCTTGCAACCCACTTTCGGGTTGTGACCCACAGGTTGAGAAACACTGTGTCTCACAGAATAGTTGACTAGTTTAACACCATTCCACTACAGAAAAGTAAGTTTCTAGTAGATAATTAATAATTTTATTTCTAATTTATGCTGAAAACTAGTGACAAAACAATATATTAATTATTGTCTATGTACCTGAATCTAAGAGGACTCTAAATTTAGAATAACCCCCAATAATTAGGTTCAACAGAAATACCTGGAAATGTATATATTTGTTATAATTTTCTATGCATAAAATCTCATTATTGGAGAGTCATCTTACATTCACACCCCCTACCTGGTGCAGCAGGAAAGGCAGTAGCAAGGGTCAGGCAGCAGAGGTCAGGAGGCAGGGAAGACTTTGGGGCATGACCCTTGGCCCCTGCCCTGTTTTTTTCCACTGCTTGCTGCCCTCCCCCCCCTTTCACCCCCATGCCTGCCCTGCCTCGGTCTCATAGTATCTGACCCCTCACTACCCATCCTGCAGGCTTTGCCCTGCCGCTCGGCACAATTTACTCTTCCTTCAGCAGGCTCTGTCTCTTCTGCAGCCTGGGGCATGGAGCAATGTGTTTGCTCTGGGCCCTTAGCTGCTGCTGCTACTACAGTACCAGAGCAAACACTTGCTCCATGCCCTGGACTGCAGTGGGGACAGAGACTGCTAGGGCAGAAGCAAGGGTGAGCAACAGGGGGAGGGGGAGAGGAAGGGGGCAGGCAGGAGGCAGAGGCTGCAGGGTGGGTGGATATAGGGGAGAAGGAGGGGCAGCAGGGGACCAGCACCTACAGCTGCAACTGCAACTCTGGCTACAACTCATAACTGCCCCCCTGTGTCCCCCTCCCCCTGCCCCCAACTGCTTTGTACTTTATTCCAAGACAAAAGAGACCCTCCCCACCCCACACATTAAATGGGGGGAAAATTATTCCCTCAGAATTAAGAAAATATGATATATACCAATATATTTTGAAGAAAACCTTAATATTCCTGAAAACTTCCATTTATGAATGTCCGACATATGAGATTAAGTCTCAACAGTGTAATTTAACTCAAGCTGCCCATGATCTGGTTATAATTAGTTATAGCATCAGCCTTCAGCCTAGTAGTTGTAGGGTTGAAAGGACCAGAGATTAGATTCAAAGTAGGAAGAGAATGCTGGACACATCAATGTCTCTCTTGAGACCATACTATACAACTGATACGGCACATTATACTGACAGATCATGGAGAGGATTTAGTAACTAAAGGAAAGTTCTGGAAGTTTTCCTGCATTTTCCAGCAATGCAACACACAAATCTAGGTATCTAGGAAAATTCTAAGATATTAACATCTCTAGGGCCTCCTCTACATGTTACAGGTATCATACAATTACCTGGTTAACTACTCAATTACCTAAGACCTAAGACCAGCTACACGTGCAGAGTACCTATCACATGATACAAAGCTCCAATAAGCTATGAAGTCAGACCTCAAAACCTGTGTATTAATTTATAGTTGGTTGCTATTGAGCTTTAATTTGCACATGTAGCAGGAGGCTGGGAACCCTGTCAGCTGACTGGACTCTCAGCCACAAGGGTGAAACATGCCCAGTGTGAAACCCCAGGGCTGGGGGATTATGGCAGTTGTGATCCCCAAGGCTGTGGATGCTTGAAACTGGGGACCACACACAGCGCCAAGACTAAGAGTCCTGTCAGGCATGGGACTCTCCTGGTTGCACATGGCTCCTGCAGCTGGAAGCTCCCTTTGATGGGATGCCCAGACATGAGAACCTGCTTCTTGCCAGTGCAGGTGCCCCCTACCCCAGCAACAAGGTGCAATGGGATCTAATGCACAATCCCACAATCAGGTCTTATGCCATGCACGTGTAGCACGGGGAAGTGAAGATTTAAACTTCTAAGTAATAAACATTTTCCAGACAAAGGAGACTGGGCATTTCTGCACAGCTGGCAGAAGTGGCAAGGCCTGCAATGGCAAAGGTAAGAAGAAGGTTTTCATTAGGTTTTCCCAAATTAGATGTAGGTACTGGTGCACTTTTACAGGAGTAAAGATGTGAATATTAAAACATACTACCATGTAGCACCCTTCATAAAACTAATGGATCACAAACTATTACAATTTTCTTACCTAATACTGATACACTGATGAATGCGACAGAAGGTCTCAAATATAAAAAGGCGAGCATTCTCAATGAAGTCCTCCAGGCAGGCCACTAAGAAAAAGTCATTCACAAGGACCTGTAACAACAGTGAAGAAGATAAAATAGATTGTTTCCATATTATGCTTATGCTTTTTTAAAGACTGCCCGTAACTAAAATGGCATTTTTGCAGCAATTTCTGTAACATTTTAAAACACACCTTAAGTGTTATACATTAATAAGAAGAAAAAGTTTTCAGAGGATCATTTGCTAAAACCTGATTATCCTGTCATAGCATGAGTGTAATTTTTAGCAGTCAGATCCGTTAATGGTCAGATTGGTGCAACCTTTTTTAAGATTCCACTGGATTCTTAAAAGATTCTATTAGACACCAAACAGTTTTTAAGATCCTATTTCCTTTCAAAAGGAATAAAAATCCTATTTCCTCTCTCTCTCATTGCAACTTTTATACTTATACATGTGCGATTCTAGACAAAAGTGAAAAGCACAATGGGCTTAACAATTCAGTTAACATGGAAACCAGAACAGATTTCAGCTCATTCTTCCAAAGCTCCATTAGCCCTTGCGGTATCAGGAGTAAATTCATCAGTGCATAGATCAACATTTCTTTCTTCACTGAGCTGGAACAATATTTACATATTCCCAGCAGTATTATGATAATAAGTTAAAATAGAAGTTATAGGCACTGCTGTTCAAGTATTAGCAATATGACATTTGAAATGTTAATTAAAAAGTACAGTGTTTCAAGTATTATCACAGCTGTTCTGCATTGATAACTAGGCAATAAATTTAATTTTGAAGCTAAATACTAAAATCACTAATATTAAAACTAACTTAGAATGAGAACAGCTTGTTCCAGAACCTGAACTTCTATTTCTAACAGGAAAATGACTTGAAACACTATAGTGTTTCATATTCCATAACCCCTGATAATTCATTACAAGATCTCTGGCTTATTAATCATTGCTTCTGTTATATCTATAGATATAATTATACCAGATATCTTTAAGATTTACTCTTGGCAGCAACATAGTACAGAAATCTTTTCACACTAGGATCTGCATAAATAGCTTATATTACAAACAAAATATTAAAATAAAATTGTTGTTCATGTTAAACTAATGGAAAAGCAAAGAGAACTATGAATAGCAAAGATGTATACCATATTTTTTCACATACCACACATCTTCAAATAAGATAAGCTCCTTGTTTTGGGAAGGCAGAATGAAGAAAGATTTTTCCGGAGTTGTTGCTGAAAACTGACCACATGCTGTGACTACACAGGGGCAGAGACTATGCTTCGGTTCACTTACTGTTGCTTGGTCATTCAGGGAAAAGCCAGAGCTTTAAATCTTATAGGAGCTTTTGGCTGCTTAAGCAAAAGTTACTGCCAATTTGAGAGCAGCTGTGAGAGGGTTAAATCTTTAGCTCTGACACTGAAGTGGACTCCACTCCCTGCTACATGCTGGCCAGGAGAAGCAGCCAGTGTCCCCCTGCTTCCAATGCAGCACAGAATCAGCTTCCCTGCTTAAAACATACATCCTAGTTCTGAAGGGTTAATTTTAATGCAAGTAAATACAGCACTTCAGTTTCAGTAACTAGACCACATGGCACAAATACCAAATACAATTATCTTAATATCTCATTGGAGAGTTGCAAGCCAAAGCAGCAAGCCTGCTGGTTCTAAACACTGAGATTGGTGTCTGAAAATTTTTTTTGTCCAACCCCCAAAAATCAAACAACCTGCCAGACATGTCTCTGATGACAGGTTGCTTAATTCTGGGGATGGGGCACAAAATTCCTCAGACCCCAATTGCACAACTGCCCTAATATCTGCCACCAGCCTCTGATAAGAATAACTAAATGCCTTCTTAGAGATTTGAATCTGAGCTTTTCATCTACACATACACAAGCTTCTGATCAGAAGACCAACATTCAAATCAGATCTCAGTTGTGCGCACTTCTGGTTCTAGGACAAGGGTGGGCAAAAATGCGTCCCCTGGGCCAGATGAAGCCCACCAGACCATTCTATCCTGCCCCTGGAGTCCCTAAAAAATTTATAAAATTAATATTTATCTGCCCCCGGCTGCCTGTCATGCTGCCCTCAATGGCTTGTCATAACTCAGTAAACAGCCTTCCGCCTGAAATAATTGCCCACCCCTGTTCCAGGGGTTCACACCATCTAAGCAAGAGTTTCCCAAGTTTTGGGCATGCTTAGAAGGGATTGAGGGAAGGAAATGAGCAGGAATTCACAGCAAGGGAAATGGCGGCAATTGCCAAAGTGGTCAACTTTACTACAGAGTAAGGCATAGATCCATGAGGTTTGAGAAATGCTGATCTGTTCCCATCCCCATACCAGTAAGACCTTGCTTAGAACATTGTAACTAGTGTTAACAGCTCTGCTAACACTGTTCACAAAGATGATCCATACTTAAAACACAAAATTATACCTGGTCAGTTAATTCCATACAGCTGTCTCTGCTATACCGAAGCGTGTTAAGTTCTCTCACATAAAGCCTTTCCAGCACAGATAAGTCCTGAGAGAGCTCAGTTGTTTAGCTATACTCTGATCTTCCCCCACACCTCGCAACTGTTTGTTCCACATGCCTGTCAGTCCCTTCTGATGTTCTTCTTTTGTGTGAGAAAACTGACACTAACTTGTTCAGACAGCATGTTCTCTCATGAACAAAATAACTTCCCCCTGCCTAACTCATTTGGCATCCACATTTTTTATTTATTTTTTTTTTTTTTACTATTTATTACTTATCCTTCACATTATTTGCAGGGAAGAGAAGAAAAGAAAGCCCTCCAAAATTTAAAGGGACTGTGAAAGAGAGACAGCCATCTTTGTTGCTGGCAATTAGCTTGAAAACTGAATATTGCAAACATGTATATATTTTTCATGATTTAAATACTCTGGAAAAAATAATTCCACATTTAGGGCAAAACAGACATTCACACCAGGATAAGAGAAAGAGAGTGGGGTAGTTGTACTTCTGAAGAAATTAAATGAAAGATTGGTTTCTAAAGGCTTCAGGGGGAAGAAAGAGAGACCATGCCATATGGAAGACTTTACTTGGGTGATATCACTAAACTATGCTTCCCTCCATGGTTCTGACTTAACAGCATAATCAATTCTGATGGGAAGGCCTGGGTGTCATGTTGGGAAGGAAGGAAGGGAGGGAAAGAAAAAAAAAAATCAATGACGAACAACTGAGAATCTCTTTCACTCCATGAAAAAAAAATATTGTTGGAATAAAAACCGTACCAGCAAGTGTTTAAATATGGTTCCAAATCATATCAGAGTTGATATACGTGGCAAAAAAATACTAAAGATCAAATCTGTTAAAAGAATCTATGACCATGTTTAGGACACTTATGCTGCCCATAGCTGTAACTTACAAAACTCTCTAATTTACACAAGTTAATACAAACACCTTACCGATTCACACTCTCTCAGTTTCTTCTGGGCACCATCAAAATCAAAATTAACATATAAGCATTCTACAAACTCTGTAATAGGGTCCCCGTATGTATAGGATTCCTGAGAAGAAAGTAATTTAAAAATATTAGTTGCCTGAAAAAAAGTATTTTCAGGAGTACTCTGTAATACTCATAACATCGAGAGACACCAAGTTTTCCATTTCTTAAAAACAGTACATTTTAACAATTTATTTCCAATTTCAGGTGAAATAGCTATGCATCTTTTAAAAATGAATAATTTAAAATATCATTAAACAAACTGAACTACTAACATTTACACTCAACAGACTACAATTAAATTTTCATTTTGCATATGCAGTTAATTAAGCTCAAGCTTTAGCATTTTAAAATCCATTACAAGCCTCTAGCTATTTTGCTACCATGTGTGGCTTGGCTTACTGTTAATAATAATAAGACATATAACTATTTACAAATGTCTAAAGTGTGAGGCTTTGTATAGCAGTAAGCCATAAGTTGATTTGGAGGCCAAATCTTTTCTATAAAGAAAGACTAAGGAATCCAAACACTGATCAAGACATTTCATTGGAAAGCATGCTCATTCTTTAATTTTGTCCATATCTTTATCTTGAAATAACCATACTAGTGTGAATATTTTCACAAAAAAAACTTAATACAGAGGGGCACTGGTCAGGTGTGTAACTGGTACAAACTTTTAACACATTCTGCTTTATTTTCTGTACCAATGCCTCAATTTTGCCATTCACAATGTAAATTTTTTGGGGTAAAATGGAAATTGAGGAAGAAGGTATGTAAAGGAATGCATTTCAAGAACGTAAACACAGTCCATTGAAAGAAGAGCACTGGAAGCAGCAAATAAAAGCGTGACAAGAATTTTCAGGAAAACATATACACTGTGAACTGCTCAAAAAAGCAAATTAAATATTGTGCAGTAAGAACAAATTTATAAGAGGAGCTTTATTTCTTACCTGCTGGATAACCTTGACTAAATCCTTCAGTACTTGTCTACGTTTTCGAACATCCTTGTTTGTTATGACTGCAGTAGTCAGGTACCGAAGAATATGTGGGCACATAGTCTGAATTGAATTTAGATACCTGAAGAAAATATACCACATTTTTATCTTTAAAAAATTACACCTAAACAGTTAACTTGAGAAGCACATTTTTAGATGCAAGCAATAATCTCAGAGGATATCAATAAACAGCTGCCCAAAACTATAATACAGTACTGATTTCTATATACATGTATAAGTTAATTTTAAAGGCTTTTTTCCCTTAAATTACTAAGGTATACCAAAATCGTTTCATTATAAATTGTTTTCACCAGAGGCTTGTTCAGATTGTTTTAGAACTATTAAAAAGTCTGAAAATCATGCAATATAGACTGCAGTTTCCCAGTGCAAATACCCAGGAAAAAACCCATCGATTTAAAGTCGTTCTGTCAATCAGCTCTGTCATGGCTGTGGAGCAGATCACCACAGGTCTGAGGGCTCTGCCGAATATCATGCATTGTTTTAAGAACACCAATTCTAAAAATAAAAATGGATATACAGAAACATACACCTTGTAAGAAAACTCCCAGCCTCTTAATTCTACCACTCTTATCTATTCTTAACATACCTTTACTAATTTGATTTTTCTGAGCCTACTTTATTAGTTAATTTTGGGCAAAACAATCCTAATAAAAAACCTACAGATACTGAACTGGATAGCCAAAAATGCACATCTTAATTCAAAATCCAATCACATTCAAAATCCAATAACATTTTTTCATAAGTTTCGACCAATTTGATGCAACAAACTGATGCAACCTGCTTTCAAACAGTTATGCGATTAAAGACGTACGTCTTCAGTTGTAAATACTGGAAAAGAATGAAGAATTTAGTACTGAGAAGTTTTTCTTCACTTTCATGTTCTGACCTAAACTTCTGATATGAAGGACCTGAACCAGTTTTGCCTGCAAACAACCAAAAGTTTCCATAGCTCCTTGAATTAGTTTAGCCTTGTGTGATTTATTCGGTTAACCGGATTCAACCAGCGCTTCAAGGAGACCGCGTAACATCAGAAGCTTTCAGCTACCACCAGGCATTCATTCCAGGCTGCGGCTGTCCTCTCTCCCCTGCTCTCTGCACCTTCACCAGACTGCGGCTGTTCCAGTCTGGGGAAGGCACGGGGAGCAGCAGCTGCTCCACTCTTCCCAGCTCACAGGGGGAATGGAACAACATGGAAAGATTCCCCATGTCTTCCCCAGACTGGGGGCTAGGAAACAGGTGGAACAAGGTCTTTTGCTCTGCCCTGCTCCTGGACTCTGGGAGTAGAGCCTCCCAAGCCCATTTCACCAAATCAAGGGATGGGGAGGGGAACCACAGGGTAAAGCTTCTTGTACACTCTTCCGAACACAGCCTCTGGTCGAGGAGCAGGCAGGGAGTGAGGAGCAGCTGCTCCTCTGCTCTGCTCCTGGTCATTGCTGGGGGGGGGAAGAAGAGCACAGGACTGTTGGATACCGGGTGGGGGGAGGGGGGGGCCTAGAGACCCCTGTAGCACTATGTGCAACTGTACAGGCATTATACATAGTGGTACAAAATGGGAGTAATCCCTCTTTGAAAGTACTACTACCATCTTTTTGCATATAACATGCTACTCCCCCCTCTCTCACACCACCACAAAATTGGGGTGCAAATAAGTTTCCGCCTATGATAGAAGGGCTCTACTTTGACTCCTGTTCCACAGTGCAACAGCTGAGTTATTACTGATCAGGCGGGAGAGGGAGTCAATTGACTCAACAAAACCAAACCTGGCATCAATCAATGCTAGTAGCAACTAGGCCTGTGCGAATAGGGAAATATTTGATTTGGATTTGGATTCAGCCGATTCGGAGGGCACTGATTCAATTCGGATCACTGTCCCAAATCAAGTCGGCTGATTTGTCTTCGGAAGATTTGGTGCCAATTCAGAGATTTGGCCATAGAGTATAATGGGGAACCACTGAAATACCAATATAAAACCGAGATGGAGACATATTTCACCCTTCCTGCTTATGCATTTTACATTACACGGTCATTGGTTAAAAACAGTGTTAGGATCAGGTACCAGAATCCAATACTGGCCTCTCCCAGATGAGTGCCCTGGTCCTGTTTTCTCTTGCACAGTCCTCTGGCTTAGAGTCCTGTTTCCTCTTGCAGTTTTCTCTTGGTCCCATGAATCTTTTACTAGTATAATAAGAAATAGAACTACCCAAAAGTATAACATGTGCATCTAAATCCAGGAACACGTATTGGGCCTAGGAATCTTATTCTTTCATGCACACTTCAGTTAGGATTGCAAGTACGCACCGAGTCCAATAAAGAGGTGAAGATTAGGGCATGCTGCTCTAAACTGTCTTTTTTTGGCAGATTTGGATGAAAACAGCAGTGATAGTACGCCCCTTCTGAGGGCACGAAGCCTGCCAAGTTTCAAGGAAATAGGTGCAGGCTTTTCTGGGAAACTGCACCTCAAACTGCTGAAAGCAAAACTCGTGTCATGTGTGTATGTGTGAAGGCACAGCAGGATGAAATCTGCAGGCATGGTAGCCCCTGCTCAGGCTATGAAGCCTGCTAAGTTTCAAGGAGATAGGTGCAGGGCTTTCTGAGAAACTGTACCTCAAGGTGCTGAAAAGCAAAACTCATGACGTGTGACTGTGTGTGTGTTAAGGCACAGCAGGATGAAACCAGCAGGGATGGTAGCCTGTAACAGGAGGCCTTCCCGGTGCAGGAACAGCTCACGAAAGAGACAGAAAGGCTGCAGACAGAGGCTTATGTGCTGTTTCTACAACCCTCCCACAGAGCACTGTGATTGGAAGGGGACTCAAGAAAAGATCACAGTCACTGACCAGCTTTAGACATCAGTTTGTCCCCCCCCTGCTCCCCCTCCTTCTCAGTTTCTGTTCCCCTGAAAGACTGCCTTCCGTATCTCCAAATCTTTTTTCAAATTGATTCATAGGTTTTATTTGGTCTCCCGATTTGATTCAGATTCGGCCTCTGAATCAGGCCAAATCTTCTCCAAATCGAATGGGCAACTGAAGTTTTCCACACCCCTAGTAGCAACCTTGGTCACCTTCACCAACCATGATGGCCAGGTATAGCCATTACACTTTTACCAGTGTAAGTGATCGGAAACTAGTCCGTACCAGTAACAGAACAGACCTCCATCACACAGAACAGGTCAATACTCATAACAGAAGTTCAACACATAGACTGGTTTAAAAAAAAATGACAGAACCTGGTCTAAGATTTGAACCCACCCCTCTACCAACAAAAGGAAAATGCGTGTTGTTTGCTACAAATCTAAACTATGCCACTTACAGAAACCACGTAACTTGGATCTATTCCACCTTGGATTTTCTGAATGTCTATACCAGGCTTGTCCAACATGCGGCCTGCCAAGCCATTTTATCTGACCCGCGGCGGTGGTGGTGGCGCCTCGGAGCGCAGAGCCGCAGAACACAGTCACCGCCCTGCGCTGTGGCAGCGGCACAGAGTGTGGAGCCACGGCGGTGGTGCCATGGCGAGGTGGCCAGGGTCGGCCCGTGGGCCCCAGCCGGCAGCGAGGGGAGGGGAGCTGCTTACCTCCACGGGGCCTGGGGGAGCGGCCCCGCACGGGAGGCCAAGCAACGTTTGCTGGCACAGCCAGCCCACGCCTGCCTCCTCACCCGCCCGCTTCAAGCCAGCCCCGCTACCCTGCCCTACAGCAAGGCGGCGCCTGCTTCCTCAGCCAGTCTCCCCCCGGACGCCCATGCACGAGGCCCCAAGGGGGCCACTTCTCATGTGCTGCTGGGGAGGGGAAGAGGCCGGCTGGGTCTGCACCAGCCAGCAGAAGTAGCGGCAGAGCCGTGTGCTGCTCGGGACGCGATGAGCCTACACCAGTTAGTCTCGAGCGGCACACGGCTCCGCCACCGCTTCTGGTGGCTGGTGCAGACCTGGCCGGCCTCCTCCAGTCCCCAGCAGCACATGGGAAGCTGGCTTCAGCTGCATGCTGCTTTTCCTGGCCGGTGCCGACCCGGTTCTGCCCAGGCAGGTCCTGCAGCACCATGTCACCCCGGGCATGCATGGCATGTCAACCAACACCATGTCAACCCCTGCAACTTCACTGGTGTCAAAGGTCATGTGACATCACTTCCTGATATGATACCACTTCCTGTGACATCTTTGAATATGGCTCGTCAGCCCACTGGGTGATAAAAAGTTTGTGATCCGGCCCCACATTCAAAAAGGTTGGACACCCCTGGTCTATACTGAGCCAATGACAATAAACACTACCATGCCCACCTTTTAGGTACCCAGCTGCCAGAATGGAATTCACAACCCTGACTTAGGCACCTACGCTCCCTGCGCAAGGCATAAGGACATTTGGACATCTCAAAATAGAATTCTCAACAGAGCAGGAAAATACCTAAGCTAGGCAATAGGTCACAATGAAGAGAGCAGCATGTCCTAAACTACACCTCTTTACTAGACTCAGGTGTGTACTTGCAATCCTAACTTAAGCGTGTATGCAAGAATAAGATTCCTAGGCCCAATACGTGTTCCTGGATTTAGATGCACACGTTATAATTTCGGGTAGCTCTATATCTTATTATACTAATAAAAGATTCATGGGACCAAGAGAAAACTGCAAGAGGAAACAGGACTCTAAGCCAGAGGACTGTGCAAGAGAAAACAGGACCGGGGCACTCATCTGGGAGATGCCAATACTGGATTCTGGTACCTGATCCTAACTCTGTTTTTATCCAATGACTGTGTAATGTAAAATGCATAAGCAGAAAGGGTGGAATGTGTCTCCATCTCAGTTTTATATATAGCTTTGTGGTTTAAAGCACTTCCCTGGGATATGGGAGATGTGGGGTTGAACCCCCTCAGGCAGAGGAGTATGCACTTTAAGTACTGGACAATTACATTATACATGGACAGAGGTCACCACTTGCACTGCCTGTTTTGTTTGTTTGTTTTTAACAAACAAAAGCAGCTTTGTGCTGCACTGAAGTCATTCTCCATACTCCAAATATGCATACCATATCAGGTTCCTCAGGGTGATTAAGCATCAACAACTCCTTTCTAAAATTATGGAAATTATACCATTCATATGCAAACACTGATGTTAAAGCATCCACCCAAAGCCAAAGGAATGAACTTAATGTGTTAAATCCTCATGATGAAAACATTACAGTCTTGTTATTTTTTGTTTCAGAAGATGAAAATGTAGCTTATAAACAGATGTTCAGAAACTGGGGGTTTCCAAGACAGAAACTATTTTATTATAAAAAGGCTTTTGATGTGGGGCTGTCATTTCTAAGCAGGATTTTAATTGCACTTTATCAGTACTTGATAAGGTAGGAGAAAATTAAAGATTAAAAATGTTAATTAACCCCAGACAACATTGTTGTACCATTTAGCATACTGAAAAGCTTTAAAATCCTCCTGTAATCCAAAGTCCTTCATATAAAAAGAGTTAATGCAAAAACCTTCCTAGAAAAAGCACAAACTCATGGAGCTGCTGAAGGAGATTAAAAATCCAATTGCATTGCTGACTCAGAAAAGTAATATCCCAAGAATTATGTTACAAATGCATTATCTTTCATTAGCAACTGCACCTTGTCATTGTGACAATGTTTCCTTTTTAACTGCATCTTGATACTTGATCTACTATTTATTATTTTACATTTAAGATTTTTCAAGAGATGCAAAAAGCATAAACTATTACCATTTTAAATTCAGAAAGAAATCAGGTAATAGTCTGTGTATATGATGTAACCAATTTGAAGCACAGTGATTCTACGTTTTATTCTGCAATATAATTCTCATTACCTCACTGTTATCTAATCACATGCAGTTTTCTAACTTAAAAGGTGACTATTTCCATCACTGGGAATTACTTGAATGTGTCATTGTATCAAGTTAGGACTTCACAAATGTGGAAGTTTTATACAATTCCTTATACTTCTCAACTCTACATTAATTTTCTTTTGAGGGTTGTACAATATGCTGTTTAGGAGTCCCAAGCCTTCTCTGACCTGAGTCCAATACCACAGAACATAAGGTTTTGTTGAGGCATACCTTTTCTCTTAGATGGTTTGGCCATTTGTTGGTCTATTCCAGGGGTTGGCAATGTTTTTGGACAGAGTGCCAAAAATACCTGCAACCCTGACTTGCAAGATGTTGGTGTGCCAGGAGTGGACAGTGAGGGAGCCCAAAGGGCTTGATCCTTGTTGCAGCAGCGCAGCCCTGACCCCTTTCCCAAGGCCCGAGTGCCAAGCAAAACGCTTTCATGCACTGTGCTCTGGCATGCATGCCAAGAGTTGCCTATCCCTGGCAAAGGTCTCATGTGGATTTCCAAAGAGCTATTATTTTTTCATGAAGTATTTTCTCCTATTCCCCACACCCCCTGTTAGCTTTACCCCCATGCTATAGAATATGACTCAAGACTCAGCAGCAATACTCACTGCTGGCTGATGTTTACAAAGTCTGCCCTGTGGCTTAGGGAACAGCTGGAAGGGAATTACATGCATCAGATGAATCTCCCCAAAACGCATCAACAGAAACTATATGAAGAGGAGTCCTGTTAATTTTGTATAACTAAACTCATGCGTGGGATTTTTCATCTAAGTTAAAAAAAAAAAAGTTCACAGAACTAAGCATACTTGATTAAATGCTTAAAAATGTACATAAGTGTGTATATTAAAGACTACATTTCTTGTATGTCTATTTTAAGAATATATATTGAAACTCAGGATTCTAAATCGTGTACAACCAACCTCTGCATCAAAACAAAACATGGCCCTCAAGACCCTTAGGGTCTAAGATCTGTACACTGTTTTGAACTGAAAATATCTTCTGGGTTATCCTGAAGCTGTTAAATTAGGGCGGCTGCCATTGCGGAAGGAGCTGAATGTAGGGCAGCAAACCCTACAGGGGCTTAGAAAAGGAACTGAGACAAAGGGCAGTACTAAGAGCAGGTGCCATAAACCGCCTTCCCTGCTGGCAGTCTACTGCATCAAATGGGAGGAATGAGAGAAAGATTAGTTTGTGTTGCCCCACTGTCATAAAACCAGTTCTCTGGCTCAAAAAGATGGGTACCTACTTGCTTTAAGTAATCCTATACCCATGTCAGCTCAATACAAGCTTAATTTGTTATAAAACAAGTACAACTTACTGTGGTTGATAGAGAAAGAGCTCAATTATGTTGTCTCTGCCTTTGGGGTGGTTAAAGAACACAAACAAAGACCAATGGATGAGCCATGTCCTCTGCTGAAGAGACTGGAGTGGCGAGCTGACAGACTAAAAAGAAGAAATGAAAAAAGGGAATTTTTTAACTAGTGGGATAAGGTACAATGAAAATATTAAATATCCCTAGCTGTGAAGACCAGTATTCCTCTTTCTTTACGGACAGTGAAACTACATAGAGTGACGAATAACGAAAAAGCAAACAAATCTTCATGTAGCGATTCTAACAGATAACTTGTAACATTTTCAGCCAGAAATGTTATTTTCACATCAAAAGCATCCTTTAAAAATCATATGCGTACTCAATCCTAATGGTAGAAAAATACTATCCAAAACCCAGCTTTGACCTTATGGAGGTTGAAGACTGACTATAGAACACAGGACTGCTGAAGAAAGGTTTAGGGTTTAGGGGCTTTTTAATTAAAGTTTCTCTTCAATTCCCAATTATACTTTCAAAAGACAAGAGCATAATTTTAAAACAAGAGAGATTTTAAGCTAATTGAAAACAATTCCAGTAAAAGTGGCATTGATTTCAGAATCTTTAATAAACCTTCCTTAGAATTCACTTATCCTTCTCCTTATGGCTTAGACTTTGTGCTTGTCCCACACTTCTGAATTTCTTCGTTCTCTCTTTTTAAGAGGTTTTTGGATAAGCCTTCTAAACCTCCTTTTGTTTCTCCCTTCTTCCAGAAAGCCACACAGTTAAGTTACCTTTCTTATAATGGATGAGGTTTGGACATGGCTTAGAGAAAGTTCTAATACTTCCTGGCAAAAAAACAGCTTAAAAGCAATATCAATCAAAGCAAAGTGTGATGTAGTGCATAAAAAGTGTTTTAAAAACTGACAACACATTTCCCCTTCCCCCCTGCTTAACTCTCCCTCTTCTCTGTTTAATACAATCAAACTTTTACTCACATTATTATCTATAGTTTCTTTCAATCTTGTGAGATCTTCCATGGCTGCATCCCAATTTTGCATTAGAATTTCAGATGCCAGTTTTCCCCAGAGCGAACTCAGAGCGTTTCTATCTGTTGCTGGAACCTGTATTAAATAAAGCAAAGCAAAACCAATTACAATAACCACAATAATTTAATATTTTTACTTAGTCGAGTATTTTTATAAATTACTTGCTGGCAGCATTTGTATAACAGAACAAGCCATAACCTGGGTTGATCCAAGTTTTTCTAAATAAATAAAATGAACATTTTATTTTTAATAATGAGTTTTTATTTTGTACAAAAGTCAGAAACCAGACTTTCAAGCACTGGAGGTGAGGAAAAAGACAAGGAAACTGGCAACAGGTCAGTACTGAAGACTCTTTAGTAAACACTACAGTGGTACTGGGAAAGTTCATTGGACTTTTCAGTTCATAATGTAGTAAACATTTTAAAACTGCCTAAAGCTAAGGACTGGCAAAGCTACAAATTATATTAAAAACAGCTATCAGTAAAAAAACAAGAACAAACAAAAAAACCCCAAGCAAAACCATAACTGGACAGGCAGAGAGGGGGCTTACACTGACAATCTACTACTGAAAAAACTGAAACGTCTGACTCCTTTAGCACCAACTCTTTGATGCCATACATGGTATTTGTCCATTCTTAACAGGTAATACTTATAGAAAAGATCTGCAAAGATCACTAGTCACTGGAATCATGTTCCACAAGTAAAAACATTCAGAAAGAGTCTCTCAAAGTAGTAATCTAAATTCTTTCAGATAACTAGATGCGGCAAACGAACATTTCCTACTAAATTAGGCAGGGTGCCCCAATTACATCCAAGCTTCCTTAAAATCTTTTTTTTCCAGAGCAGTTCTCCAAGTCTGTTTCAAGTAAGGGTATTTCTGGGGTCAATCAGCTTTAGTTTATACAACAATGAACTACACTAGGTCATTCAGAGTGTCAAATTCTAATCTCAGATCATAGTTACAATGGTTCTTTCATAGCTTATGTTTCATTAACCATCACTTTAAAAATGAATCTTCTCCCACCAGAAAGGGAAACAAAAATCTTCCATCAAGCCATCTGAAAAACAGTGTTTTTATTAAAATAGATTCCAAAAGTAATTTATAAAAGCTAATTTGACATATTTTGTTACACAAGAAAGCTTGAGTTTTCATACAACCTAAGCTTTAAGTTTATGAAGTTTAAACTCTAACTCTTATGAAACACATAGCAGTTGATTTGACAGCAGCCCATGAAACATCACTACCATCCAAAAAAAAAGATGTATTTTAAAATTATCATTTTTGTGTATATCTGATAGCTTAAGCAATATAAATAAAATTAAACGAATAACGGCCCATCTCCTTCTCCTATCAAAAACTACTCCCAAACTGAAATACATTCCCCTAAGCTTTCAGTCTTATTTAGATGAATGATAGCATTGTAGTCGTGAACATCTATTTGCCTTGGATCCCATTCCATTTCTTATTATAGGCAATTGAAAGAATGTCCAATTGACTCATTCAACAGCACTGTCCAAAAGGATGATTAAAATTTAAAAATATTATTACAGTGAAATACAAGTTAACAAAAAGAATCCAAATCCAGAAAACACAATTATTAGAACATATTTTGACAAAGCCTTTCCTATACTCAAGGAAGGCATGTAACGCTATTGAAACAACACATGTTCCAAATACCAATGTGAAAAGCTTTTTGCTGCTAAGGTTCATGTGCACTACTTTGGCTCAAATCCATGTCATTACAGTTGGCTCTTCATAGTAACCTGCTTTCAGCGATGGATATGCTAGAATAGTTTCAATATCTGGATTTTCCAGCAGTTACCTTAAGTTTCCATTTGTTAGCAAAATGGCACATTCACTCACTGACCAACAACAATAAATTTACTGTGCTGAGACTCTAACAAGACATTAAATCTTCATTCTCAAAATTCACTCCCAGCATTAGCAAATGATATGAATAACCAACTCTTTTCATGTAGTTGTAATGATACCATGGCTCTAGTTCTACAATCCTCATTTAAGCTGTTTACATTTCCAAAGTAGATGACTTTTACTCTTCTAAATCCTTCGTAATATTCAAGGAAAGACAGATAGAGTTCTGATAAGAAGCTGTAAGATCAGCATTAGCACTGATTACCTTCAATTTACCTGTATGCCATTCACCATTTTTTCTTTTTTACAAAGATCTAAAATTCCAATTACTGTCAACTGCAATAGTTCATACTATCTTTCTTTTTTATATTTATTGTAGAAACAGGAATACTTGATATAATTAAAGCAACAATACATTTACTACTAATTAAAAAACAACCTCACTTTTTCATACTAATACTTTAGAAAACAAAATTATAAATTAAAAATACAGTTCACAAAAATGTAAAGGTCATAGTAAGATGCAAAGGACAGTCTGGGTTCTGATATTACTGGCACACAATAAGTTCTGAAGTATTTCTACTTCACTTTTCCTTTCTTGAAGTTAGTCATTTATTTATTTGTAGGAATCTACCTAAATCACACCAGAACTGAGCTGTGCAGTGGCTCCTTTAATCTTGCTCTTTTTGGTGTGTGCCACCCCTCCTCTGCCACTGATTGACCAAGGGATCCCAGTGGCCCCGCTGCTCACTCCTGACTGGCCAGGAGGCAAAAAAAAAAAAAAAAAACATTTAAAAAAACCGAATCAGCAGCGAGCGACGAGGCCACTGGTGTCCCTTGGTCAATCAGCAATGGGAGGCAAAAACTGTGGCATATTTAAAACTGTGGTTTTTGCCTCCTTGCCGATCAGGAGCAAGTGGCAGGGCCACCTGGGCCCTTCCACCAATCAGCAACAGAGGAGGGAGAGAGGGGGATGTGACAAAAAGAGCAAGATTAAAGGAGCTGCTTTGCAACACATGTCTGACATGACTTAGGTAGATCTCTATTTATACACATCTCATACAGCAGAGTTCTTATAAATAGCAATGCCTCACCCAATCAAAAAAAAAAAAAGGAACAGTTAGACAGTATAAAATAACTGGCATGTACAGGTCAATCTACACACCCCTACAGTTTAACTGCAACTAATTTTGAGATCCTTAGTTTATAGAACAATTTGATTTCCATACATCCAGGTGAACAGAAGTTTAGTAACTGCCATGAATAAACATTTTACAACAGTTTTCATGACAAACATTAATTCTTGTCTTGTGATTTCTTTATATTTTTGTATTGAATAATTCTTACACAGCTCAAATTTTTTAAAATAAAGACCCTATTTTTAAAAATAAATAAAGATTTATTGTGGGTAATTATGTGCCCTAAATCTCTGACAGAAAAAATGACTTACCAAAACCCGAAAAAAATAGAGATATTCTGCAGCTCCTGAATAGTTCCCACATTCATACTGGAACTTTGCATATCTGTAGAGCGTGTCTAGGTACTCCTGTCTAAACTGAAAATGAAAATAAAGTACTCAATGCATAATGAAGTACTATAATAGTTCACTACATTTCATAAGACTGTTATTTTTCAGTAGTTGGTAAAGTGATGTTTAACAGCAGACAAAAAAAGTTGCCTGTGAAGAGTTTTTTAGAATTTTTGAATGATAGATTTTATGGAGGATCAATATAAAAGGTGAGGCAATTATTTCATTCTTTAATCATTCTCCTGACATTAAACATTAATACTTAAAATATACTTTACTACAAATCTAAGCATATCCACAAGTTGTAGGATGCAATTAACATCAATCTACAGATTTCCTTTCATTTTAGAAATCTATACTGAAGTTAATCATATTTAAATAACTTAGTTAATGTTAGCTGATGTACAAAGCATCTATAGTTAAATTAGATAGGCCAGAATACCAAATTGTCAATACTGCAACTGTTAGATAGAAGTTTTAGCTCATTACTTTTACATATTTAAAAAAACTGGAAGAAAAATAAGAACTTACACCATGTTTGTCAGCTAGGTAATCAAAGAGCATTCGACCATCCCTGTAATAATAATCATCATCATAAAATCAAAACTACTGTTTTACAAATTAAACTGATCACCACTTAACATACAAGTATAACTACTAAGCATTATGTTACTGAACCAAGTTTAACTTCTTTACAACCACTATCAATTTTCTGTATTTTACTTTTTCCTAAACAATGTATTTCCTTGTCACTGCATGGAAGCCTGAACAGAGGCAACTGATTATATTAGAAAAATACAGCCAACTATTCACAAGTGAATAGGAGATATTTCCTAATCCTCTGTAATGAGTTACCTTTAAGTATCTCATATTCTTTATTCTTACCTGTAATATTAGTAATCAAGAGTTTCAAATGTTTTTAAAGGTACAGCTAGTGTAAAAAAATATTCCAAAACAAACATGCAAGTCATATAGCCCTTCCTACTCAGGGGGTAATGCTGTACTACTTATTCAAGTAAATCTATATGAATTCAGTGGGAGATGCAAACAAACAGTAAATAGGGTCTCAAAAGAAACTCCTAAAGTAGAAAGATCAAATTTATATTGAATGGAGAAGTTTAGAAAGGTTACTTTAAGACATTAAAAAAAGGATTTGAAAGACAAATTGAATAAGGTGTTTAATAAAAATTGCATTAACATCCTTTGTTAAACAGCACCTTGTATTTCCAACATTCTTCTTATATTTTCAAATTATGATAAAAGGATGCTCATAATTACTGTATAAGTGAATCTATCATATATTATTAAAAAAATAAAAAATGCTTTCCCAGGAATTCACAAAAAGAGGAGTATAAAATAGGACTAGAGGTGAAAATATTCCATAACTACCTCTGCAATACTACTTCAGTCAGCAATTCTATTTGTCTCTTGAAGGTTTTATTGTTAACAAGTCTTGTTGTTAACCACTAATATGGTACAAAAACTGTTAACACATTTTCTGAAACGAAGTGTAATAGGTCAGGCCGGATTTGCATAAGGTAAAGAAAAAATATCACTGTGTCTATAGTTGCAGCCAGTGAATTAATATCTCCTTGCTGCTACTATACATGGACAAGACTTCTTCCCTTTAACTCCTTCCCTATATCATAGAATGAAAAAGTTAAATTGTTGTCTTAAGAATAGCCAAACCTGTATCATAGACCTTTTTATGCTACGGACATACAAAATAAGTTATTCTAGAACAATTGAGAAGGTTTCTGAAAAATTCTCCTTTCAAATTCTTTATCTCAGCGCATAGATGAATTTTCAGAAAAAATAGTTGTTTTGGACTGTTTGTTTTATAAGATGTCAGATGGAATGGGGAATGTTACAATTTGCTTCCACAAGTGAACATCACCATACAAAATTTCTATTTTCTGTAGTCCTTTGAGAGTACTGGGTTCTTCATTATTTTTGCAGAACAGAAAGATTAAAGAGAGATGCATGTGGGAGATGCAAGCAAATAATAAGTTTTGCTTAAATGAAGAGTTATGATACAGCTACCAAAACTATTTTAAATGTTTTTCTTTAACACTTCATAGTGACAGCAATTCAGAAACAAAGAAAAAGAATTGCACTCAGGCTTTCAGACTGCTGGAGAACTTGTGATCTCCACAGGAGTGAGACTGCTCCACAATTTCTAACCAGGGCAAGAAAAGGGCACACTGTGGGAGTTCAAAGTTTTGATGGCAGAACTAGTGTTTCTAGACTCCATGAAACCCAGTAATTTCAGTTTTTAACCTAGAAGCTTCTGCTGCAAACCTGAAAAAACTTAACCTTTTCTCCTGTCCAGATACTTTGAAAACAGAAAACATTGTAAAATAATATTAAATTTAGTATCTAAAAAGAGGCAGCAGTGAATTAATGAAAAGTTTTACTAATACATTAAATGCATCATATAATATATACTCACTTTTTAAATGACTGATTTTAAAAATATGTACTACCTTAATAATATACACTCTCATAACACAGGATAGACAATGCAACTAAATGAAGGTTCTTGCAAGTAACATTAAATTTTTTTTCTGACTACTGTTTAGAAATATTGATGTTATATTATTGTCCACCTAAGCTTAAAACATCTAAAATTTGTTTTTCCTCAATTAAGCCATGTTTTAAACCTTTAAAATATATTTAGTGACAACAAAATGTAGGTTATTAAAATTAATTGTAAAGGAGTAGTACTAAAGAAAAAGTTTCTTAAGTATGCTTGGCATCTTATCTTCAGAATGCAAACAAGTGACATGCATGTTTTAGAGTCTGAATATCCAGACACAAATAGGCTTGCCATACCTTCTAATATTGCTAATCCCCACAGCTCCTTGTGCACATCATTCACATTTGAAAGAAATCAGTGTGCATCAAAGTACAACTATTATTCAGATAGGGAATCCTCCTTTGAACAATTCATGCAGTTTCTTATTCAATAAATGAACAGACTTCATTTAGAAATTGTGTAAGCAAAGTGCAGTAAGTAGTATATGGCAAGTTAATTTTCTTTTCAATTACCATACAAAACGGAGAACTACTTTAATTGGTGTTCTACAATTTTAAACCTATCAGGCCCACATTCTGTGATTTATAATTTTCAATATAAAACCGGCAGGAATTCTGAAAATTAATAGTTCTGGGTGACAGCTACAACGCCAGTCATGCTGAGTATGTTCAGATCCCATTAAAGGGTGAAGCAGCCCCCAAATCCAATTTCTTCAAGTGAAAAATGAAAAAGAATCAGAAGGTAAACACACATCTGTGCTGAGGATGAGAAGCTGTGGGTTACCAAGCACAGAACTACTACAGCAAATAACTTCAGCAAATCTGTACATGCACACACAAAATAAGTACTTTTTTTCAAAAAGGTGCCAATTTATTTTAGTTTGAAAGAGATTTCTATTAAACACTAGATGTTTCAGAAGAAAATGCAAAAAAACCCAGAGCAGGCATTCTCTCACAGAAGCAGAAAAGCATACAGTGGGAACCACCAGGTTACTAAGACTAGGCTGGACACTCCTGAAGTGAATACATCATAAAAGGACCTTTACAGAATTAGCTGTCTCAGTGACATTCAAATTACCAAGGATACACAAGACTCCCTCCTTCAAAGGAAGTTTGAGAAGAGTCTACAGGCATTATAAAACTATTAGAAATAGGATTCCCTTCAAGGTATCACAGATGTAGTGTGAAGCAACTTACAGAATCTTAAGGCTTTCCCATCTCATGACACATTTATCAAAAATGTATACAACCAAGTAAAGAAGGAAGGAAAGATTTATCATGTACTGTTACCAAGTGCTAACATTTACAGTACAGATTCAAAGACAGAGGGTTGTTTTGTTTTTTTTTATACAGTCTTGAAAAGTATAAGGTCCTTGATGAGCTAGTGACAGCTCAAATTGGGACTCCTAGCCAGATATACCACAGGAAGCCTATCATAAGGTTTAGTGGCAAGCCACACAAAGTAGATTCAAACTCAACAGCACATGTTTTAACTGAAAAACAGACACACAAAGAATGCACAAGACCACAGGCTAAAGCAATGCCCCTGTCCACAGTGCCAGTTAATACAAGCTATCTTCTTTTTTTTTTTTTTTTTTTTTAAAAAGGACAAGCTGAAGTAAGAAAATTTTAATGTAAATTTCCAGAAAAACCTTTGGAGATTTTTTAGTTTACAAGTTTTTCATTTATTTTTCAACTGATGTGGCAGCTGTAGAGCACTCCTTTACTCAGCAAAACAGGAACTAAGCAGCACAAAAGATACAGCATAAACTCTTCTGGGGCTTTCTGAAAAAGCAAGTGAGTGATAGCCCACAACAAACTACAGATATTTCTGCTAGCTGGATTGCAACAGATTCAACAATGTTCTTGCAAACGAACCTGTGCAGAAGGATGACTGTCTACACTGTGTGCTACAGCAAGGATTCCACTTCAGGAGCAAGGTTTTAAAAATTCAGTTTATATTTTCTTTCTGTTTTTTACTGGGGGTATCTTTTTGAAAAGAACAGATGCTAAAACATGTTCCATTTTGTGGGGGACACCATTCTGGCAACTCTAAAATTAGTGATAGTATTTTGTATCTGCCACATTTGATGGCTCAAAATATTTCAAGATGCCAAGACTTATTAGTTAGCCATAAAAGTTATTTCACCATTCTGTCCAAGCCATACCAATAACACTGCAAATAGTAGTTAGTTTATTGCAATGATGTACTGCATTTAAAAAAAAGGACTGGGAAGGATCCAGGCACTGACATTTCCTGATTATTATATGGTTGGTTAATGTTGTAAATACTCATGTTGCTGATACTTCTAAATGACTAGACTAGCTGTTTCAAACACCTATTTAGGGAACCATGGGTAGCTTCCATCTGCAGGATCGTACCATATGAAAAGAAGTGGGAAACTTCCTGGGCTTTATGGAATGACTTCAAAGACCTTACACCTAATTCTACCGCTTTTACCAGAACAATATATGTAAAAATATTGTGACAGATCTTTTACTGAAGTTATTTTTAGAGGTGCACCGATATATCAGTTAGATATAGGATCAGCACAAACCTCAAGGAAACTGGCTGTATCGGATATCAGCCTGATGGGGCTGATAATTTGGCCAATAAATGCCCATGTTGCATGTAACTGCAGCGCAGCACTCAGGCAGGAAGGAGCAGAGACGGCAGCACGGAGAGTTGCCTCCAGTTGGTCCATTGTGTTGGAAAGGGAAGGGGGAGGAAAGGGACATGAGAGGGGGGGCAGATCAACACCTCCTGTGGTGAGGGAGGGGGCAGGGGCAGGCGCTGCCCAGGCAGGGAGGGGGATAGAGCCGCAGCTTGTGGTGGGAGAGACAGCTCCTGCTGCTGCTTGCAACCTAGGAGGGCATGGGGGGGGTGCACCCCCACCCCCGGCTCTGCATAGGGTGAGCTGCAGTTGGGGCTGCAAGGGACTCTTATTGGCAGGGGCTGGGCACAAAGCGGGCGCAGGCAGTGCTGGGAGATTGCTGCATCCACACCAAACTTCAACGCTGGTCTGGGAAGAGCCAGGGCTGCTCCAGGTGCCTGGGGATGCCTGTCCTGGGAGACTAGCAGTAGCGAAATTTGTGGTGGATCCAGCATCCTCCCAGCACTGCTAGCACCTGCTCCTAACCCAGCTCCCACTGAGAAGAGCTCTGTGCAGCCTTGGCTGCAGCCCGCCCCACACAGATCTGGGGGGCACATGCCCCCGCATGCCCTCCTGGGGGCATGCCACCTCCACCCCCCACCATGAGCCACGGCTCCGCCCCCCCTTTCCACCACACCCAGCTTACCAGCTGGAGGCAGCTGTATTGGAAATCGGAACGGTATTGCCGGATATGCCTCCTTAAATATCGGCTATCAGTACTGGCCTCAAAAATCTCTATCAGTGCACCAACACAGTGCATTTACTTTTAACTTTTACTTCACTTTAGCAGTTAACTTCTCAAAACACAAGCTCTTCCTCATTAAAGACGGAGGAATGAAGGGATAGTGATAATGAGAAGGAGAACAACATGAGGTGAAGGTCTAAGAAACCAAAACCTAAATATCAGTATTCTGTACTAACAAAAGAGAAAAAGATTCAGACTTTCACTGAAAATATGGATTATAAAATCTCCTTACATTAGCCCAATAATGAATTCATGAACATTAATTTCTACAGTGCTTAAGAGGGGGTGGGAAATAATTACCTAGTGGACTGCATTTGTCTTGTAGTTTCTGGATCTTCAAACATCTTGACAATAGGTTCAGTTTCTAACTGAAGCTGTTTCAGCTGTGCAACAACACTTGTTCTCTTTTCACGCAAAGCTGGACAAATGAAGAGAAAGTTTAATGTAATGCTAAAAACTAACACTGGAGTAAGCAAGCTACAGTTATTTAATGTAATTAAATGTTGAATACAGTAGCACACTTGTTTACTCAGTTAAGACATATGAACTGACATTTTAAAACTGATTTGCTTATTAAAAAAAAAAATCACTCTAAACATTGGTTGTTTTCTTGGAGAAACATTACTACCTTACTTCTTAGTGTAATGATTACAGACTGGAAGAGTTTTATAACAGTTGTAGACAACTTAAGAAAGAAAACGAAGGGAGGGTTTGGACAGGTACATTCATTCCCCAAAGAAGTTGCAAACGTACAAGTAACAGAAGAGATGTTGAAGATGTTCTAACTGGAATAGTTACAAGCTAAAAGTGAAACTGTAGGGTAAAAAAAATCTAAAGTAGATTTTTATTTTTCTTCGTAAGAATGTGAAATCTAGTAGCACACTTACCGTATATTTTCATATACAACATACCTCCAATTAAGACATGTACCTTGTTTTTGAAAGGCAGAAAGAAGTGGGTCGAGGAAAGAGAGTTTTCCTTGAAAACTAAGAAAATCTGTTTCCCTGGTACTTTCCCAAAGAAAAAACAAGCAGCTGCAGTAGAGGAGGGCATCAAAACATTGTAGTTGCTCTGTTAGTCTCCTAGCTGAAGGGCTGTTGCTTGAGCCAAACTGCTCAACCCACTTAAGCTGAGGTGGGTGGGCAGCCACCTATACCTACCAGGTCAATTGAAGGCCTGGTCCAAGCCTCTACCTCAGAACCGAGTGCTGGGCTCCACATCAGAAATAAAGCACGGCCAAGTCAGAGAAGCTTCTAAAGCTCAAGCCTCTGCCAGGACTTATGTCCTAATGTCCACAGCCAGCAGTTAAAGCACCCCACATGTCCACAGTGCTGCCCTCTGTACATAAGGGTGGCATTACTTCTCTTTTCCTCAGCAGAAGTCCAGTCTGCAGAAACTGCTATTACCATATTTTCTCACTTGAAACATAAACCTCCATTTTCAGCAACTACGTTTTTTAAAGGTGTGTGTTATATATGAGAAAATACTGCATTTGAAGAACTAGATGAAAAGACAAACCAGAGAATTACAGAAAATATACCTAGAAAGAATCCAAAGCTGGATCAATTACACCTAAAACATTACAAACAGAATTGTCTAATCTTCTTCTAAAAACTCCTCTGCTGGGAGTTTTCACAACCTCCTTGCATAAAACTATTCTAAAATTACCTACGCTTACAGGTGGAAAGATTTTCCTAACAACTAACCAAATTCCCCTCTTGGTGAAACTTAAGGCAATTTCAGCTTTTCCTCTGTGAATTAGACATGGGAACAATTTATTCACTGCCTCTTATTCCTTCATTTTTCCCTTATAAATCCTGCTTTCTGAACTTCTCACCAATATGTCCACACCTTTATTGAAGTGTGATACTCAGAGCTGGACACAGTATTCTGAGCTGAGGCCTTCCCAGTTTTAAGGAGAAGGGAATGATTACTTTGCACCTGACCTGACAGTGCCACTGATATAGAGAATGAAATTTACCTTTCTTTGCAACACTATAAAACGTTTACTTCTGTTCAGTCTATGATCTATGATAAATCCCTAAATCCTTTCCTGCAGAACTGCCATCCAGTCACTACCTATTTTGTAGTTGTGCAGTTCATTATTCCTACTTAAGTGTTGTAATGTTGTACTTGTTGAACTGCCTACTATTTATTTATTTCAGATTACTGTATTCTAAGACGAGTCTCTCGTCCCATTTAACAAGGGGGAGGAAAGTCCCTCATCTTAGAATCAAGTACAAGGGTGGTAGGAGGGCAAACAAAAATAAAAATATAGATTAGTTTTTGTGACAACTGAAGAAAAAAGGTAAAGTTGGCCTTACTCAGTTATTAGCTTTCCTTTCCCACTGAGTAGTAAACTAACTCCTTCCTTGGTGTTTCCCTCACTACCATTATCCTAATTAATGTTATTTAGGTCTACATCCTACTCTATCCAGATACAGAATATTTTCTTGTTACAACTCCAGCATTTCATTTCTCGGCCTTTCTGACTTTGACACTGCATGCTCATACTTTGCTTTGTAATCTAACCAAATTCTTACTTTTGGTAGGATTGGTTTTAGGGCTTTGGAAGATTTTGCCTCACTGGTCTACTATACTTTTCTGTTCTTATCCCAGCATTAAGAAGAGATGATATTTAGAAGCAGCCTAATATGCAGGAATCACTATTCTATATCAAGAAAGAAAGGTTAGTTGTAATACCATAGCTTTAGTAGAAAACACAAAACTGTTTTACTTTACACAGGACCAAACTGTACACCAAGTGCTACCATGTGCAACAGAGCAGTGGTTCTCAACCTTTTTTGTACCAAGACCCATTTGTAAATATTGATGGCCAGTCCCAACCCACTCCCCGCACCCCTTACTCCCGACCCGCTGCCCCCTGCCCCAGCCCCCCAGTGTGTAGGGCAGGAGTTGGGGGGAGGGGAGGCGCGGGGGCAAGCAGCCCCTTGCAGGCTGGAACTCTGACAGCCTGCAAGGGAAAAGCCATAGTTTCCCATGTTTTTCTCCTTTAAAGGAGAATCTATTTTTAAAATGTACTGATCCATTTTTAAAGTTTGTTCGCAACCCTTTCTTATATTCCTGTGATCTAATTTTGGGTCATGACCCACAGGTCGAGAAATGCTGCAATAGAGCCAGCATTTAAACAGGAGCTTGAGTACCAGTGCTGTGGAAGAGAGAATAGCCAAAGTTTAAGTGATCTGAATGTAAGGCTTTATAAAAATCAGATAACCATTGACCAGCCACACAGAGGGATATAAATAAGGATATTCAGGAAATAAAGGACTGAGTACTAAGCCACTCAACCACAGTACAGCATCCCATACAATCATTTTCAAGTGAACAGTCACACCACAAATTCAAAAAAGTCTAGTGGACGAAGACAGTAATACAGAGCCACTCAACCCAGCCTAAACCTGAGAATCACTTGCCTGATAGGAAACACTCCAATAAGGATGGGTTATTACCACCTTCAGGTGAATCTTGCATTTACAAAAATAAAAAGAAACCATTCCGTTAACTTACGGACTGTATGAAAATGTTTATTCTGTGATTCATGTTGCTGAACCAATGCAAGTCAGTGGTGGGGAAGATAATACCACTATTAAAGTTGGGCAAACATTTAACATAGCATCGAAAAATTCACTACATCAGGCTATAAAATTTCTTAAGAATCCCAACAGTTATTCACTTGATAAATGAAGCAACATCCATATACAAACCTTTACTGTAAATTCTGATACATAACTGTGATTATCAGAGAGAACCATCATATTTATAAAAGACTGCACATTTAAGAAGAATTAAGTAGATAAAAGAAAAGCACTTGGTTCAGAACACATTTGCTCTTTTCCACAGACAAGTAAATGACTATTCCTGAACTCTGGATTCATTTACAGTTAAGCTTATTAAGGGCTGATTTAAATGAATACTTTACATCACAAAATTATTTCTGAAAATAGAGCTCAAGTATATTACCAAATAGACAGCTTAACTCTGTTAACAACAAATTATATGTTTTAGAAAAGGATATAGCTTTTGGGATGTATGAAATTGAGCTACATTCTGTATGGAATGCAAAGAAGGATTTCTCAGAGTTCAACTTCATTCTTTAAGATACAAACTTTTAAAAACTTTAATGAATTTTGCTTTGGCAAGACAAAATTGTTTATATTTAACAATAAAATTATCATCTGACTAGTAATCTCCAGATCATTTAAAACTGTCTGGTGTAGACTGAAGCAAAGTATAGAAGAAGTTGTCAAGTCAAGCATTCAAGTTAAGAACAGCTAGAATTAGTTTCCCATGCATCCTTAATTTTCCCAGCCTTGCATATTTGTATAGTCTTCCCCAACATCACATAAAAAAATCCAGGGCAGTGCCAGGAATAGAGAAAAATGCACTGGTTGCCATTCTTACACACAAGAGCACTTTTTCTTTCTACTACCCTGTTTCATTTGCTGCCCAGCTTGACCACTACATGAAGCATGTCGTGTAAACCAAGCTGAATGCTATCTTGTAAAAACAAATGATGTCACCTAACTTTTGAGCTTGACTTTGCAATTTTAATGATCCCTAAACAGCTTTCGTAAGTAATTCAGATTGATATGACTTTGCACTAGGTATTTATAAATATAGCTGATTTTGTTTATAACTACAATTTTTTCAACAGTAAATTAAAACATGCAGGCTGGGAGGACCATAGAATCCCTTTTTTGCAGAACACCTTAATGCAGACTGAATGCACACTATGTCAAGGTGTCAAACATTTAAACCCTAGGAACTTCAGCCTCCCTTGGTTGTTGAAGGAGGTAGGAAGGGACATCATGCCTTGTTTCAGCACAGGCAACTGAAATCCCTTCCCTGTCAAGCAGTGTTCTGAGTAGCAGCAATGCCACCATCACAATGTAATATAAGTCAACATTCAAGTTCTTTCCATCATATCCTTCCTTGGCTGTTCACAGGCCAGAAGTTTTGAACTGCAATCCTCTCCCCACTCCTGCTTCCATAATTCTCTAACAGTAGGCTAAGAGAAACTGCCCCTTCTGTCACACCTTCTCTCCAGAAAATGTCCAAAGTAAGTGGGGGTGGGGTTGATGAGAATGGGAAGAATATTCAACAGTGAGAAAAGAAAATAAGTTGAATGTCCCCAAGGTAGATAAAGCAGTAAGGAAGAAAGAAAAAGGAGGAATTTCAGGGGAAAGTCATAGACAGAAGGAAAAACATACATAGGAAGAAGTAGATTTGAGGGAAAAAAAATTAAGAGAATCACGTCCAAGCAGAACTCAGAAAGAAGGTCTAATGAAAATTAAATGTTGGGAAAATTTCCCAAAAATGTGGAGTGAGGTATGCAGAGATGGAGGCTTCATAAAGATGCTTAAAAAAGAATACATTCATCTGGTTACTTTACTTGCAGCCCTGAGACTCTAAGTGAAAGGACATCTCAACTCTTTCCTTTGAATTAGTAACACTGTAGTTCTTTATGGGTTTTATGAGCAACACAGGAACCAAAAAAATCTGAACCACAACTGGAGTGACAGTAAAAGTAGTAAGATACTGGAAAAACCCTGTCTGTATATGGTTAAATGCTTTAAAGGAAGGCTTAAAATACCCACTAAGCATCCAAAAATGCTTTTTCTCTCTAAATACATATGCAAAGAATAGTTATTTAATTAATGAAATGGCAATATGAAAATTATGAGCAGAGACAGGGAGTTAGCTGTGTTAGTCTGAAGTCAGGTAGAAAGCAGGGTAGACATGCACATTATAGACAAGGTAAACGATACATGTATACATACACATATATACACACAGTATAACCTCAAAAATCTGGATATCAGAAATCCGGAATTATCAAAACTCTGGCACTTTTTAGAACTACACTCCATCGGGGATTAGCAGTGGCTGGTCCTGGAGCAGCTGCAGAGGTAGAAGCTTACACACAGTAGCTGCCACTACCTCCTGCCCCTATCCAGGACCGGCTGCTGGTCCAGTTTCAAAAATCAGGAATTTTCACTTTTCCAGCAGGTGCTTGGTCCTGAGCATGCGGGATTCATGAGTTTATACTGTATAACATAAGCTTTCATAAACTCAAGCTCACTTCATCAGATGCAGTGAATAAAGTAGAGTGAGTGACTTGAATACAGGTGGGAAAGCAGAAGGGAGGAAAAGGTGGACAGGTCAACCTGCAGCTCAGGAGTTGGTGCCATCGTGCAGGATTTGGCTTCCTGGACCCCGACCCACACTTCCTGGCAAGGGACTTCCTGGGACGCGATGGACTTCACCTCTCAGCGAAAAGTAAAAGTCTTTTTTCCAACAGGTTGACTGATCTCCTACGTTGGGTTTTAAACTAGCTCAGACAGAGGATGGGGAGGCAGAAGAAAGAGAACATCAGGAACCTGTAATCCATGGGACGTCCAGCAGTACAGCACAGGTAAGCAACAAGCAGATAAGCAATAAGGAGTCCATTGGGCATCAGAGCCAGGGGGCAACAAAGGCGCCAGTCACAGGGCACATTTTTAAATGTGGGAGGCTTAATACATGTAACACTGCGGCATTTTAATTACAGCGGTTCTCCTAACTGCATCATAAAGATGCCTACATTTAACAGAGATCCAGGATGGTAATCCAGTTAGACATGTTTAGGACCACTGTACAGTCAGTGGGGAGAATTAAGTACCTCTGAAAAGCAATCCAGAAAGCTTGGAGGTGGCTAATAGGAAATACTAAGTACAGGGGTGAATTTGAACTCATACCCACCTCCAGAGCATGGGCATCTGACTCAGGCTGCACATTAGGCATCTCCTTTTACTTGGGATGCTAAATTCCTTCGTCGCTTTTATGAGTGTTGGCACAACTGCCCAGTTATGGTGCTGCCACACATCTTTTGGACAAGAGTTTAATGGTTAGAGCTCTCACCCAGGAAGTGGCAGATGTGGTTTCTTGGCCCTTTTCAGTTGCAGGAGATTCACATGCACATCTTCCACTTCCCAGAGTAGTACCCTAATCACCAGGCTACAGAATCATTTGGGTGGGGATGCCTTTTACTCCTCCTATTACCGTACACCACTGGTAAGCAATAAGCAGGTAAGCAATAAGGGGCCCTTTGGGCATCAGAGCTGGGGGGCAATAAAGGCACCAGTCACAGGGCTCAAGTGCCTATACACTAATGTTAGGAGCATGGGGAACAAGCAGGATGAACTAGCACTCCTGCTTGCAGAAAACACTTACGACTTAGTGGGGTTAACTGAAATCTGGTGGGACTCTACCCAGGACTGGGAAGTACACAATGAGGGCTATAAGCTGTCCAGAAAGGATAGAGTAGGGAGGAGAGGGGGAGGGGCTGCGCTCTGTCAAGGAGTATTATACATTGACCCTTATCAAAATGGAATTGGAGGAGAAAGTAGAAGGATTGTGGGTTAGGCTACATGGAGGCCAAGGGGAAAGGGATTTGGTGGTAGGGGTCTGCCACAGACCCCCACACCAAGGGGAAGAACTAGATTTGGAACTCCTGAGGCAGCTCTCGGAGACCATAAAGACTAGGAAAGCGGTAGTCACGGGGGACCTAAACTACCCTGACATCTGCTGGGAGATGCAGACAGTAAATTCCCACCATTCACACAGGTTCCTATCCTGTGTGCAGGACCTCCACCTCACACAAGAGGTACACGGTCCCACTAGGGGGAATGCCTTACTGGACCTGGTACTAGCAACGGGGGATGACATGATAGGAGACCTACAGATCAGTGGTCACCTGGGGGACAGTAACCACCAAATAGAAGAATTCACCATAAAGCGTAGAGTGGGAAAGGTAACTAGTAGGGTGGAAGCTAGACTTTAGGAAGGCTGACTTCAGCGAGCTCAGGCGTTTAGTCGATGATGCACTGCAGGGTAAAAGATTTGGCAAGATGGGAGCCCAGGAAGGGTGGCTGTGCCTTAGAGGAAGCGATCCTTCGGGCACAGAGGGAGACAATCCCGATGCGAGGAAAAAGGGGGAAAGGGGCCAAGAGGCTTCCTTGTCTAACCAGAGAAATCCAGAGTAGCCTAACTGCAAAAAGCAGGGGGGCATATAAGCAGTGGAAACAGGGAGAAATTACTAAAGAGGAGTATGCCTCATCAGCTCGCAGTTGTAGGGAGGCAGTTAGAAAGGCCAAAGCTACCATTGAGCTGAGGATGGCATCCCAAGTTAAGGATAACAAAAAATTGTTTTTCAGATATATAGGGAGTAAAAGGAAGGCCCAGGGCAGTAAAGGACCACTACTGAACAGGCAAAAGCAATTGGTGACAGACAGTGGGGACAAGGCTGAACTCCTCAATGAGTTCTTTGCCTCAGTGTTCCTAAACAAGGGGCAAGACAAGTCTCACAATGGGATCGTAGAGAGAACAGCAGGGTGCCGGACCACGAAGCGTTGACCCGGAGATAGTACAGAGTCACTTGGAAGGAATGGATGCATTTAAGTTAGCAGGCCCGGATAAGCTTCATCCGAGGGTACTGAAGACACTAGCTGATGTCATTGCACAGCCACTGGCAAGAATATTTGAGCACTCATGGTGCACGTGCCAGGTCCCAGAGGACTGGAAAAGGGTCAATGTGGTCCTATTTTGAGGAAGGAGGATCCAAGCAACTACAGGCCAGTCAGTCTCACCTCCACCCTTGGTAAAGTCTTCGAAAAGATTATTAAGGCTCATGTATGTGAGAGCCCAGCAGGAAAAATTATGCTGAGGGGAAAACCAGCATGGGTTTGTAGCAGGCAGATCATGCCTGACTAATCTAGTTTCTTTTTATGACCAGGTTACAAAACACCTGGACGCAGGAGTAGAGGTAGATATCGTTTACTTAAGACTTCAGGAAGGCCTTCGATACAGTACCCCACCCCACACTGGTGAACAAATTAAGAGGCTGTGACTTGGATGATTACACAGTCTGGTGGGTGGCAAATTGGCTAGAGGGTCATACCCAGAGAGTGGTGGTGGACAGGTTGGTATCAACCTGGAAGGACATGGGCAGTGGGGTCCCGCAGCTCGGTCCTTGGACCGATACTCTTCAATGTCTTCATCAGTGACTTGGACGAGGGAGTGAAGTGTACTCTGTCCAAGTTTGTGAATGATACAAAACTGTGGGGAGAAGTGGACACACTGGAGGGCAGGGAACAACTACAGGCAGACCTGGACAGGTTGGACAAATGGGCAGAAAACAATAGAATGCAATTTAACAAGGAGAAACGCAAAGTGCTGCACCTAGGGAGGAAAAATGTCCAGCAGACCTACTGCCTAGGAAGTTACCTGCTCGGCAGCACAGAAGCAGAAAGGGATCCCAGAGTCCTAGTGGACTCCAAGATGAACGTGAGTCGTCAGTGTGACGAAGCCATCAGCAAAGCTAACTGCACTTTATCGTGCATTAGCAGATGTATGACAAACAGAACCAAGGAGGTGATACTTCCCCTCGGGCACTGATCAGACTGCAGTTGGAATACTGCGTCCAGTTTTGGGCACCACACGTCAAGAGGGATGTAGATAACCTAGAGAGGGTCCAGAGAAGGGCCACTCGTATGGTTAAGGGCTTGCAGGCCCTACGAAGACAGACTAGGGCACCTGGACCTCTTCAACCTGTGCAAGAGAAGGTTGAAAGGCGACCTTGTGGCTGCCTATAAATTCATCATGGGGGCGCAGAAGGGAATTGGTGAGGCTCTACTCACCAAGGCACCCCTGGGGGTTACAAGAAATAATGGCCATAAGCTAATAGAGAGCAGATTTAGACTGGACATTAGGAAGCACTTCTTCACAGTCAGAGTGGCCAAGGTCTGGAATGGGCTCCCAAGGGAGGTGGTGCTCTCCCCTACCCTGGGGGTCTTCAAGAGGAGGTCAGATAGGCATCTGAACCCAGCACACTTTCCCGCCTATGCAGGGGGTCGGACTCGATGATCTATTGAGGTCCCTTCCGACCCTAACATCTATGAATCTAGGGAGGCAGGAAACAAGGTGATCCTATGCTTGTCCTGTCACAACATCTAATGATCTTGAGTTCATGAAAGCTTATGCTCTACATACAGTTTGTTCTGTTAGTCTATAAGGTGCATATTTACTCAGCCTTCTTCAAAATGAAATTATGGCCAAACCAAATGCTTTAGTATTACAGAAGTAATGTCTTAATTTTAAAAATAGAAGCAAATACATTACAATAGGGAAAAAACATAAGTTTTTATTAATTCAAGCAACAGTTTTAGCCACGGTTGTGAAATCTACATACTAATGCACACAAAGCTTACCATGAGGAATCTCATCTGAGTACAGGTTTTTGTATACATCCATAGCAAAATCCACCATGTTGGTATCACTAAGAAGGTCCAATTTTCCTTGCAGTAATTCTTTTTCATTGTATATCTGAAGCAAGAAGAGTTAAAAGATATCATGAAGATACATGGAATACTCTTTAAATAAGAGTCATTTTTTTAAAGAGACCTCTATTTATTTATTAATAAAGTTACAGACAAACAAAATTTGAAGTCATGAACATGAGAAGTGCCATAGCAAGTCAAACCAATAGTTTCTAGCTCAACATCTAGTCTCTGGTGGACCAGCCTATATTCCACCCTTGATCCCAAGCGTCACCAGGGACCTCAGCTGGTGGCTTCTACAGAGCTATCACCATGGGCATGTATCTGGCATGTTTCATGGACATCCCCCAACACCTGCCCTTTCTGCTAAGAGAGAGAGCCTGTGGTGCAGGCCAACTTTGAGTGCACTAGGTAGCAGCCCTTTTCCACCTCCTCTGGAACCTCCTGCAGAGGTTCTGGCTGCACTTCTCCCTGCACAGGTTCAAGGAAGTGATTCTCCCCCTCTATGCGGCACTGGTCAGATGGCAGCTGGAGTACTATGTCCAGTTCTGGACACCGCAGTTCAAGCAGTATGAGGACAACCTGGAGAGGGTCCAAAGAAGAGCCACTCGCCTGATTAGAGGCCTGCAGGGAAGGCCCTACAAGGAAAGGCTAAGGGACCTTAACCTCTTCAGCCTCTCCAAGAGAAGGCTGAGAGGGGACCTTGTGGTGGTGTACAAATTCATAAAGGGAGAGCAACATGAAGTAGGCAACGATCTGTTCACCAAGGCATCCCCTGGAGCAACAAGGAACAATGGCCATAACCTATTAGAGAGAAGGTTTAGGCTGGACATTAGGAAAAAGTTCTTCAACAGGCAGGGTTGCCAGAATCTGGAATGGGCTCCCAACCGAGGTGGTGCTCACCCCATCCTTGGGGGTCTTCAAGAAGAGACTGGACAGGCACCTAGCTGGGATCACATGACCCCAGGGTTGGTGACTCTTTTCTTGCCTGCCAGGGGCAGGGGATCAGACTAGATGGCCCACTGAGGTCCCTTCTGACTCTATGAATCTATGCACCTTTTCTAGGGGTACACTAATAGAGAATTTTTGGGCTGATACCGATGGCTGATTTTTAATGAGCTGTATCGGCCGATACTGATCCGATATGCAGCTGGGCAGCTTGGAGAGTGGCGTCTGGCTGGTAAGTCTGCTGTGGGGGACGGGGTGAGGAGTGGGGGGCAAGAGGGGTGTGTAGGGGGAGCAGATCAAGGCCCCCCGGGGTGTGGGAGGGAGTGGGGCTGGTGCTGCACAGCTGGGGCAGAGCAGGGGACGGAGCTATGAACAGCTTGTCTGGGGGACATGGCTGGGGGGCAACTCCTGCTGCTGCACACACTGTTGGAGGGCATGAGGGGCATTCTGCATGCAGGGTAAGGACGGGCTGCTGCTGTGGGTTGGGGCCAGAGGCAGCACTGAGCTCTTTCTGGCAGGGGGAAGTGCAAGGGCTGTACTCAGGGCATGCTGCACTGCGGCTGCACGTGCACGAGGCATTTATTGGTGGAATTATTGACCACATCAGCCAAAAAAAGCCGACGGCCAGTGCCAATCCAATATGGGACCAAAGTATCAGTGCACCTCTAAACTTTTCTTTTATGCACTTCCCATCAATGGCCCCACCAAGTCCCAGGGCCTCCTGATCAACCTGCTCCTGGCTCTAGCTAAGCTAGCCATGTAACAGATCAGGAAGAAGTCTCTGGCTGGGGGGAACCCAAGTGACTTTGGGATTGTCTTCTTATCCCTTACCATCCATGTCTCCAGGCAGTTTCACTGGGTAGAGTCCGCTGGCTCCCTGGACTTGAGGGTCAGTAGGTGCTGGCCAGCATGCTTACTTGGTGTCCCCCAGTGGATTACTCATAAACCTGACCCACACTGATGTCCCTGTATTTTCTTTAGTTGTCCCAAGTAATCAACTGTTCCCTGATTAAGGGAGGCTTATAGTTCCCTTGGTGGGCCTAGGTCAACATTCCTCTGGGCATAACAAAAAGGCCTGTCTCCAACAGTGACAAAAGTGGAAGCTAGAGGAAGAACATTGAATTGGTCAGATGTACAATAATTTGTTCTCTATCTATTACATTCCCTGACACACCATTATTGGTTTAGAGATGCCAAAGGAAACACCTCCAATTCTTCTGCTCAAAGCTGTTACTAGATCTATCATCCATGCATTTCATAGAATCATGGAAAATTAGGGTTGGAAGGGACCTCAGGAGGTCATCTAGTCCAACCCCCTGCTCAAAGCAGGACCACCCCCAACTAGATTATTCCAGCCAGGGCTTCATCAAGCCCAGTCTTTAAATTCTTCAAGGATGGAGACTCCACCACCTCTCTAGGGAACCTGTTCCAGTGATTCACCACCCTCCTTGTGAGAAAGTTTTTCTTAATATCCAGCCTAAACCTCCCTTGCTGTGACTTGAGACCATTGCTCCTTGTTCTGTCACATGTCACCACTGAGAATAGCCTAGCTTCATCCTCTTTTAAACCTCCCTTCAGGCAGTTAAAGGCTGCTATCAAATCCCCCCTCACTTCTCTTATCATGCCATCCATCTCTAACACCTGTAGCAATGAATTTCAGCAAGTTAACTACTTGTTGTGTAAATACTTTCTCTTGGTAATTTTAAATCTGTCTTCTACTAGTTTCAGTGGGTGCCCCCTAGTTGTAGTATTCTGGGACTTGGTGAACAATAGTTCCCTGTTAACTTGATCCGGCCCTTTCATGATTTTATTAACCTCTATCATACCCTCTCCTCACCAAACTGAAGAGTCCTAGCCTTCTTAATCTCTCCTGGTAAAGCAACTGCTGCATACCTCTGATCATTTTGGTTGATCTTCTTTGTACCTTTGCTAATTCTACTACATCCTTTTTGAGATACAAAGACCAAAACTGTATAGTATTCAAAAACTGGGTGCACTATGGATTTGTATGAATAGTGTGCTGTGATGAATGTGTTCTCCATTTTTTTTTTTAATACCTTCCTTAATAATGTCCAACCTTTTATTGGGTTTTTTGTTGCTGCTACACACTAAGCTAGCATTTTTGAAGAACCATCTACAAGGACTCCAGAGTCTCCTTTCCGACTCACAACAACTAGTACAGAAACCAGTATTGTGTACGTATAGTTGAGGTTATTTATCCCCAGGTGCATTACCCTGCACTTCCCAAAACAGCCCTCAACTACTTTACCGCTAGTAGGAGTGTATAATTTGGCTCATTATTACCTTCTTTGTTGAAGATGTAATGTTATATGCAGTACTCAGTACAGTTAAATGATGACAAGTCTGTTTAACAAAGAATATTGGGCTAGATAGCCTTTAAAATTATATCTGGTCTGATAATTTGCCCTCGGTAAGTACCAACAGGCCAAAACACTGAACATTTTGAGGAGTCCAACAAGGAAAATAGTGAACTAATTTTAATTTGGAAGTAAAGGCATTTTTGGCTATAGTCATTCAGAAGATGGGGACTTCCATAAAAGTAAAGAAACCACCATTCAAGGACTAGCACGAGTAGGTTAAGACCTGCCCAATAAGAATATATAATAATATAATACACTCAAAAGAGCTGACGAGTCAATGAGACCATCTAGGGAAGTTGTATGGAGACCAGTAAACTTTGCAATCTTTAAATCGACAATTTAAACACAACAAGAAGTTAAACGGAGCTGACTGCCCAGTCACCGGGTGTACGGCAGCTTTACTGACAGCAACCGGCTCTCAAGCTTTTTGAACTCAACATAACACTTGTGAACTGACTGGCACCCAACTGCAAAAACAAGGGTACCGATTACCCCCATCACTTCCTTGCCAAGGGTCCTGGCAAGAGGATCATCCAGGCAAGGACAAGCCTGAGCCTGGGTTTATTCATCTGCTTATCACCTCACACCTCAGGGAACCCCCCCAAAAAGAGGCATCAGCACCCTAGTGTGCCCCAGCACCTGTGGCCTGAGGGCCACGGGCTTACAGCCATGCAGTGGCTGTGTGTCTAATGCACCCCACACTCCCGCGATGGAGAAGTCTGTATCCCGGATCACCGCATCTGTAGAAGAGCCTGCCAGGAGCGACAGGCCCCCCGGGGGCCGCGCGGCGGAAGGGAAGCAGGGCCAGGCTCCCACAAGCAGCTGGAAACAAATGGCAGGGCCCGCGGAGGACGTGGCCTTCCCAGGGTTGGGCGGCAGCCGCGCTCCGGGTTTACTGCAAACGGCCGCAGGCGCCTGGGGAAGAAGGGGCGGGAATCACCCCTCCCCCCCCGGCCCAACACCCACGAGGCCCCGCGGCCTCCGCTGCCTTTCCCGGCTGCCCCGCGGGCCGCGCCGCGTATGCGGGGTGACGGGCTGGCCCCGGGCTCCCGCGCCGCCATCTCACCTCCTTCACGGACAGGAACTCGAGCAGCGGGAAGACCAGGTGCCGGTCCAAGAAGTGCGCGATGCGGGTGGTCAAGTCGTACTCCGCCATCTTGCGAGGGGAAAGGGGCGGAAGCGCCGGCGCGTGACGCAGAGACGCGCCGTCAGGAAGCGGCCAGGAGCGCGCGTGCGCACACGGGTGCCTGGCGCCAGCTAGGGGGCGGGGCCAGGGGCGCGCGTGCGTACACGGGTGCCCGGCGCCAGCTAGGAGGCGGGGCCAGGGGCGAGCATGCGCAGGCGGGCGCCTGAGGGCAAAGGGGCGTGGCTTGTGCTGCCCTTAGCCTCCCTCTGCTCTGCTTTGCTCAAAGGTTGGAGTGGGACGCGCACGTGGCGGGGTGGGGGAGAGGTGGCAGGCACTTCTTCTCGGCGGCTCGGGCGGGATCTGTACGGTCATCCCGCGTGAAATGCTTCGAGTTGGCTGACCCAGGCCTCCCGCACTCACTGGCTACTTGTAGTGAACGAAATAAAGTGAAAAAAGACTTCCGTGCCTACTTGCTTGCCTATTTTTTTCAGCCTACGATAGTTTTTCAGCAAATAGGATCATTTCATATTTAAGAGCTGACCACGCTAGGCGGGAACATCCTTGCTCCCAGAAGAGAGTTGCCAACCATGGGCGACTGGTGCCACTTTGGGGGGAGGGGGGCACGTGCCCCACCTGCAACCAGTCCCTCTGACCAGGGGTGGTCTCCCCGCAGCCAATCTTGCTGCCAGGGGGCTGGGAGTGGGGAGAATGGAGTTCCCTTTTAAGCATCTAACAAAAAATAATATCCAAGCTATAGCAAGTTACAAAATAAATAATGACATTCGTAAACCTTCTGTACTTGAGTTGAACTGCTGTCATAGCCTTTCCCATCATGCTTGACTTCCTGACAGAGGTATCATCATCTCCAAGTAATGTAAAAAACCTTAAATGTCATGTTAGGGAAGAAGGATGGCCAATTGGTAAAGGTCCTGGCCTGAAACCTGCAAGACTGGTTCAATTCCCTGTCTTGCCACTGACATCCTGTGTGATCTTGAGTTGACTTACAGAGGGACCCATGGTAGCATGCCTATCATGGGTTCCATCAAGGAGACTTTCAGTGCCAGTGACAGGAAAAATACATTGTTACGGTGCATGTGATGTGAATGAAGTTTCATTTTTGTAGCAGATTTTTAGATTTTAATGTAATTTTTCCCTTTTATACATTAGAAATAGGGATTTATCCAGATATCTGTGCGGGTATTAATAGTTAATTGATAAGGTGCTAGTCGGTAGCATTCAAATGTGCAGCATAGCTTTTTAGATGTATATAACCATAGGACTTCTTATTGGGCACTGCTGATGGCTCTTGTGTACCCAGTTCTTTATAGTCCCAGCCTCTCCAGTCAGAAAGAGGGTAAGAGAATGATGAAGCAGAGCCCAGGGGTCCTTTGCTGATGACATACAAAGGGAAGCAGACAGAGAGCTGTCCCCCATTGCTAAATTGAGACACTGGGAAATTAAAATCATTCTACCCCTAATCCTCCAAGTCTATGGGGTGATGGGGAATAATATAGATTTCAGATTGATTTCAAGAAGGTGTGAACCAGGGAATGTAAGCAGACCCAGCGAAGTGCAACACGGCTACCAGCAACTTTCAACAACTTTGTAATATGCTTGCATGATCCAGTAGGATAGACATACCTTAGAGAAGTTTCACTCATTCCTTTGTGATTATGACTTTGGCATCCTACATTATTAATTCCTACTTGTTATGAGGCAACATGAGCTGTGGTGATATCACTACATAGGTAACACCAAGCTTGCCGTCTCTTCCAGTTCTGATCCAGATGCTACTATATAGCCTGTTCTGCCCAGCGCCTGGTGGAAATTGGAAACTGAATAAAAATCACATTAAAACTAACCTGAAGTGCCCAAAAGTTTGTCCAACAGCTCTCCCAACTATACAGCTGGTCCAAAAAAAGCTGGTCCAAAAAAAGACATCGCAGAAAAATCCTTGTCTATCAAAACTAACATGAGAAGCAATTCTAACTGGTAGGGACAAAGAGCTTTGGGGGTTTATAGGAGTGATATTGTAGCCATGATGGTCCAGGAATTATGAATTATGCAAGAAGCAAGGGTTTTTGTGGGTGATATCTTTTATTGGACTAGCTTCATGGTTGGGACAGACTTAGACAAACTTTCAAAGAATGTTTCACATTCAAGAGCTTATCTAAGTCTTTCCCAATCATGAAGTCAATCCAATAAAAGATACAACTGACAAAAAAACCCTTGAGGATCTATTGACTTCTATAAATAGTCCATCAATTCGTGGTGTCTGCCCAGTCATTTCTACAATGGGCAACAACTTGAGAAACTTACTATTGCACTTCTTACAGCTTCTAGCCTTGAAGGTTACATCCTCCATCAGAACAATATTTTCCACCTTCAGCTTATCAAGGAATTTCTGTACTGCCTGTAACATAATTATTCCTCCTTGATTATCCACAACATCCTTATGACCATTTATCTGGCCTGTTGCATTGGACTCTATTGAGGAAAATCTGTGAAAGCCACTTGGTAGCTAATCTAGACTGTCCTCCTGGTTGCAGTGAAACAACATAAGCACAGCATACTCACACTCTGCTTCTGAAATTCAGGGTACCATTTACTTCTTAAAAAGTCCTACCTAGACTACATCTAGGTCACTTTTATGCCTACCCCACTATCTCCAAATGACTGTAACTTATGCTTGATTGCAGCTCGGTACGCTAAAGATACCATGCTCCTGGATGCTGAAAAGTCAGAACATTCTTTTTGTTAGGCCTATAACTGTGGAGCTTGCTTTTTCTGGAAAAGTGCTTCTGCCTGAACCTCATTTATAAAGAGTTATGCCAAAGCTATCCCAACTAGTTAAAAGATTATGTAATATATGTAGTGATCTTTGGGTTCAAAGAACTAACAACAACATTTAATTGTGGAGCAATGAGCAACCTCTACAGACCCTTTGTCTCTCTCTCTCACTAACTAGCATAACTAAGGGACAATTTCCCAATGTCCAACTTCAGTAGTCTTCTAAGTAAAGGAGTGTCTCTAAATTACAAATGTTCATATCTGGCTGACTAAATTAAAAGACTGTGGCAGCAGGAGATCACAGTAGATCTACTGGGTCCATTAATGACTTAATGTAACCATTATAAAGGGACTCGGATATCACAATAAATAGCTTCCCAAACATTAATATAACAATAATGAAAAGCAGACATGGAGTTTAGAAAGGGAGGTACTGAAGCAAGAAGAAAGGAAGGAAGTTATGTTTATAATAAAAATGTTTTATGTATTGGAGGAGTATCTATCTTCCTGAATTTTTTTTCATTATGATAAATTACTTGGCATTTGACCTTATAGTTTATCCATTCTGAAACTAGATGATTGCCTTATAAAATGCAGATCCTTATTACTTCCAGTTAATTTCTGCAGCTGCATGGGTACCAGGCAACAAAAGAAAAGAAAAGACAATAAACTGTTGCAAAGGGGTGGTTTCCACCCTCTAAAAAATATTAGAAAGGCATACCTGATGAACAACTAAAATGTCAGGATTCATAGCATGAAAATACCAGGTCACTGTGCTTAACATATGTGACATCAAACCAGGCATCAAATTGAGAGGCACTAACAATCATTGTTGAAAATCAGCTAACCTGAAAAAGGAAGGGTGAAGGCAACCTTTTTCCTAAACATTCAGCACTCACTATTCAACACTTCTGATAAACTTATGAATTACATGATTTTTAATTTCAAGATTTAAAGTGAAATGGCTGGGCTGCATCCAGTAGAAACTCCTACAGCTGCATGTAGATGACCCAGAGAGATTCATGATAGAATACTACAAGGTATGTCAGTGTTGAAATATCCTACGTGCTCACTGTGTGAAAATATGCCAATGAGTCAAAAGGATAAGAGTGAAACTACTGGAAAAACTGATTTGAATGATTTTGAAGGCTGTAAATCCAGAGCTACATAAATCTTTTTGACATTAAGATTTCAGCTGAATTATTAGTGTGTCACCTGCAAAACATTATTGAAAACATTGATCTTGATCAAACACGACCTAGCTAAGGGTGGAACTCTTTTCCATAGTACAAAGTGGTTAATTCTTACACTTGTTTGCTTACAGTGTTGGCAGACTGGGACTCCCTATCTTCTGGCATACAGAAAAGTCCATTGGCAGATCTATAGGATTTTGAAAAGGCGGGTGCAGGCAATGTGGTATATCATTACATATAACACAACACACAATTTTCTCCGGTTAAAAATAAACTAGAAGATTTACTAATATGTTAGGGGCTCAACACTATATTATTCAGTTTAAGATTAAAGCAAAAAATATATAATATTATTGGAATAGCACTTATTTGCTAGATTACACATTAAGTTTCAAAACACAACAAACTAGGCAAGGATAAGCAAAAGTTATTGTTTTATTAGTCCTGTTGTCATTATAGTTAGATGTATAGCTCTTGCTCAGATTCATAAAGCTAACTCTAGCCACCTTGAGCATCTTAACATTTAACACTTTGCTGAGAGTCATTGCCACGCCTGAGTTAGTGTTCATCTGAGCCAGGGGCAGGCAATTATTTTAGGCAGAGGGCCGCTTAGCCAGTTTTGGCAGACTGTCAAGGGTCGCGTGGGTAGCCTCGCCCCTTGACAGGTGCCGTGTCTCCTGTTCATCGTCTTGGGACCAATGTCCTAATGTCTTGGGACCAATGTCTGAGGACCAGCACTGGTGGGGCCCAAAACGGGGTGCAGGCTAGCAGGGGTCTGTGGAGCTAGGCTGGGCTGCACCAGCAGGGAGAGGGGGGAGCTGGCTCAGCTCCATAGAGCCCCTGCCAGCAGGGACCCTGTACTCTTGCCGCCCTGCTCTAGGCCCCGCCAGCGCTGGCCCCAGGACACTAGTGTGGATCCCGCGCTCCCACTGACTCCGGCGCCCACTTACTCCCAGTGGCCACTCGCTCCCAGTAGAAGCGGGGGCAGTGCACAGCCCCAACTCCCTGCTCACCAGTAGGGAAGGAGCTGGTGTGGAGTGCAAGGAAAAGCGGCCCCTTGCCCATCCCGTGGCTGGCGCTCCCTGCTGCAGCTGCTCACCATCCGCGCAGAGCTGTCCTGAGCAGGCACAGGCAGCCCCACGCGGGCTGCTAGCAGCTGCAGCACGGGGTGCCATCCACGGGGTGAGGGAGGGGCTGCTTTTCCCCACGCTCAACACCAGCTTGAGCTGGTGTTGAGCCCCCGCTGCCAGCCTGGGCCCCGTGCTGGCTCTGGGCTCAGCTGCTGGGGCTGTGCCGCAGTGGCAGCAGCTGCTCAGCACAGAGGAAAGTGGCCCCACCCCGTTTGCCATGCCAGGCAGTGTTTGCCACCACCACCTCTGTGCTGCCCAGCGCACAAGCTCTGGGCAGGCAACAGCAGCAGCAAACACTGCCCAGCACGGCAAGCAGGGGGACCACTTTCTTCTGTGCCAAGCAGCTGCTGCCACCGCGGCGCAGCCCCAGTGGGCGAGCCCGGAGCCGGTACGGGGCCCAGGCTGGCAGTGGGCGGGTTACAAGCTGGTGGGGTGGGTTACAAGCTGGTGCTGAACACAGAGAAAAGCAGCCCCTCAGCTGCCCTGTGGCTGTCGCCCCATGCTACAGCTGCTTGCAGCCCGTGTGGGGCTGCCTGTGCCTGCTCAGGACAGCCCCGTGTCTGCTGCGAGTGGCTGCAGCAGGGAGCACTGGCCACAGGGTGGGAGAGGGGCTGCTTTTCCCCCGCACTCAACACTAGCTTCTTCCCTGCCTGGGGTCCTCCCCTGCTCTTCCCCCCCACCACCCCCGCTTACCTGAGTTTCCTGCACTGGTGCAGCCATAAGGAGTCACATGGGCCCAGGCCCCTGTTGTGGCTCCTGGCTGGTGGGGTGGGGCTGGGCAGGCTCTGCTGTTTTGAGGACCCCCTGGGGCTTCCCCTGCGTCCTACTGCCCCTGGCTCCTGTCATTTTTTACAGGAACCAAGGACAGATAAATATTAATTTTCTACATTTTTTAGAGTCCCCGCAGGCCGGATAGAATGGCCTCATGGGCCAGATCTGGCCTGCAGGCTGTATTTTGCCCACCCCTGATCTGAGCTAATATTACCACAATATTCTTATTAATGTTTTTAACTAGAAATAAAGACTGTGAAACAGAAGAGAGAGATTATCAGGACAGCAAAATTGAAGTGAAATTTATGTTCCATTAGTTAATGGAACATTAATTCCATTAAAAAGGACAGAGGCTCATTGACACCTGTGGATTGAAGAAACATTAGCAGGAATCAGGTAGAATATAATGATCCATGACATCAGTTGAGTCTTTTAGCACTTTCTATGCTATGCCCCTTCCAGTTAGTTTTAAATTCTGGAGTTTTTCATTAAGTTATCATGGAAACATTATTTTTGCAAGGTTTGTCTTTATTGCATCAAATTATTACAATGGCAGGGGGTTGGACTTGATGATTTGCTCAGGTCCCTTCTGACCCAACCAACTATGAAACCAACTATGAAACTATTTTACTTCAGTGCTTGGGCTCCTATTATAACTATTGGGGGGCAGGGGGGGCTGACCATTTCTTCCCTATTTCTTTACAAGAGTAAGTGGTTGTAAATTAGTAGTAATAAGCAGAGCTGGCTGAAAAGTTTTTTGGTGAGTTATATATTGAACAGACAGCTATTCACAAATTGAGGTGAAATCTGACAAATAGTTTCAGTGAAACAAATCCAGAAATGTTGAAAGTATTAATTCCAATATTTCCTGCATGAAGCAAGGCTAGATTTACCAGGAGACTTAGTTGCCAGAAAGGTGGTGGTTGTGGTTGCTTCCTTATCACCTTATGCCAATAGCTCAATGTTTAGGACATTCATTCAAGGAATGAAAGATCCAAACTGAAATCTCCTTTTTTGTCTGATTCAGAGTCCAGACTTTAATTTGGATGGCTCACCACTGCGGTAGGTGCTCCAACTATTCAATTATAGAATGTTCTGGGGTGAGTCTCAGTCCTTTCTGTTGAAGTTGTTCCACTTCATCTAAATAAATTAATATCCATTAGGTCTGGAAGTTAATGTACTCACCTGGGAGGAGTCAGATGCAAGTTCAAGACTCCATTCTACGCTGGGCAGAGAAAGGATTTCACCAGGCACCTTCCACAATCTGGATGGGTATTCCACTTGAGTATTCCACCTTCTCCTCAATGATACCTAAGTTTCCATCAGGCTGTGGTCTCTGAACCTAGGGTCTTAGCCTGCCTGTAACAGCTGTTCATCCCAGTCTGCCGCCACCTCAGTAACACACTGGGGCAGACTCAGGTGGCCTTCTACCTGGGCCTAGCCACACACCCTCTCTCTGCCACTGCAGTGGTCACCCAAGCTGGCCGTTCACCCCTTCCAATATAAACCCCAGACCTGGAAGAAGAAGTATCTTGTCCCTGGTCTAAGGAGCATTTCTGTGTTTGCATTAAATCATATTTGTTTATGCAGTCGCTCGCAGCCCACCTGGGGCAGCCTGTGCCTGCTCCGGACAGCCCTGAGTGGGCTGCGAGCGGCTGCAGCACGGGGCGTTGGGCACTGGGTGGGTGAGGGGGTCACTTTCCCCTCCCCCACACTCAGCACCACCTTGTAACCTGGCCCCACTGCCAGCCTGGGCCCCGTGCAGCTCTGGGCTCGCCCGTCAGGGCTGCATGTGGCGACAGCAGCTGCGGTCCCCGACTTGCCGCGCCGGGCAGTGTTTGTCACCGCCACCTGTGGGCTGCCCAGCGTGAGCCCAGGGCTGGCAGCAGCAGCCAACACTGCCCGGTGCAGCAAGGGGTGGGGCTGCAGCAGCTGCCACCGTGTGCAGCAGCAACAGGCAAGCCCGGAGCCAGCATGGAGCCCAGGCTGGCAGCAGGGGCAGGTTACAAGTTGGTGCTGAGCACAGGGAAAAATGGCCCCTCACTTGCCCATGGCTGGCGCCCTGTGCTGTAGCCACTTGCAGTCCACATATGGCTGCCTGTGCCTGCTCCAGACAGCCCCATGTGGGCTGCGAGCAACTGCAGTAGGGAGCACCGGCCATGGGACAGGCGAGGAGCCTCTTTTTCCCGCGCTCAGCACCAGCTTCTTCCCTGCCGGTGAGCAGGGGGTCGGGGCTGTGCACTGTCCTCCACCTGTACTGCAAGGCTGGGGGGCACTTGGAGTGAGGGGGCGGAGAGCCAGCGGGAGCATGGGGCCCGCACTAGTGTCCCAGGGCCAGTGCCGTTGGGGTCCAGAGCAGGGTGGCAGGAGCGCAGGGTCCCAGCCGGGAGGGGCTCTATGGAGCCGAGCCAGCTCCCCCCTCTCCCTGCTGGTGCAGCCCAGCCGAGCTCCACAGACCCCTGCCAGCCTGTGCCCCACTTTGGGCCCCACCAGTGCTGGCCCTGGGACATTGGGATATTGGTTCCAAGATGGTGACCAGGGGACTGGGCACCTGTCAAGGGGCGGGGCTACCCATGCGGCCTCGACAGCCTGCCAAAACTGGGTAAGCGGCCCTCCACCTGAAATAATTGCCCTCCCCTGTTGTAATGGGTATATTTTGTACTCTCAGAACATGACACCAATGATATTTGGATCTGGAGAATCAGGATTAATTTTCTGTGGGGAAAATGTAATTAAAATAATTTCTGCATCCCAGAGCAGCTCTCCACATGGGGTGGAGGTAATCAGAACTTTTCCAAGAGTTAACCAGTCTTGCTTTCTGAATGAACTGAATAGAGCTAAATCCATGATCTTTATTGGCTTCAGCACAGCAGCCAGCACAGTGTCTGAATAGGGCCCTTCGTGTATATCATTACAGAATGTTTTCATTACACAGATTACCAGTAAAGAAGTCTTTAATTTCCATGAGACAAAGATCCTAGTCTTTAGTTTTTGCACAGCAGCAAAAAACTGAGTCAAAGACAGACATTTAACTAAGCCATTCACAGTGCAGCCTTCAGTTTTATCTTTGCTTTGAGAAAGGGTAAGATAATCATCTGATTTCCACAGCTAATGGATTCTGAATTATGATCAGTGACTGACACTAAAATAGATATTTAACAGAAGGTAGAGCAGTGTGGCACCTTACAAACTATCTCATTAGGCACGAGCTTTTTTATAAGATGCCAGTCTGCTCTACCTTCTGCTTAACTTTAGTCTAACATGGCTAACTACTTCTCTCTAATCATAGATTTTTGAGAAAGGGAAAGCATCCATCAGTAAGCAGGAAAACACTTCCATAGAAAATGACATTAGCTTTATCAAACTTGAAAATACATGGATTTGAACTACACTTTCCCCCTAACTTAATATTTTTGATGGGGGAAAGAGGGAGGAGCATGTCATTTTCTTTACATATGACTATGTTTCTTCATGTACATTTTAAACCAGTTTTCCTTTCTATAAAATGATTGCAAAGAGGAACATGGGCTACATGTTTAATCTCTCAATTTTATGTTCAAAGACTATGTTTGTTTGCTTGGGTTTTTTTTCCTGTGACTGCTAGCCCTGGGATGGCAATCTTGGTTCTGAGTTTCAAGTTGGGTCCCCTCCTTGTAAGAACGTGACCATATTCCTTGAATCTCAAAAAGGTCCCCTGTGCACTCAAGCTCTGGCACACTCAGCTGTTCATGAGCTTCAGGCTCAGCGGGGCATGCTGCTGAGTGGAGGAGAGCCGGTTATGAAGTGGAGTGAAGCACGCTGGTGAGCAGTGGGAGTGGGAATGAGACACCTGCCCCAGGCTTCTCATCAGTTTCTGAAACTGGGACAAAAGTGCTTTTGAAGAAACAGATGAGACCCCTAGGACAGGTTTTTAAAATGGGATGTATGGTCACCCTACTTGTACATCAAGGATGTGATTTTTCAAGTCCATTCATGTTTTTAGGGGTTTACTTACTTCTATAGACTTTGACCAGATATACAGGTTTGCCATTTGAACTAGCACATTAATTACACTTGCCTTTTATCTTCAAATTACGCTGTCAGTGACATCTGTAGGGGCCTTGCATTGATGTCACTGTTTAGAAGTTAGCAAACAGCTCTGTTGATGTTTCACAGAAGGCAATAAAATCTAATTTACTCTTAAGTATGTTAATTTGGCAGAATTAAGGAAAGCAAACAAACAGTATTAACAAACCAGGAGCTATGTTTTGTTTTGTTGCTTTTCAGAGTAGGATCACAGTTTAAAAACAAGTTTTTTAATTTTTATTTCTAAATTTATCAATGGCTAATCTGTTCTCTCAGGCATATATGTATATATTTGTAATGATATACCTCGGGCACTATGGATATCGGACAATAACTGGATTTTAAGATGTTGTGGGATCATCCTGTATTATACTGAAGAACAAATGGTAGTTTATTCTTTCATGAACTCATAAAACCATTCAATAACAGTCATGGGTAACAAACAAAATATTACATTTCTACAGATAAAATAATAAATGAAATGTCATTGTAAGGTAGAAAACCAGGGACAGAGTTTTCATGTTCACTAACACTGTAAATGAATCTTCTACAGGTATTAACATAAAATGGTTTTTCACTGGATATCACATAGAGAAGTTTTCTGTTGGGTTGCCTTCCTTTGCAGATATGATTATAATTATATATCAGTTATGTGTTTAGTTTGTTTATTGGGAATAATAACAGTAAGTTGGTTTTTGGGTGTGGGGTTTTTTTGTTTGTTACAAGACCACTCTTGAAAAGACTAAAGTTTGGAACACCTTTTTTAAAAGATAAGCACAAATACAATTTTAAAAATGTGAATATTCTGGGCTTGTGTTATTTTATTTTCTAAGGCAACTGCTTGAAGCCATTCAAAGGTTTGAATGATAGAGGTAGTCCTGGCAGGAACAGATAAAAGGGAAGAACTCAATAATGCACATGTGGAAGATTAAAGATGCATGATAAATATACTTTTTCATATGGCTGCAGTTTATTACACATATATAATTTAAGCACATATAGCGTTCACACATGCACGCATTATGAGTATACTTTTCAGAACATATGCAGGGAAAATTAATCTGTCTGTATCTGTAAGGCAACCTTACATTTTGCATAGTGACTGTACGTATTATTGGATCAAGGCTGATTTGAAAGTTTTATATAATTTGATTTGTGAAAAAGCAGACAGAATGTGTCCTGTAACAGTTTAATGTAATTTCACCTAATGCTTGAGTCAATTTGACATTTCCAAAAAGCTTTCAGAGCACAGGCATTCTGTTTAAAAGCACACAGTATTTCTCAGTGGTGCTAATATGAGAGCTCTATATTTCAGCCATCTTAAAATCTCAGTATAATTCCACCAGACCACTGAGCCAAATATCCAGACACAGGTTTGAGAAATCATTTTAATCCTGGACTGTACCACTCTTGCCCACACTAATACTTTTGAGTGAAGGAATTGCCAGTTGCCTGGAATTATGTAATGGGTTTTATGATGTGGACTCATATTTATAGTACAATAGTGAGAACACAAGTGAAGAGATATAAAGCACCTGAATAGGAATGGGCATTCTGTGAAGCTAAGTACAGACAGTTAAAAAGCCCAAAGCAGAATTGATTCAATCTTTGAAGGTTAGTTTAAACTGCATAGATTGAAATGATAAGCAAGTGAACAGACATTTACTTTTGATTTCGGGAATGCAGCCACATGCCTGCAGTGACCCAGGCCAGAAGCTGGGGGACATTAGAGCATGCCTCCCTGCTCAGCTGGAGCAGATAGCTGGGGCCAAGCACAGCCTGCCGACCCTGCAAGGGCTGGGGGGGGGGGGGGGGGACATTGCAGGGGATGTGCAAAGCACCCTAGGATGCTGGAGGACTATAAGTTAACTTGAATCTGGAGGGGATCTGGGACAAAATTTCAATAAACTGATTTAACCTAAATCAGTTAAGTCTGATACTATACCCATCCAGGCTTATCTTAAGCTGGTTTCAGCTATTTTGAAAGCAGTTTGTGTGCACTGAGCTTCTGTTGTGTTACAGATTTGAACTGATTTCTGATCATTTATGCTGATTTATGTGTAATTTCTGTCCATAGCCTGAGAGAGAAGGCCAATCATCTCTTCTGACATTCTACATAGGGCTTTGAATCTGAAAACAGTTTGAACAAAATTTGATCATGACAGCATACCTTAAGTAGCATTTTTTAAGTCAGTGGATTTACATTAGTGGAGTTTGGTATCAAATCTGTCTCATTGTTTTTCAATTAAAGCCATTGTTTTACTCTTTCCCCATGAAAGCCATATCAGAAAACACAAAGCAATAAAACTTACTAAATTGTACCTTTCTAATAGGATTCATGGCCTTTATCTTGACAACTTCACAATGCTACTGTCTGCACTTTCAGAAACTAACAACACCTCTCTTATTACAGTTGAAAACTGACACAGCTGTTAGTTCTTCATTATTAGGTCATAGACAGGAGTGCTGTTTGAAGTGCTCTAAGTGCATCTGAAGCACCACAAACAGCCATGATGCAGATGTTCACACTCAGTGATTGTTTCAGAAATGGCAGGAGAGGGGGTAGGAAGGAAGGAACGTCTTTATAGCACTTAATTTTGAAGTGCTTACTGAAACATCTGCACTTTCCAGAGGAGCACAATAGGGGATTGTGAGGTACCTTGACATCCCACAATGCTCCACTCCCTCTCCTTTCCTGAGGGATGGAAGAGCATAGACAGCCAATGAGAATGTCTTGTGCACTTGGCTGTCCTCAGGAACCTCTGGACACCAGAGGCCTAGAAGCATGCAGGGATTCTTGCTATGCAGCCCTCTGACTAGACAGCATGCACACTGCATGGCTTTGCTGACATTTTGAAGCATTCGAGAGGGGCTACATTTCTGCCCAGAGCTGAAGTGCAAGACTGATTGGAGTAGGATTTGGATTGCTTCAAATGAATGTATGTCTATACCCTTATCTATGTTGTCAGTTTATGCCATAATTTACAGTATTTGAGCAAACTTAGGCAGCCTGTGTTGATTTGGTCTGCTTGGAAGTTTTGTCAAGGTAGCAGGTAAAGATATTAAAAGAAAAAGAATTTGATTTCAAAATAGCAAACACAGCTTCAGTAAGTAGCCAGATTGTGCTTAGAACAGGGCAAACTGCTTCCTGGGGGCTTGCAAAAATGTAATAGAAGGCAGAATTACTGCATAGATCATGACATTACATGGATCTACAGTGTCCACAGTGGGTTGTTCAGTAATAAGTAGGAGTTTGGTTCTGTAGGTGTGATATAGTATACTTCAGGTATAAACATGACAGAGAAAACTGAATAATGCTTCTGAAGTGAGTGGATCTATACACCTATCACTGAGGGAGGGTAGAATTCAATTAGTAAAATCTGTATTATTGGTGATTCATACATTCATATATTGTAAGGCCGGAAGGGACCTCACAAGATCATAGGGTCCAGCCCCCTGCACCAAGCAGGAAAAATAACTGGGAGTCAGGTGACCCCAGCAAGGTGACTGTCTAGTCTCCTCTTGAAGATTTCCAGGGTATATGATTGCACCACCTCTGGAGGGAGCTTATTCCACAGTCTGGACACCCTGACTGTGAAAAAGTTTTTCCTAAAGTTGAGCCTGAATTGATCTTCCAGGAGTTTGTAGCCGTTACTCCTGGTTTTCCCCTCCGGTGCCCTGGTGAACAGTTGCTCACCGAGCCCTTGATATACTCCCCTAATGTAGCGGTAAGCTGCTACCAGGTCCCCTCTCAGCCTTCTTTTCCTCAGGCTGAAGAGTCCCAGATCCCTCAGCCATTCCTTGTATGGCTTGCTCTGTAAGACTCTGATCATACAGGTGGCTCTTCCTTGGACTCTCTCAAGCTTGTCCATGTCCTTGTTAAAGTGTGGTGCCCAGAACTGGATGCAGTACTCCAGCTGTGGTCTCACCAGTGCTGAGTAGAGCAGAAGAATCACCTCCTTGGTTTTGTTGGAGATGCATCGGTTGATGCATGCCAGAGTATTATTTGCCCTGCTGGCTGCAGCATCGCACTGCCAGCTCATATTTATACTGTGGTCTGTTATTACCCCTAGGTCCCTTTCATTTGTGCTACTAGTCAGTTTGGTGCCACCAAGCTTGTAGGTGTGTAGGGGGTTGCTCGTCCTGAGATGAAGCACTTTACATCTCTCAACACTGAACTTCATCAGATTCCAATCTGGCCAACTTGCTAGCCTGTCTAGGTCCACCTATATCAGTAGTCTATCTTCAAGTGTGACCACGCTCCCCCATAACTTGGTGTCATGTGTTTGGCCAGTGAGCTCTTCACCCCCGCATCTAAATCTTTAGTAATATTGTTGAAAAGTACTAGACCAAGCACCGACCCCTGCGGGACACCGCTGCCCACTTCTCACCAGGATGACAAAGACCCATTCACTATGACTCTCTGGGTTCTATCCTGCAGCCAGTTTCTCACCCACTTGACTGTCTTGGAGTTAAACCCACAATCCTCCAATTTTCTTGTGAGGACATTGTGGGATACTAGATCAAAGGCCTTTTGGAAGTCAAAGTATACAATGTCAACCTTCTGTCAACAAAGCCATGCTGGCAGTCATTCAGAATCTTATCTTCTGCAAGCTTATTACAAATAGACTCCTTGATGAAATTTTCTAGGATTTTCCCTAGGATGGAAGTTAGGCTGATTGGCCTATAGTTACCGGGGTCCTCCCTCCTCTTGCCCTTCTTGTGGATAGACACAACAGTGGCCCTCTACCAGTCCTCAGGGACTTCTCCAGAGTGCCACGAGCCGTGGAAGAGTTTCGCCAGGGGTTCTGCAATGACTTCAGCCATATTGATTCGGTGATATTGAGCAAATATGAAAAAGACCAGCTTAAATATCAGATCCAAACCTGAGTTTGCATGGTGGACATTTGAAAAAAAGATATTTTCATTTGTAAAATGAATGTGTTTAAACTGGAAAGCAGAGAACCGAAAAAGGAATCCTGTCTTGCCATTTTTGTAATTACCCTTCAGGGAAGAATTATATTTTAAAGAGTAAATAAACCATACCATAAGTAATCTGGAATCTTTTATAAGGGAAACTATTTATTAAAAAAGATGATCTTCACTAGAAAATGTCCTCATCTTGAAACATTATTTCCCCCTAAATCCCTTGGGTAACTCAACAGGGTTGTTACTATAAAACACTACAGACTATATATAACAAATTACAATGGCTGATCTCTTATCACCTTATATTTATAAGTAGAGAGGAAAACTAACTCATCACAGCTGATGAACAGCTACCACTATAATAGTCTCTTTATAGATTCTTAAGGACTGAATCAGTTTTAGATTTCAGTTATGAAAAATTAGACATTCCTGGAATGCTTGAAAGCCAAAGTTGCTGGTGAGCTGAAAATGATACCATTATTTATAATATTCTATATTGGGCTTTGAACTATGTCTGAACTTGATTTAAAGGTGGTTCCAGGCATGGGTTTGAGAGTATATATTCAAAAGGCCAAATTATATGATCCCATTTCAGCTCAAACCTGTTTTCTGAGAGTCTTGCAACAGTCTTGGTCCTGTATTCACTGATCAGCCTGACATGGCCCAAAACTGCTCTATTTAAAAATTTCTTAAAACCAGGTTCAAATTTGACATTGTAGATTGGTTCTGTGATGGGCTAGCTGGCAGTGCCTCACCCCAGGGGTTTTGAACAGGCAAAAGATGATCGGAGGACTTGGGATTCCCTTTCCTCACCAATCTGGTAATGATTTGGCCCAGGGGTTTTGAAGGGGTAAAAGGTGATTGGAAGACTTGGGATTCCTTTTCCTCACCAATCAGGCCCCAGAGAAACCCTACATGTCCCATGATTGGCCCCTTGGGTCACCTGGAGGGGGATAAAAGGGGCAGCTCGGCTGACTCAGGGGAGACCAGTGAGGGACCATGAGGAAGGAGCTTCAAAGAGCTGGCAAGAGCTGAGCCAGCAGGGTGGGAGCAGTTGTCCCAGAAGAGCCTGAAGGAGTGGGACCTGCAGGCAGCACTGGGGTCCTCAGCAGTACGGCCGGCAGAAGAGGCTCACCCCTGGGCTTCAGGATCACCTATGAGAGGCTGCAGCCAGCGTGAGCAGCTCCCCCGCTCCAGCAAGATCTGAGCAGCGACCTGAGAGGTTCCCAGCTGTGCTTCCAGCTCCTCTGATCAGAGACTAGGCAGCTCGATGTGAGGCCGGGGCTCCAGGAAGTTCAAGACCCCAAGCAGGTTGGAATAGTACTAGTGCTGGTGGCTGTGTGGTAGTATTTCTGTTTACTATATGGGAGATTCTAGTTCAAATCCTAGCTTTGGAGACTTGGAGTAAATGAGCTAACTAGAAGAAATTCTTTTTGCAGTGGAAAGGGGCCATTGTGTTCTTCCCCGCCAGGTACCTAGGCCCTGTATTCCTTATAATTTGGTATTTTGTACCTTTTGTATTTCCAGTAATACCAACCAGTATTGTTTGTTCTGCAGTTTGTGTTTTACATTTTGGTTAACCCTGTCTTTTGTCAACTGGATGAATATGTCTATGATTGTAAGTGTATAACCTTTGTTGAATCCTGCCCCTTCAGGGCATTGTAGTGTCCCCTATACCCCCCTGGTTTATACTGGTTATGTTCCCAGTACTGTTCTCTCATTAAAAAGGTATATGGTTAAGGCCCCATTGGTGGTCTGGCTCCCTTCTATAGGGGGAGGAGAGTCCCTACACCTACCACAACGTTTGTGCACCTGCGCTGATCCCTTCAATTGGAGAGCGGGTACCTCTTGGAGTACCGCCCCGGTTACAGTTCAAAATTAATTTTTATCTGCTTTGCAGGAATCTTATTCAGTGTAAGTTTTGAAAACTGCTAGAAAAGCTGCAAGAAAAAATAATAGTATATGAACTTTTAAAATTATAGATTTCTTTTGAGTGTTGTTTACCTATCAAAGTCCTTTTCAGCCATACTTATGAGTAACAGAAAAAGGACTTGTCCAAATAAAAGATTGCAGCCTGTGATGAAATTTAGCACATATGTTACCACTTCAGTGGTGTATTATCCATCCAGCACAGTTCAAATGCTTTGTTGGAACCATCCCAATCTATTACATGTATTCATAGTTAAGATGTTTAAAATGGTTTTATGATGAGTGAACTACTTCTTTGAAGACATTATAGTCTATTACGGATATATAGGGTGTGTCTACACGTTGCCCTACAGTGATGTAGCGACACACTACAGTACTTCCAAAAGGAAGTACTAGAGCATGGCGACGTGTGCCATATTCTCTTTAATTTAGGTCTAAATCCAGGACCTTCATAATCAGAATCATTAGGTCAAAAGTAGATTAAAAACTGTAAGGGTGCATAATAAGGACTTCCAAGCCCTGTTACATGGTAGAGTCAGGCAGCAGTGCTGAAGGGCTGCACAGTTATAAGCTCCAAACTGCTGCGCTCCAGGCTGCTGCTGAGGAATGAAGAACCCCTGTTCCCTGTTAGGAAAGGAAGAGACCAGGTGACTGGAAGGAATGGAGCCTGAGGGCTATATAAGATTGGTGCCTGATCTGAGGCATCAATCAATATAGCCCAAATTATGGAAAGTGGTGGCAGGTTTCTGGCTGGGAACAGTGAACTGTAGCCATTAAGGTAACCCTGAGGGGCAGCTGTTAGCAGTGGGACTGTTCTGTATGTACCCTAAAGTGAGGTTAGAAGCCTGGAGTGACTTTAATGGGGAGTAGGGAGGCCACCGTGAGCACCTAGAGAAGGTCCTCTGTGTTTGGTGTATTTGATTTAGGGTAGAGATTGCTGGCCTGAGAGAAGTGACTATGGATGGAGACTCCAGACCTGAGAGTAGAGCTGAGGGCGAGGACAGAGAGGTAAGATGACCTTTGAGTGTCTGGTGTATTAAAGACTAGGTGAGACCAAGGTGGCCCAATGATGAACAGGGTAGAGAGAGGTAGCTAAGGTCAATTCTGTAGTCTGAGGGCTGGCTCCCCAACTTGTATTTAACCAACATCATCAAAGTGTGTCAGGTGAGGAAACAATAGGACAATAAGCTGGTGAACTGGCAGGAAAAATGGACTTGGGGGTGGCTGCCAGAGGGAGCTATAACTGCTTTTGGAGGCAGAGTCAGTCCAAGGGCTTGCTGTACAGGAAAGCCAAAGCAAAGGTGACTCAGTGCGTCCTGAGGAAGACTGTAATTGTTGGTGTCCACAGGTCACTGAAGATAAAGAGTGTGGATGACTGGGTGGGTAAGCCATGAAGGTCGGTTCACAGTGCACATCTGGGAGCCACACACCTCCTTTCTCTCAGGGGCTGGAGCAGGAGATAAAGAGATGGGCACATGGTATCAACCATTGTATTCCTAACCTGTTGTAGTATCTGCTGGGTTCTGTTCTCCTCCCTGACTGGTCAAGGTTTATTCACACATACTCTTCACTATATTTCCAAATATAAGAGTGGGTCATGTCATGGTTGTTGCTATCTGCCCACTATAGCCAATGTTTTTCTCCACTTTTTACCACCTTAGCTTCTGTCATGACTTACCTAGTCAAGACCTTGGTTAATTCCAGGTCCTGTATCTTAATTGACTTCTCTCTCTCAGGGGTTTCCTTACTCCTTTTTCTTCTCTTGCTCTCTTTCTTACCTCATTGAGCTCTTATACCTATCCTTTCTTACTATACCTTGTTCAGATTTTCTAACCTTGCTCCCTAGGCCATCTTTGCATGATCTCACATCTGTGCTGCACCATTAGGCAATATCAAGGGATGACATTGCCTGTGATTCCAGGCATATGGCGACAACATAGAGGCCCATGTATTTCCTTCCAACATAAGCTGTCTCCCACCTGTCTCAGTGCATGCAGCCATGATGAAAAACAGCTGCTTCAAACTGAACTGCGGAACTAGTGAAGTGATGCCAGTTTGGAAGAGTTAAATACTTTAAAACATTGTTAATACCACTGCTGCATCTTCAGCTGGGAGGCTCTGACTTTCAGTAGTTAAGATCACATATTGTCTTAGGGCAAGGGTGGCCAACCTGTGGCATAAACAGCCTCTGTGTGGCATGTGGCACACTGGGGAGGTGAGGGGAGGTGGCACGCAGCACAGCAGCAGATTGGAGAGGGAGCACAGGGGGATGGAATAGAAGGCAGAATAGCAGACAAGCCAGGGAAAAGGATCAGAGTGGCACTTGAGTAGGGAATGAGTTGTGGCACACCTGCCAAAAAGGTTGACACCTACTTCCTTAGGGTAGTTACTGATCCAACAACCTCAAATGAACAAAAATCACTAAAAGAGCATTAAAAATCACTAAAGCCGCATCCAGATGAGCATAGCCATGTGGTATGTAGTGCTGCAGACCCCAGGAAATGCCGGGGCAAAAAAAAAGAAAAAGGTGCAAAAAAACCACGGGGTGGTTATATGAGAACAGTGTGCGCCACTCAAAACCAGATCCTGGCCAGCTGGAGCTATACTCCAACTACTGGCCAGACTCTGAGCAGCAGGTTCACTGCCACTACAGCCCCAGGAGGCCCCCAGGACTCCAGATAAGGCTACTGGGGCCAGCCCAGTGTTGGCCCCAGCTTCCCCTACCCCACCCAGGGTAACTTGCTGCACACCATGGCACAGGTGTTCCCCCTGGACAAGTAGCAGTGGCACAAGGTATCCTGCTGCTAATTGTCCCCAGGGAAACAAACATTCATGCTCCTGTGGATACAGCCTAAAAGTCCAAAGCACTAGACTGAGGTTAGGAGAGTTTTGATTTTATTCCTGGCTTTGCTACTGATCTGTTTGGGGGTTTTTTTTGTTTGGTTGGGGTTTTTTGAGCAAGTTACATAAGCCTTTTGCTTCCTTTTGCCCCATTCATTAAATGGGTCTAATGATAACAAGGTGATTTAGCATCTACAGATGAGAAAATTATGAAAACAAGATTATTATTGCTCTGTCTCATGTCCTAGTACTTTGTTTAGGCTGACTTATTTGATTCCATGTTAGTGTTGTGCTTAATCTACATCATGTTTGTAGAACTAATCTGCCAGGGCCTGGATGCACTAGGGGCATAGTGTTTCAAGAATTGCCTTTCTTGGGATCTACCAAGCCAGCTAAGATCATGAATCACACTATGACGAACAGAAACCATTTACATAAACTGGAAGAAGGCACTGGTTAACAGCAGGTCTGTAGATGATTCTGATATACCCTTCCAAAGAAACCTGGGTAAGTCCAACAATTAAAAAGAATCCAGCAATTAAAAGGAAGAGTAGGATGGAGACTATAACTAGTTTTGTTCAGGATGATTGAGATTCAGTGTCCTGTTGCTAATGAACAGGTCTCATAAAGAAACTCTCTGAAAGGAAAAATAAAGAGTTGACTTTCCCTTCTTACTATTGTCTATATCTGGTGGTGCCAAGATATGGTATGAACACTTTAGAAATACTTACTGATGAATAATTTTTCTTTTTCTTTTCCATCCATGAGAACAGAATAGAATTCTGATGCTAGTAAGAGTAGCATTGACTCCAAGCACTGTCCCTCCAAACCCATGCTAATAAGCTTCTTTTACTAGGGTTGCTCACAGGGACTTGAGTCAAAGCTTACCGAAGACAATGGAAAGACTCTACCTGCTTCTCCCCCCGCACTTCCCCCTGCCCAACTGTCTCATCTTGGATTAGATCCAGAATAAGGATCTGGACATCAGCAGTAACTCAAACAGGTGGCATTATGGTCTGTAATGTCACAGAACTTTTTGCACCTGAGAACTAAATCACCTGCTAAAATCTCCTGCTTTTTGATGAAAGACATACCCTCTATATACTTTTTAATTCCCTTCTCCTAGCCCCGATATTAAAAATAACTAGACCATATAAATGAATCATGTGCAATATTGCATTTGTGAAACAGAAGTGTTGAAAGTTACAAATAGGCATAAAAATATTGTGGACAAGCAATTTATTTCATAAAATCATTGAAGTCACCCTAACTCTGAGATGCTGCATGTCAGGTTTCAGCCCACAGTACTTTTTTTTACAGCTGAGTTATAAAACCCTGAAAAATGGAAGTGCTGACATAATCTGAACTAGTGTTTCCTGAAGAGTGATGCTATAATAATATGCCAGGAGTCTAATAAGTCCCATTGTGAGAGTAATTTGTCATTCTAACCCTACTGGCAAACTTGTAAAGGTCAGTCAAGGCTATTTGTCAAAGTTAAATATATCAGCTGTCTAAAACTTTATTTCTAAGATATAAATAGAAAATACTGGTACTTGTGCTTTCCAAGTGGGTTTATTTTTATTTTTATTTTTTAGTATAAACTGATTTTTAATAGGACAACTAGAGCAAGTATCTAAACTAAAATGGTTTGCAACTTTTCCTTCAGCTTATAAAAAAACTCACTTTCTGGGAGGGAGGGAAAAAATTGATAGTTCACTTTTTGTCCCAGAGGGTATTCAACATTAGTTGATAGAATTACTATGACATCTCTATAAATGTCTGAAAGGGCTGACATTCAAGGCAACAGAGAAATCTTAATGATACTTGGGAGGCAAAATCACTATGGCTAGGTACAGACTTATACTTATCATGCTTTAAGCACTCAGAAAGCACTTCATAGCTGTAACAAAAGCACATAAAGTGCTTTAAAAATGGAAGATCTCATCTCAAGTCAAGATAGTTCACATTCCCCTAGTATCCCAGGGGCCTTGTCTGATGCTTGTCTGCTCTAGGCGAGTACTGGCTCAACCCCACCCCTGGGCTGTCACAGAGAGGAGACAGAAAAGGCTCTGTCCCCTCTCTGCACAGCCAGGCAGGGGGTGGGTGGGTGAATGGAGCCCCCATGCTGTGTGGGCCCCCCAGATTGCTGGGTCGGGTCTTGGGGGGCCAGACTGGGTCTGTATGACAGAGGGACTCTCTCCCTCCCAGCCCAGCTTTTCACCACGCTAGGAACTGGGGGTGGGGGAAAGGAGCCCCCCTGCTGTGTGGACCTGGCTTGCCACCCTCCACCCGACCCACAATCTATGACTCTGTGATTTCTACGATTCTCTGCTTTGTATTACCAGACATGTGGGTTTGTCTTTTAAGCAGAAGCTAATCAACGCTTTTCAAAGAGGTATTGTACAAAAAGGCATCCTAATCCAAAGCATATCACTTAACTACAATATTGCATTTTTTGTGAAGAGCTGTGCAAGAGCTTTTCTTCACTGAAATGAGATGAACCAGGGGTTTTCTTTTCTTCTCCCATTCAAGGAGAATTTTTAAAAAATTGTGGCAGCACAAGGGAGAAGGTCCAGCAAACTAAAGAGGCAGAAAGCATAGGATGCTTTCTGCAGGTTTGTAAGTTCTGATTTAACCAAATAAAACTTTCCTGGCAGTAAGGCTTTCCATGTAGCTTTATTGTTAATAAACTCTGAGAGGTAAATAAAATAAACTGATAACCTGAAGGGTGCTCTTCCTTGCCTAAAGCATCTGCTCGGCCCATTTCCCTCCTAGAGGAAGAGCTACTGCTTTCTTTAAGGTGTTGAGCATAAATAGATTCAACTGAAATCTAATTAAATCAAAGCTAGGAGAGCTTCCCTGTGAGAACTCTAAAACTTGCTGGCAATTAACCTCAAAATCTCAGGCTCTGCTGCTTCTTAGTGGCCTCCCCTGGAGGCAACATAAGGGACTGGTGTAGAAGAACTGTGGGAAGCCTCTCTTTAGAGGTTACTGAAAGACCTGTATGTCCTGCCACATAAACACTGCAATTACTATTCATTAAATCATCAACTATTGATTATATTCCCTATGAGGAGTTTTCTGAGGATTAACTAGTGACCTTATGTTTGTAAAGTACTTAGAGTTACTTACTTGGAAGACAACACAGAAGTATTATTATTACTTAAAGAAATATTGAAATCTGTCCTGTACCTAAAGAAATAATCCAATCAGTTAGATATGTCAAAACTATTTGCCTCCTGATTCAAGAGGCAAAAGTTCTTGTAAAAGTTTGTTTATTAGTGAGAGTTAAGAATGTTTTATCATGGAGTTGTTGAGACTAAACCTCTCCATACTTATATCAACACATGGTTAATGGTAAAATAAACATAGTATTAGCATGTTGACATATGAAAAGCTTGAAATAAGGCTTTAAGTACTTAATGTTTTTACAGGAATTTACAAGGAAATCATATTTTACAACCAGAAACTAACCAAAAGGTGGCAGCATTTTATTCAATATTCATTTGCAATTCTCATTTTGAAAAAACGAGGAGGCAAACATCAGATAGATTAATACGTAATTCTCTTAAAAAGAAAAAGTTAGAATTTACAATGTTGCAATAAGCGCTACTTCTAAGTTGTGACTACATGCAAGACATTAATTATATTAACAAATTGTGATTGCTGATTATTATATATCTAATATTGGGTGTCTAGGTGCTCCTTTGATGGACAGGTAGTTTTGTGGGCTCACAAGTGGATGTAAGTCTCAGCATCACTGATGCATCATTCAGCATCACTACATCTAGCTTAGGTGCCTGGCTGCTGGAGCAGTATTCACAAACCCAGATTAGACACATTCATTTCCTATGAAAGGAAGAGTTAGTTACTTAAAAATAGGGTTCACAGAAAACAGTAAGCTAAGATGCATTAGGCCTATGCCAATAGGAAACACTGGGCGCATCTACATGTGTCGCTGTGGCCAAGTTGTTACTGCACTGTCATTTAGTACTTCCGTTTGGAAGTACTAAATGATGGTGCAGTAACATCCCGTACAGTACTGGGCACTGTGCACGGTTATTTTTAGTCACTACATTGCCATAGCAACACGCTAAAATGGGGGGATTGCATTGCTACAGCAACATAGCTGTGGCATCATGGTTTGTGACCACCGATGCTATGTTGCCATAGCACATTGCTGCAGCAATGTAGCATCATGTGCAGACGTACCCACTAAAGATGAGAATATGTCTGAAACCCTGTTTTTCTCCTAGATTCAGCCACATACCTGCAGCCCTGAGTAGGTAGTATGTAAGATTAGGATTCATAGCGTGACACTCCTCCTGCGTGTAGATGCCATGCCCTTTCGGTATGGCAGACTAGCTCATTCTTTTAAAACATGACAAGAGGAGGAGATGGTGTCACCCTGTTCTGGATAATAGCCTAGCAGTTAGTGAACTTACTTGGTAAGTGGGAAACCTCATTTCCAGCCATCCAAGAGAGTGCCCTAACTATCATGTTATACAAAGTAGGCAGAGGTATGGGTACAAAAGCAATCTTCATCTATCTTTTTGAAACTGTACTATTGGGCAGTTGTAAGTGCAAAATTCATGGGGCCAGAGAAAGGCAATGAGAAATGGTGCATGACTGTAGCACAGTGGTTAGAGCAGTCAGTTGGGAGATGGGAGTCATAGGTCCAGTTCCTGTTTCTAATTCTCTTGGGCTGGAAACAAACATTGATTTTGGGATGCCATAAATTTTTATGGCAGCACAAAAGCCAGGTAAACAAATGTCCATGCACCTTGTCATATCACAAATACCAAAAACTGTAGCTGTGACAATAGGTAGCATAAATTTGTTCTGATTTTTTGGTGGCAAATGTCTGTTTGATTTATGGCAGGAAAGCATGGACACCCTAGAGCTGCCTGTGCTCTCCAGCTGCCCTGAGTAGGCACTTTCCATTCCCAGGGCACTTAGGATTGGGATCCTGAAGCCCTGGGAGCATATGCCCAAGTTTCCTTGTTTCCTAGGGTGTGCCTCTGCAATCCCCCAAGAGGGTTTCCCTGAGCACATGTATCAGGGTGAGCTTCTGCAAATGGGAGAAACCTGGGTTCCCTGCTTCAGACATGCATGCAGGGAATCCCCTGACAGGAGAATCAGGTGCTGGCAGGGGATTACCCAGATGGCATTTGTCTTGCAGAATTGAGCCCTTGGAATTCATAAGCAGCAGGGGCTGGATCCTGAAGAACAACAGACAACACCTGTGTTTCCCATTGAAGCGGATCAGCTGTACTGAGTGTATCCCAACACAGCTGATCCCATTCAAAGGATGACATCTGTTCATAGCCTCAGTGTATTTTATCCAACGCATCTACCCTATGGATTTTAGTGTGAAGATATTTAGTTTGTGACTCCAAAAGAGTTTAAGTATAAGATATGCACTGTTAGGCTCAGCTCTAACAGGATGGTGTCAGTTCTAGACAATCCAGTAACAAAATTTTAAGTGCCTACCAAATCTTACCCAAAAAACTTTGGTTCCTAAGGATTTTCCGATGCCTAAGCAGTTAGATGCTTTTGTACAGTCCTCTACTTGGCTCTTCTGTGTTTGGTTCTATCCCAGGGATCTGAGGAAGAGTACTGTGATACCCAAAAGCTTGCTTATGTCTAATATTACAAAAGTCTTAGTCTGTCTGTCTGTCTGTCTGTCTATAATGCTTTATTCACACTCTGATTCATACTCGGCTGCCTTGGCAGCCAATCAGAGTGCTCTACACAGACAGAGACAGACAGTGGAGCACCATCATGACAGTGGGGACTGAGGGGCTGGAGGGGAGGGGAAGTGGCGGGGAACAGGGGAGGGAGCAGGAAAGGGAGGCGGGGTTACTGGTGGCTGTCCCAACCCAGGCCCTGGCCTGAAGCAGCAGGGGCAGGCAGGGAGCAGCCCCAGCCTCGGCCCTGGCTCTGGCCATAGCCTGAAGCAGTGGGGGCGGGGGTGGGGGGGAAGGCGGGGAGCAGCCTCAGCCCAAAGGGAAGTGGGAAAAGAGCCCAGGACAAGACCCAGGCCTGAAGCAGCAGGAAGAGGTGCGGAGCAGCCCCGGCTCTAGCCCGAATCAGTGTGGGGGGAGGTGGGAAGCAGCTCTGGCCCTGCCTAAAGGGGATGGGGGAAACAGCCCCGGCCCAGGGCCTGAGCTGAAGTGGCAGGGGGGAGGCAGGGAGTGGCCCCAGCCTAAAGACAGGGGGAATGGCCCAGGCCCCAGCCTGAAGTGGCAAGGGGAGTTGGGGAGTGGCCCCGGCCCCAGCCCCAGCCCGAACTGGCAGGGGAGAAATGGGGAGCGGCCCTGGCCCTGGCCCAAAGGGGAGGGGGGAAATGACCCAGGCCCAGGGCCTAGCCCAAAGTGGCAGGGGGAGGTGGGGAGCAGCCCCAGCTCCTGCCAGAGCCCGAAGCAGCAAGGGGGAGGCGGGGAATGGCCCAGGCCCCAGCCCAAAGGGGAGCGGGGAAACAGCTCAGGCCCAGGCCCTGGACTGAAGCTGTGGGGGAGAGGCAGGGAGCGGCCACAGCCCTGGCCCAAGGTGGGGGGCGGGGGGCAGAGGCAGACCTCTGTCCCTGCCCCCACATCATTCTTGATGGGCAATTTACTAGTAAAAGATATCACCCACAATAATTCTTGTCTCTAAGTAGTTAGGCAGGCTTTTTGGAGATCCCTCACTTGGATTTAGACTTCTAGCTTCTGCTTCAGTTTCATTTTTAGTGACTAAATGCTTTTGTAGCTCTGAGCCTAAGTATCTTTGCCAAACATTTGTATCATTGCAACTAGCAGTCCAAATAGCAACAGAGTTGACTCCTCATGGCTTCTGAAGAAGATACATTGAATCCACTCAGTTTTAATATGATCAAGGTATACTGGATGAAGTACTGCACATTCTCCACAGTTATAAACATGCCATAATACTGTTCATAAGTGGAGGGGTGGGTCACTGACTTAAATTTCCCCTTTGTTTATGAGATGGCTAAACTACTGCTGGGGTAGCAATATTGTAGTGGCGATGGCTGTAAAATGCTTTGAGACACTTTGAGACAACAGTTTTGGTATAAATATATGGTATAGCCAAGGAAGAATATATGCAAGTTCAAACTGTGGTTGTTTAAACAAATGGTCCCCTATATTTTTTGCTGTTATGTTATCATTATTCTGTACCTACCTGTACATATTACTTTGGCATGTCCCACACAATGAATAAATGGTTTCAGTTTCATAAAACATATAAAAAATTACCTGCTGTTTCAACAGAAACAAATATTTGAGAATCAAAAATATCTCTCCAGAATGCTGGCCAATAATTGCCTATAGCACATAGATTCATAGATGTTAGGGTCAGAAGGGACCTCAGTAGGTCATTGAGTCCGACCCCCTGCTCTGGGCAGGAAGGAGCACTGGGGTCAGACGGCCCCAGTTAGGTGCCTGTCCAGTCTTCTCTTGAAGACCCCCCAGGGTAGGGGAGACTACCACCTCCCTTGGAAGCCTGGTCCAGTGTCACAGGCCAGCTGGGCACTGTGGGTGTATCAATTTTATCACAGGCCAACTGGGCTGTTTGATTCAGTTTCAGATCGAGGAGGCAAAGTTGGGAGTGAAATAAAGGCTAATTTATTATAGCTTACACACACACAACAGTTAACAGAAAGATAAATGTGATAAGCAGATAATGCAGCATTAAAGAGCTAATAGTAAAAATAATAACAACAGATAGATCAATTCTGTTGCAGGCCAGCTGGGCACTGTGACGGTATTAGCCACTGGGATATTTAAAACAACAGATAGACAGACATGGGTTAGCAACTTATTGATAGTCCCTCAATGCCAGGTGCGTGCCAAGTGATTCCAGCGAAGCCAGGCGTCCCTGATGATTGACGCTGTCAGAGAGATTACTGGGGAAGGTCACTTGATCCGGATCCGATCCTCCTCACACCGGGAGTCTGGGGTCCAGGCATGGAACAGAAATGACCATTCTGTTCCCTCCTTCCTGCTGGCTACCTGATGCATGCGCTTTTTATACCTAGTCTTATGCTAATGTGTTGGCTTTAGAGCCACTCACAATGTTGCCTTATAGCTGTTACCCTATGGGATTGAAAGGTGTTAAAAATTATCATAAAAGGTTACTACCCAAACTCAGGTTTATCCAATAAGCAAATTATGATGCAGCACCTTTGTTAATTTCAAAGCTATAGCTCCGCCTACGTTCCAACCCCTTCTAGGCTTCATTTGAATATGCTTTCTTGGGATATGTTTTCTTGGAATGTGTTGGGCATGCCAGGCAGTTAGATCCAGTTTTTATCACTAAGGCTGAACCCTGAGAAAAAACCTTTAGGCCAGCTAATCTCACAGCTACAGCTTTGCCTCTGGGGCCCAGTCAGTTCCATAAACAGTTAATTTATCATTTTGGTTAAACTTATGACAGACAAGTTACATTTGCAGCTTACAAACTTACAAGCTTATATTAACTAATATTACCTGTTTGGGCAAAATACCAAATGCCTCTCAGAAGCACATATTTATTGCTTATTAATCCCTCTGGTTCTGGCTGTCACGGTCCAGATTCTGGCAATCATTACTGTGAAGAAGTTCTTTATAATGTCCAACCTAAATCTGTTCTCCGTCAATTTGAGGCCATTGTTCCTAGTTACTTCATGGGGTGCCCTAGTAAACAGAACATCTCCTATTCCCTGCTGCCCTTGATGAATTGATAGGCAGCCACAAGATCACCTCTCAGCCTTCTCTTGAAAAGGCTCAAGAGACCTAGGTCCTTCAGCCTGTTCTCATAGGGCCTTGTCTGGAGGCCTCTGACCATATGAGTGACCCTCCTCTGAACCCTCAAGATTCTCTGCATCTCTTTTGAAGTGTGGCCCAAAACTTGATGCAGTACTCCAACTGCAGCCTGACCAGTGCCACACAGAGGGGAAGCATCACCTGGCTGGACCTGTTTATCATGCATCTGCTAATGCATTATAAAGTATGGTTAGCCTTGTTGATCACTTTGTCACATTGATGACTCCTGTTCTTCTTGGCTCAAAGATCCCTTTCCACTACTGTGCTGCTGAGAAGGTCATCCCCCAGGCTGTAAGTGTTTGGTGGTTCTTTTTGCCCAGGTGCAGCACTTTGCATTTGTCTTCATTGAACTGCATCCTATTTTGTTCTGTTGGTTTTTCCAACCTGTCCAGATCCACCTGCATCCATTCCCTACCCTCTGGTGTGTTAATTTTGCCCCATAATTTGGTATCATCTGCAAACTTGGGCAGGGTGCTCTCCATGCCCTTGTCCAAGTCACTGATGAAGACCTTGAATAGCACCAGTCCACAGACTGAGCTTTGCAGGACTCCACTGCCCACATCTTTCTAAGTCGTATTAACCCGTCCACCGCCACATGTGATGGCTCTGAAAAAGACAAATCCTAGGATGTTAGGCAAAATATTTCTCTTAGAGGCAGAAAAATATTAGTGCCATTGTAGAATACCCTGGTGAGACCTCCTCTTGAATACTGTGCAGAGTTCTGAGCCTCCTTGTCAAAGAAGGATTACCAGACTGGAATAGGCGAAAAGAGGGGCTACTAGGATGATCAAGAAAATGATGCCCCTATTGTACATCATACAAAATGCTACAAGAGCTCAACTTGTTTAGTCCAGAAAGTGAATTGATTTCTGCCTATATATACTTGGGGTGGGGAGATAGAAGAAGGATGAAAAAAGGAGGCAGAAGAGTTATATCAGCTGAGGAACAATGTTGGCACAAAAACACTTGTATAAACTGGCCATGAATAAATGTAGATTAAGAAATAGGAAGTTCATAACCAGTAGAAAAAGTAAGTACTGGAAGAGTCCTCTAGTGGCAGTTGGGTAAATTAAAACAATGCAAACAAAAAACTTGGCTACTTTTAATATGGAGCCTGATAAATTTAAGAGGATTATGTGAAGTGTCAATGATGATAACAGGGGACTGGGCTCTGAGTCCCAGGAGTTTCCTTACATGTGTAGACAGGCTCATAGGAACTGTATTTGATCCAGGATCAGTTAACTTGCAAGTAAACTACTCGTGAGTAAACACTCCAGGGCAGGCACCTACACATGCAGGGACATGGGAGCAGATCTGCTGCTCCTAGCAGCAAACTGCTGCCAAATCCTGCAGCCCTGCAGTGGGCCCCTGCTGCCACTAGGGGGCCTTCCCCTGGTGATATATCACCATGGGTGCCAGACCGGAGTGGGGGCTCCGGCAGACTGCCTGTGCTGCAGTACACAGCATGGCTGTGGCCTGGTTCCCAGGGCATGAGGATGTCTGTCAACTGCCACATAAAGGGTAAGGTCTTGCAGGCACTCCCTGACCAACAGTTGTGGGCAAAGATGGAAACCCACTGTGCCTGTAAGGCCTTGACCTTTATGCAGCACTGCCATGCTGACTGGTCATGCCCACACTCCCACATCTGGCCTGACAGCCCCTCATAGACATGTTCATTGAAGCACCACCCCACACAAGCTGCCACTGCACCTCCACCTTGCCCCACCAGTCTCCTCTTATGACCAGTTGTGGCCCTGGGAGGCAGGGTGTGACATTGGTGATGAGGCCATTGGGACTCCTGTGCCAGCTCACCAGGCCTCCACAGCTGTTCCTTTGCTGCCAGGCCTGCAGAACCCAATGCAGGGGCATGGTGTGGGACTGGCAGCTGCGCAGCAAGGCAATGTCCCACAGCATCTGCATCTGGGCAGGCTGCTGAGGGTGGGCTGTGGGTAACTGGAGCTGGCTGTACTGGCCAGGAGCTGCCTGCAGCTGGGCCTGGGTGCTGGCAGGTCTGGACGGCATGGCCCTGGCAGCTGCATGGCACTGCTGTACCAGGTAGCACTGCTGGGGTGCAGGCAGGCTGGCACAGCTGGCCTGCAGCCTGCGCAGGGGGACACAGTGACCTAGTGTGGCCTCAGGCTCCCTGCCTGAGCACCATCCAGGGCTCTGAATGCCTGGAGGCTTTTAAGGGCCTGAGGCTGGAGCTGCCAGAGAGCCAGCCCAACCCTGGGGCAGGAGAGGCTCCCAGTCCTGCGGCTAGCCTCAGGCTGGCCCCCTAGCGGTGGGACTGGCCGGGAGCAAATTTACTCACATTTGGTGTCTACAGGTGTGTTACTGCTCAGTAACTACTCGCGAGTAAATCTGCTACTTGCATTTGCAGGTAGCAACTTGACTTGCAAGCAGCAATTTTTACTGCACAATAAGCATGTGCACATGTAGACGTGCATGCTTACTGCACAGTTAACTATGCTACTGCACAGTAAAGTGTCTCGTGTAGACATGCCCTGCGAGAATCATGCCTTTAATTTATATTTGGAGGAGGAAGGAATCTGACGTGGAGTGGAGGGTTTGGTAGGAGAGGTGTAATGAGAGTCCTGATCTTAAATAGAGACGATAGCGTTATCTGACTTTCAGTGAACAAGGGTGTTATGGGATTATTTTGTACAGAACAAGATCTCTAGCATTTTTATCAGTTTAGCAAAGGAGAGCCTGAAGGTAGTGCCTAGCACACACTAAGGGCCATTCTACTGGTCTACTCTGAAAAAATCACTAGGCTTTGGCACACACAGAGCAGTGGCTAGCAGGCAAGGCTAGCTGTTTATCAGTAGTCCCAGGGTTGTCAGGGAGACAGTATAAACACAGCCACAGTTTTTTGTCTGGTAATAGTAATACACACTTATTTACTTGCATGAAATTCAGCATTTTTCTGGAATGTACCTGCCCACAGGCACGATTCCATTCTGGGAAGAACGTCCTCTGGGCCATAGTTATGTTGTCCACAAAACAGTGTGGACTGCCAGTGAAGGAGTTTGTTTCCAATGAAACACTTCATACTCTTTTCTGTGACCACCTTTAAAACATCCTGTTGCTATGCACTTGTTTCCAAGAAGCCTCTGCAGCACAGCTGTGCTGCACACAGGATGTGGAGACCATCATGAGCCTTACACAGCTGCCCACCTTGCCTACATCATAATCCATCTGCTCTGAGGGTCTTTGGTAGTCTATATAGTGTCTTGTGAATGTCACCCTAAATGAACTTATGAGAAAATTTATGATTTGCAATAAATCAGCAGTTATTACCTTCAAATTACAAAATTGCTTTTGGCCTATCACATGTTAAATGTTGGAACTAAGGCGTAGTCTTGCTTCATATGGTCTTTCCCAGTTAATATGGATTTGTTTTGTTATTTCTGTAGTGGACCTTTTAGTAGCAAAAATATCCATTACTCTGTGTTTCTTAAGTTTCTCAGCTATTTTCAAGTTCCATTTTCCAATGATATGGAATAGGCTAACATTTTACTATATATTTTTTTAAAGAAGTGGGAAGAGCATGTTAAACAGTTAATGGGCAAAAGTTGCCAGCTAAATAATAATTTGATCCCTTAACTGAAGGCTTATCTCAGGGAATAATATGTAAGTTCTAGTAAATTTTGTGGCTGTTAGGGGTCTTGGTATTATTTAACTTGGGCACAAAACTCAAGTGAGTCTGGAAAAGAAATATTATAACTACATATTCATATAGAACCCAATCCAGTTGCTTTTGATGTCAAAGGCAGTCTTTTTAATGGCTAAAATAGCATAGTTTGGGCCAATGGTTCCTTTGAAGGTTTTGTTAATGGTACTTGACATTACTAAATAGCATAAAGGAAATGGGATTGATCCCATGCTGTACAATAATATAATATTGGTTGCATTTTCTTCAAACTAACTTTTGGTTGTAGACAGCCACGTGGTTACCATATCCTTTTTTTTATATGGCATACACACATTACTACAGAATAAGTTTCACAAGAAGATGCTGTTTCTAATGCTGCTGTGGAAACTATATTTTAAATTCTCTAGTGCTGATATTTTTCCATTCCCACTTCTTGACAGTCACAAACCCATACAACTTTTAGGATGAAATTTGGTTGATATTCTCAAAATATGAGAACCTTTGTTTGGAATTTTTTAGTATTAACAATTTCCTGCTGGGGGGAGTTAGATTTTAAAATTTGTTCCCCCCGCTGAAATATGTGGCCATTTTAGGCAGCCATCTTTTTTGCCTTAATGGGGAATCTCTTAATTTTGGGCTTTCAATAACACCATGTAGAGCTGTTTACCCAATTTCATCCTACAAGCATAGATAGATAAAATTGTAAAAGGATTTTCAAAACTTGATTGGTACTGCTGGGGCCACTGGGGAATCCCCTTATCTTCAGAAACATTCTGCTAGAGTCTCGTCATCTTCTTCATCGTGTCTCTAATCCAACCTTTCTATATGGTCTGTTCACAATATTCTGCACAGGTCACTGCTTCTGGTGCTGATGTTGCCAGATCTTGTGGGGTACATTGTGGTGCTACAGGACATCTCAGGAGATGATCCATGGTTTGCTTTTCCTGACAAACACATCGGTTGGTTGTATTTTCTGAGACCCACTCTCAATCTGTTCAGGCTCTGCCATGTACGCCATTTGTAGCTGGAGCCAGATGCTAACTCCTCACTGGGGGTAATTCCTCACTGGATCCGTTCAACAGCTTTGGTGCCTAGTTTCTCCCATTCTTTTTGTCAGAGGGTAGTTCTCACTGATTCTGGTGATGTGGTTAATGGTGTGGTAGAGGACAAAAAGCTATTTCTCAATGAGAGATGACAGTGCACTAGTTGATGTCCATATATAATGGGTGGAGGTCATCTGACTCTTGTACCTGCTGGTCAATGTCACCTGCTACTTTCTTTCTGATGTAATGGGCCACTTATGCCAGATAGTGTGTGTAGGCAAGGAACAGGTGTGGGTTTTAGGCAGCCTGTTATAATTGTGCATGTATCCTTTAGGACAGTGTCAATATGTTTACTGTGACTTGAGCATCCCCAGGTAGTGTAGGCATATTCAGCTACAGCAAAACAAAGTGCTAAGGCAGAAGTGCGTAAGGTATAGGGATGTGCTCCCCACTTGGAATTTGCGAGCTTATGCAGAATGTTGTTTTGTGTATTGACCTTGGCTTTGGTATTTAACGTGCTTTTTGTAACAAAGTCTATGGTCCAGTGTTGCCCCTAAGTAGACTGGGTGTTTCTGATGTTTGAGACTCTGGTCACCCCAGGTAACATTCAGGTGTTGTTCCGCATCCCAGTTTCTCAGATGGAAAGTGCCGATTTGGGTTTTGTTAGGGTTGGGTTTGAGATAATTATTTAGGTAACAATATGACACCTCGCTCAGTGCCCTCTTCAGGATCTCCTCTGTGTCCTCAAAATTCTTCTGCTATGTGGTAACGCAGAAATTGTCAGTACAAATAAAACACTGACATTCAGCAGGAAGTGCCTGATCATTAATGTAGATGTTGAATGAAAGTGGGGCGAGCACAATGCCCTGTGGGAAGCCGTTCTTTTGGGAGCACCGTCTACTTTTCTGGCCATTTAGTTCCATGTAGAAGTGCTTGTTCTCCAAGAGGCTACAGATGGACTCACTTAAATCTAAGTCATCAGTCATTAGGTACAGTTTGCGTGTCATAATGCAGAGTTGGACAGTGTCGTATGCAGCAAGTGCCTCTTGCTTCCTTTTTACCTGAGCACAGACCGCTGCAAATAGTGGAAGGGTCTGGTGTTTAACTTAATGAATGAATTTAACTTAACTTAATGAATTTAAGACTTCTATCCCCAGCCTTCAGCATGTTTCCTTTCTCCAGTAAGAAATAGTTGAGACAGTCAGTGAAATGTACAAAAGATACAATGGCTGATAGCTGATGTCTAGAATTCCTAAAATGTATAATCTTTTCATGTAGGTTAAAAATAGTCAACATTAAGGGACTTAAACTTTATACATTGTACTGTTATTTATATGAACTTAACATTTTGAAATATTTAACTTGTTAATGTATCTGGAATTATTTAAAAGCCTATTCAATAGGAGGTTTCTCTAGTTAAAAGAAACTCCCAAAAAACAATATTCTGGGAACCTTCACAAGAAGCATTTCTATAACAAGAGTCATTGGATCCTAATCTTTCCAGTAGAGACCCTATGATCATTAACCAGATTTTTCTGAATCTCTGCCTGACTTTGGAAACTGCTGAACTATGAACTACTTAGAAACTCCTAAATATGGAGGTGGCATAGTTTAAGTTCCTCCATTGTGTTGAACCAGCAGGCATGGTGGATCGCCCACATGGCTTAGTAGAAAGGTACACATTATACTACCTGGGAGTCTTGGAACTGCTACCGTGGGATCCTAACTTCTTGAGCTGGAGTTGAGATCAGAGGAAAAATGTTACTGTCTGTTTCTTTATGGAGGAACTGCATGCTTCTTGCTATAGTATCCCTTTGAGAAGTCGATAGTCTAAGAGGAAACTGCTGGTCCATCTGTTAACAGAATGTGTATAGTAATGGCAGCTGTTGGAATGAAACCTGAAAATATCTCCACCGCTCTACTCCATCAGTAACTATATAGTTTGAGCAGAACTAAAATCAAGCTGAATTAATTTACCTAGTGCTATTAAAGTATTAATTTAAGTTACACTATGTAGAGGGCTTTACATTGCTTAAAGTAGTGGCATGTAAAATTTGAATCCTATATAAACCTCTATGAATAAACAAGGTTAGATGATAACATTTAATTGAAACTCTGGTCGCAACCAGACGAGTGTGGACATGTGGTATGTGGTGCCTCAGAACTGTCTGCGGCACCACACACTGCACATGCAGGTATTCCCTGTGCTGCTACCTGGGAGATCCCAGGGTCAAAAAAACCCATGCCAAAAAAAGCAGGGCAGCACATACAGCAGCAATGCATGCTGCCCAAAACTGGAGCCTGGCTGGCTGAAGCCATGCTCCAGCTGCCAGCCAGGATCCCAGCTGTAGAAGCACCATGGCTTCAGCTCCCTGAGGCCCCCAGGATCTCAGGTAAGGTTGCTGGTGCCAGCCTCCCCTACCCCACCCAGGGTAACCTGCCTTTTGTCACAGGGTACATGGTACAGGCATGCCCTAGGGAAAAGTAGCATTGCCACAAGGTGTGCGGCTGCTACTTGGAAACAAATGCCTGTGTTCATGTGGACCCGGCCTCTGTGTGCAAACTGATTTACATAGCACATACACAGAATTGATTTGTGCTTTCCATATCCAAGGAAATTTAATGTTTATCCGAAAAAGTTTTTATGAAACAGACTCCCAATGATTTTTTTGCTAACTTTTAAGGTGACATTTAGTTTGAAAACTTCATGTGTACAAAGACCTTTCTCATTAGGTACCTATAAATTTGTATATATACTGCTAACAGTTTTTTGCCTTAAATTTAATGTTTTGAAGTTTTCTAAGATAACCAAATATACATTTAATGTGGTTATTCATAGATTTCATAGACATTAGGGCTGGAAGGGACCTTGAAGATCATCAAATTGAGCCCCCTGCCCCAGGGGCAGGAAGTCAGCTAGGGTCAAAGGAACCCAGCAAGATAAACATTCAAACATTTCTTGAATGAGCCCAGAGTAGGTACCTGCACCACTTCTGGAGGGAGTCTATTCCAGCTCTTGGGGGCTTGGACAGTAAAGAAATGTTTTCTTATGTCCAGCCCAGCCTAAAATGGTCTTGGAGGAGTTTATGATTGTTGGTCCTAGTTTTTCCTTGCTCTGGTGAACAGACGTTCTCCCAGGTCCTGATGTACACCCCTTATGTACTTACAGCCAGCCACTAGGTCCCCACTGAGCCTGCGGGAGCCAGGTCCCCACTGAGTCCTATGGCTCTTAGCCTTTCTTCATAAGGCCTATTCTCTTGCCCTCTGATCATGTGCGTGGCTCTCCTCTGGACTCTCTCAAGCTTCTTGACATCCTTCTTGAATTGCAGAGCCCAATAGATGCAGTACTCCAGCTGCGGCCTCACCAAGGCTGAATACAGCAGGAGGATGACTTCCTGAGATTTACTTGAGAAGCATCTGTGGATGCAAGCCAGAGTTTGGTTTGCTTTACCAACTGTGATATTGCATTGGTGGCTCATGTTATGTTACTTTTAAAACTGTAAACAGAATGTAAAACAATATTTGCTGTTAAAAGTGAAGGAGTGGTTAAAATTTGAAATAAATTAGCATAGGTTGAATTGATTCTGCCTATGGCTTATAAAAATATTGTGGCATTGGAAGTTATTCAGGATAGGCAATATAAAATTTGTTTAGCATGGTTTGAATCGGATACAGGCTCTGAACATGTCGTTGTATCCGAGTGTTGCATACCCAGTGCTACCTCCACAAATTTGTTTCTCTACTTCCCATAATAGTGATTACAGGGCTTATGAGATCTTGAGAGAGACCAAAGAAGAGCCACCTATATGATCAGTCTTACACGGCAAGCCATACGAGGAACGGCTGAGGGATCTGGGACTCTTCAGCCTGAAGAAAAGAAGGCTGAGAGGGGACCTGGTAGCAGCTTACCACCACATTAGGGGAGTACATCAAGGGCTCAGTGAGCAACAGTTCACCAGGGCACCCGAGAGGAAAACCAGGAGTAATGGCCACAAACTCCTGGAAGATCGAGTCAGGCTCAACATTAGGAAAAACTTCCTCACAGTTAGGGTGTCCAGATTGTGGAATAAGCTCCCTCCACAGGTGGTGTAATCAACTACTCTGAAAATCTTCAAGAGGAGACTAGACAGTCACCTTGCTGGGGTCACCTGACCCACAGTTGTCTTTCCTGCTTGGTACAGAGGGCTGGACCTGACGATCTTTCGAGGTCCCTTCCAGCCTTACAATCTATGAAGCTATGTTTAGCAAGTATTTTGCAGAAAATGATTTTGAAGGAAACTTTCAAAGGCATACATGGCAGTGAGCCCTGCGCAAGTTAGTGTGCTGTTTGTGCCTTTGAAGATCTCTTTATATGCAGAAAGACAGAAAAATCTAGAGTAGTCTGAATTAAAAATATTATATTGTTTGTTAAGCAACCTCTGGAAAAAGTATGTGTATAAATGCCCATAGTGCCCATCTATAATAAAGGCAAGAAGGAGGATCCAGGGAACCAGTCAGACCAGTCAGCGTCACCTCAGTCCATGGAAAAATCATGGAACAGATCCTCAAGGAATCCATTTCTAAGCACTTGTAGGAGAAGATGATGATTAGGAACAGTCAGCATGGATTCACCAAGGGAAAATCATGCCTGACCAGTCTGATTGCCTTCTATGATGAGATGACTGGCTCTGTGGATCTGGGGAGACCAGTGAATGTGGTATACCTTGATTTTTAGCAAGGATTTTAATATTGTCTTCCACAGCATTCTTGCAAGCAAACTGAGGAAGTATGGGTTGAATGAATGGACTGTAAGGTGGATAGAAAGCTGGCTGGATTGTTGGGCTCAACAAGTAGTAATTAATGGTTCAATGTCTAGCTGGCAGCCGGTATCAAGTGGAGTGCCCCAGGGGTCGCTCCTGGGACTGGTTTTGTTTAATACCTTCATCAATGACCTGTAGGTGGGATGGAGTTTGCAGAAGACACCAAGCTGCAGGGTGTAGTAGATACACTAGAGGGTAGGGCTTGGATTCAGAAGGACCTAGACAAATTGGAGGATTAGGCCAAAAGAAATCTCATGAGGTTCAGCAAGGACAAGTGCAAAGTCCTGCACTTAGGATGGAAGCATCCCATGCACTGCTACAGCCTGGGGGCTGACTGGCTAAGCAGCAGCTCTGCAGAAAAGGACCTGGGGGTTACAGTGGACAGTAAGCTGGATATGAGTCAGCAGTGTGCCCTTGTTGCCAAGAAGAGTAACAGCATACTGGTCTGAAGTAGTAGGAGCATTGCCAGCAGATCGAGGGAAGTAATTATTCTGCATTGGTGAGGCCGCATCTTGAGTATTACGTGTAGTCATGTCCTCTCTCTCCCCCCCCCCCCCCCCCCCCCCCCGGTGACTCTAGAAAGGACATGGATGTGGTTGGAGAGAGTACAGCAGAGAGTAACAAAAGTGGTTCAGGGGCTGGGGCATATGACTTATGAGCAGAGGCTGAGGGAACTAGATTTATTTAGTTTGGAGAGGAGAAGACTGAGAAGGGATTTGATAGAGCTTTTAAGTATGTGAAGGGTGGTTCCAAAGAGGAGGGAGCTAGACTGTTCTTAGTGTTGACAGGTGACAGACAAGGAGCCATGGTCTCAAGTTGCAGTAAGGACAGTTTAGGTTGGATATTAGGAAAAACTCCATCACTATGAAGATGGTGAAGGGCTGGAACAAGTTACCTAGAGAGGGGATGGAATCTCCATCCTTGGAGGTTTTAAGGCCTGGCTTGATAAAGCCCTGGCTGGAATGATCTAGCTGGGGATGGTCCTGCTTTGAGCAGGGGGTTGGACTAGATGACCTCCTGAGGTCCTTTCCAACCCTAATTTTCTATGATTCTATGGGATAGCATAGAAATAGCATCCTGCATTTGTACAGGACGGCAAAGGTGTACCTGGTGGCTGACACACAGGGCAGTGTCAGTAATAGCAGGCTGGCAATGTAATGGCTGCTATTTTTTCATGTGTGCCCTGCTAACTTGGCAACGAGGACTGGCAACCTGGTCATCTCTCCTTAGCTACACTACCACAGGGGAGCAGACTAGATGACTTTTGAGGCCCCTTTGAACCATATGATTCTAGGACAGAGATAGCGAGGTTTCCTTAAGTAGTACATCTTTCATTCACTGTTTAAGCACTGATGCCAGGTACAGACATTACACTTTTACCAGTATAAGTGATCAGAAACTGGTCTATATCTGTAACAGGACAGAAGTTCAGCACACAAAACTGGTCTATTCTTGTAACAGAACATACATTCAGCGCACACAGACTGGTTTAAAAATGGTGAAATCTGGTCTAAGATTTGTCCCTCTCCACTAAAGGGCAAATGTGTGTTCTGTTCCCTACTGATCTAGATTACATTGCTTACAGAAAACTGCATAACTTATATTAATTCCACCAGAGATTTTTGAGTGTCTGTACCAAGCCTCTGTAAATGTTCAAGTTACCCCCTCCTCCCCAAACTGGGAAAATTTTAATAAGAATATAAACAGAGCCTTTTGCCGCTAATGCCAGCTATGCTTATCTTGTAGGAATACCCTCCGGTTACCCTATGACCTTGAAAAAAATATCTTAAAATCACACAGAACTTAACTTTTTTCTGTATATGCCTACCATTCAAGATCTTAAAAAAAAAATTAAATCAACTTCTTAGTGTAATCTGTACTTTTAGCATAACAGTAGTGACTGGGCCACAGGGGTTATGAACCTTTTAGCCTGCGTACTGATTTAGACTTTTACATCCCAAGTCCTATGATCATTCCCCGTTATAAGAGCTTGTCCCCTTAAAACCCTTACCACAATTTCATTTTGTGTCTAGAAACATATGGGGCATCTATACATGTGCTCCAGGGTCAAGGGGAGTCACTTTAATTAAAGTGGCTCTAATTAAAGCTTCCTCAGTGTCATGTGTATTCAGTGTCCCGCACTTCAAAATGGCAGCAAGGGTGCTTTATCTAAAGCTCATTTGACAAGCTTTAGTTAAAGCACCCTTGATGCCATTTTGAAATGCAATTAATCGAGTCTGCTCTGACGTGCAGGAGCAGAGCTCCATCACATATATAGGTATGTCAGGAGTAGGTGCTGTAAGGCCTAGGCCCACTCTGGTGTGGCGTCTTCCTGGCAAGTGATGTCAAGATGTGGAAGGGTGATATCATCCCCCAGCCACACACTGATATCATTTTCTTGTCCACCATGACTTTGATCTTACTTCAGTTTGGGAGCTGGTTTCATTGGGTGATACATTGGGACCTGTCAGAGGAATTTCTTTGTGGGGCTCCTCCTCCCCTAACCCCACCTTTTACCACTTCCTCCATGTTATTGAGTGCTCTTATCTTTGGCGCAGCCCCCTTGGGTCATGTACGACACACTTATCTGGACCACCTGGAATCTATGTCAGACCCTTCTGTAGTGCCCCAGCAAATCTCCTCAGTGGGGCAATCTAGATTTTGACCAGTACATTATAGATTCATAGAGTTGGAAGGGACCTCAGTGGGCCATCTAGTCCAACCCCTTGCCCCTGGCAGGCAAGAAAAGAGTTACCAACCCTGACTGATCATTTGCTAACCCCTTAGCCTGATTAATCAGGGTATTAATGCAAACCATAAATATTGATACAATTTTCTTTGTTAATATATTAAAGCCTAAAAATCCATGTAGCCCCTGTTAAATTCAGGTCTACAGCATCCTTATGAACCCAGATGTACGACCCACTGACAACATGGGACTTGGATGTCAACATCTCTCTTGCTTCATCCATGTAACACCTGTTATTTCTATAAGCACCTTTCCTTGGAAGATCAAGAAGTGTTTTGCAAACAATTAAGCCTCACAAGTGCCAGAGTCTGGAAGTATCCTCTTTCATAAGGTGAAGTGAGGCAGAAAAGGTAAAGAGGTTGCACAGAAAGACCATGACAGTGGAGGGATTAGAAGTTAGGGGCCCTGTCTCCTGCTCCCTCAAATATCTCCTGGAAAGACTGGGAGCATCTTCACAAGTGTCAGTCCCCTTCCCATTTGCAGGTGGAGTGCGCTGAGGGTGAAGCCAATGAAAAGAACCTGAATGCCCACACTTGGGCATTATAGATGCAAGGAAGAGCTGAGGCATTTCAGACCCAAGGCTATTCTTTTTCAAGTTTGTATTTTTAGGATGCCTTGCATCTCAAGCTTTTTAAACTCTTGAAAAGGTTCCAGTAATATTGAAATGCATTTTTAAAAAACCCAACATTTCCTTTCACAACTGCCTCCACTCCTTAATTGAAGATAAGGGAAAAAAACCCTCACACGTCATCTTCCCCACTAGTTCCTATGAAATTCCCAGAAATTGCATTTGTTATAAAATTGCTAACAATCATTAATCTAGTGAGCCTCTCATTCAAGAAGGGTTCATCCCCTGTCATGAGACAACTGGCAGGGTGCCAAAGTGAACTCCAGTCAATTCATTTTAACAGTCCTGGAATGAAGAGGAATCGATTCAGTGGGCATGCATTGTTTTTGGGGTCAATTCCCTCCTCTCCCCCACCCAGTCAGTTCCTTTCTTTAACAATCCCACAGAAAAACAAAATCACAGATCAACTCAAGTCCTTTCATTTATACTCTATCAATTTACCTTATAGTCCCAAAAGGAGCAAATCAATTTGAAACAAAAAACGAAAACTCATACTGGCTGGCTTGATTGCCCCTCTCACAGCAGGCTCATGATCTTGAGCTGCATACCACCTGTCTCCCCAGGCACCTGCTTCAGTCCAGGGGCTTGATCCTTCTCCAGCTTGCCACCCCCAGTGCTTTTTCAGTAGTCCTCCAGCTGGTTGGTGGTTCTCTGACCACCCTTGGCTGTTGCCATGTGCCCTCTTGCTATAGTTGGCTGCAGGTGGGCCCCAGCAGGAGAGTTCCTTGGTGTCTCTTTTGCCATGACACCATGATCTCTCCAGAGCTTCCCCTTTCTGGGGCCAGAAGTACCTCTCTGGGCTTCACCCCTGCCAATCCAAACCAAGCACTGGCTGTGGAAATGTGGCCTGGTGCTCCAGTCCCCAGCAGCATTCCCTGTTCTGCCTGAGGTAAGTGGGAGGGAAGGGTCACCCTCGGGCTTCCCTCCATTCTCAAGGCCTCTCCTTTCACAAGGTGTCCATAAATGCCAATGGTAAACCAAAATTACCCCCAAAAATATTACTTAAAGAAAATCTGCAAATATTTAGAACCTGGCTATCAAGGTAAAAAACTAATGGAAAACTAACCAATTTATTTAAATTGGTTCTCATTTTTCTCTATAAAGACTATTTGACAACTTTTATAAACGTATATCTACACATGCCATAACTGATACATAGCACACACAGATGGGAAGGACACATGCACCTCCAATGAATTGGAGTCTATGGAAAATACTTAAACATTATATAAAAATCTCCCCTTTCATGGGCAGATCTAGGATTTTGAAAAGGGAGTATGTAGATGGTATGATGCTTCATCACATGTAAACACAACAAAAGTCAAAGGATATTGTATCATTAGCCATCTAGTCATAATTAAATGTGCATCTCTTATTCATGTTCATAAAACAAAATTTAGCCTTTTGAGTGTCTTGACAGTGCCTCCAATATTTCACTGTCAGTCATTTCTACAACTCAGTTAATATTAACACTAGGGCTGTGCGAAACAGCACTGTTCCGATTCGACTTCCGTTCTGACGATTCAACGGAACAGTGTAAAGTTTCAAGTTTTGTTTAGTTTCAGAAGCACTGTTCCATTTCGTTTTGTCGAAACTGTTTTGCTGTTTCGATGGTTTGCCCACAGGTTATTATGGAGAAACATAAAATGCAGCAGGCAGGCAGATCACGGGCTCGGCTGCATTCCGGGAGGGCAGTGGGGGCTGTGCCAGAGTCCTCCCAGGAGTGTAAACCCCCAATCTGCCTGCCAGATGAGAGAAGCTGAGTGCTACTGCCTGGGACTGGTGCTGGGAAGATCAGTGTTAGGTCTCGCACAAGCTGATTTGCCTTGTCCCCATACCAGAGCTGGCTCGAGGAGGGTGCAGGGCCCAGGGCAGATCAGCTCATGCGAGGATCCTCCCCTGCCCCGAGATTGGGGCAGCAGGTCCCCGCATGAGCTAATCTGCCCTGGCCCTGCTGGGCCCAGGAGGCAGCACCTGGCTCCTATCAGCCGGCAACCAGATCAGGGGCCCGCTACCACCGCTGGGAGGGCTGCAGGGGCTGTGCCAGAGTCCTCCCAAGGATCCGTGCCCCCGATCTGCCTGCCAGGTGACAGGAGTCGGGAGCTGCCACCGGGGCCAGCGGCAGCACCGATCTTCCTGGTGCTGAGTGCGGTCTGCCATCTGGCAGGCAGATCGGGAGCCCACACCCCTGGGAGGACTCCAGCACAGCCCCTGCAGCCCTCCCAGAGGTGCGGGCAAACCCTTGATCTGCCTGCTGGATGAGAGGAGCCAGGTGCTGCCACCTGGGACTAGCAGCATAATCCTCCCAGGTGTGCAGGCAAGCCCCAATCTCCCTTCCAGATGACAGGAGGCAGGTGCTTTCAGGTGGGAGCTGCGCTGAAGCCAGTAAGCGTGGCTTTGATCGAAATGTTTTGTAACTTTCAAAATGTTTCAGGTTCCCTTATTTCACTTTCAAAGGCTTTGTTTCATTTCAATTTTGCTGTTTCAAGCTTGAAACACATTGAAAGAGATTCAAAACAAAATGCCAGGCAAAATTTTGTGCAGCCCTATTTAACATACCTGAGTTAAGGTTTTTGGCTAGAGCTAAGAACAGTCTACAGGACTGTGAAATAGAAGACATATTACCAGAGTGGCTAACAGACAGAAAAATTGCAGAAGAAAGGATAGTTTGAATAGTGAAAAATCAAGACCATTAAAAAGGATAGAGGGTTGTTAACATCTGTGGTGTGGAGAGATAGTAAAAGGAACCAGGGAGTTGAAAATGAGCCATGAAGTCAATTGACTTAGTATGTCCTGAATAGAAATGACACTGCCCCTCACAAGCAGTTGGTTTTAAAGTTTGGGTAGAGCAGAAATTGAAGATGACCCTACCCCCAACCCCACCCCGATCTGCCCCATGCCCTTCCATAGAGTACAGCTTACTTCAGTCTATTGTAAAGCATTTTGATCAGTCTAGTTTTAAATATCTCTAATAATGAGATTCCTAACACTTCACTTGGAAGTCTATTTCATAGTCTAATACATTTCACCAATAAGAAGTTTTTCTTGGTATTGAACCTAATTTTAACTTATTTTTGACTAGCGAACCAAATAGGTCATTGTTTGTCATTGGCACTGTAGCATTGGCTAGGGACTTAACATCATGATGTGTTAGACCTCATACAAACATATATCAAAAGATGGTTCCTGCCATTTGCTCACATGCATAACTACAAATTACAAATTTGCAAATTTACAAATTCATGAGAGTAAAATCAAATACATGAGCATTTGCAGGATCAGGGCCTTGGGTTTTTTTAATTAACAAGACTGTCCAGTCTAAGTTCCTGTAGATAAATTTCTCTCTCTCATTGCTTTCGGCACACTCTCAAACTTTCATTTTGATATATAACGTTTTCTAGTTATTTGGCTAGCAGCTGTTCTCAAACATTGGGGTTTTAAAGCTGAGAACCCTATAATAAGAAGTCTTCAAGAAAGAGATGCTTTCCAAGTAGCAAACACACACCTTTGAAATGTAAGTTCAATGCAACTAGTGGACCACATTCTATGGGTATTTCTGAGAAATCTGCAGAAGGTCTATGGCTTGGATCACATCTATTTTAAATTGCTCATTAAAATTTTTATTAGGTGAGTGAAATGTTTTGTTTCAGAGAAAGTTAATGAAATCCCTTTTGGTAATATGAGAGGATAATTAAGGGGTTTTATTATTATAAATTGTATTACTTTAAATATTTTTAACATGGTTTAATTTTATTTCTTGCCAAAGAACACTCTTATTCCACAGCAGCTGTGGGTTCTGCCTGCATGATAGTATAGCTTGGAACCCATCTTTAGTCAGGCAAATGTTCCATTAATGGCATAATTAGGCCTGTATAGTTATTAGTAATAACAGTATTTAACCTCAGTTAACCTTCAGTGAGAATATAGAAGTAAATATTTGAATAAATCTTTTCATGAAACCATTTGTTCTGTCAGAGTTGAAAAATCTAGCATTGTGACACTAAAAATGGTGCCAATGAAACTGATTCATAGATCTTTCCCACCTGGTGCCATAAAACCAGCATTTATAATATCATATTCTTTGGCTTTTAAGCTGGTACTCTATTGCCAGAAAAATGATTTACAGCTATCTGATGCCAGGATCACTGTCTTACTAGGTTAGCACACTAGTATTTGGCTTGAAACTATAGTCATAGCTAATAATTTTAGCATCTATGAGGGCTAAAGCTACCCTCCACTTTGATTGCTTAAAGGGGAAAAGCGGGAGGAGATGGAGTAGCAAGCACAGAAAGGACTGATGAGAATGAAATCAATGTCTTTGCATACTTTCCCTATCTTCTTTCTGAGAACCTTCACCATCATTGTGAGGAGAATAGAGAAGCTTCCCTAGCTTGACTCTGGTATTCATTTGCTTCAAAAAGCCTCTTTGTCTACTGTTAGTGATATAGGGTCTCTTCTACATAGCTCTTCTCCCTTTTACCTCTAACAGATTGACACAGAATTGGATTCATCAAGTACTTCTCATTGCAGGTCTTCCAGTCTTTGCTCTCTCTACCAGAACGAATACAACTGTTTACACAAGCAGATGACACAAGTGACAGGATGGTGATGGAATTCAATTAGTAATTGAATCCTCAGATATTTTCCATCAGCTGCTTTGTAGAATGGAAGACTGGTGCCTACTCACTCCATACCTAGGAACCTGGTAGTTCTCAATTTAAGATATACCCTCCACACATGGGTGGATCCAAGATGGCAGCAAGAGGTATATGGCCACATCCCCTTCAGTTTTGTGGCATATGCACAGTGAAGAGATCTCAAGGCAATGTGCCACAAAGCTGAGGAGATGTGTCTGTCTGCACCCTCATCATGATGATCTTGGATGTGCATAAGCTGTGAGCTCCTGAGCTCCCAAGGTAGCTAAATGCAGGGTCTGGCCAGAACCTCTCCTTTTGCACAGCTCCAGAGGCCAGGGGATGAGCACTGTTGCTGTTGGCCCTCCCATCCCCACCCCCACCAATTCAACAACAGGGGAAAATTTGGGACGAGTTGTGATGGCGTTCAGACCCTATTTTCATGTACCTCTGGAGCTTAGGGGGTAAGCAGCACCACCACTGCTGCTCCTGCCCTATTTTGTCCTGCTACAGAATTCTGGGGAAGGGGGAGGGATGGAGATGAAGGGTGAACAGCAGAGCTGTGCGGAAGAAGGGGCTCTGCACTGACAAGCTGGTGAGCTCAGAGTTCATGACGCATGCCCGGGAGCTCAGAGAGCCAAAGGCAGTTGTGATGGCACCATTGCACCCCCTGGGCTCCATCCTGCCTTCACAAGACCTCATTGGCAATATAATGTTTTCTAGAAATTAGCAATCTACAAGTCTAAATACAGATTCATGTATCTGTAATGTCACAAAGACAACAAATAGCAAATGCTTTTTGTCCAGTAGTTATACATTCAAATAAATCTAGTGACTTCTAATTCTGCTCTGATGTACACTGGATTCATACATGTCACCAGAGTTATTCTTTATTTTACACTGGTGTGAGAAAAGAATCAAAGACTCATGGTTTGTGGTCTCAAATACTGGTCAGAGCATTCAAATACAAACTCAGTTCAACTTATTTATGTATGCAGTAGTGCAGTCAGTTTAATAAATGTAGAACTTATATTTATTTGATTCTCCCACATGGATTCTCCTTGAACATGTGCTCATACACCCTTTTTTTCCCCTGAAGAAAAAATAAAATTAAGTGCAAAAAACCTATTATCACAATACTATGGTGAAGATTCTAAATACATAGAAGTCAGGATGCTCAAAGTTATGGTTCCCAGAGGGCTTGTAGTTCAGCCAAATTGTGCATGGAAGTGATTCTCTCCTTTTCTCATTCTCTCTCTTCTGTGTCATTTTCCCTTCTCTGTTTTTGCTCTTTTATACTTGTCTTGCTTATTCTTGTCCCTCAGGCTCTCTGTCACTGCGATCAGTGGGGGAATCCTTTGATGCCACTAAAAGCAATGGTGAGTGCCACAAGCAGGACTTGCAAGCCTGCAAATGTGAGCTGCTTTTCCTGCTGCCAGCTTTAGGGTGTGGGTGGCTTCCATAGAGATGCAGCAGCATTGTTTGCAGTGGGCATGTCTACACATGCATTTGCTCCAGGAGCAGTATACTCTTGAATAAACTAGTTGGGAGTAAATGCTCCCAGGCATGTGTCTACATGTGCAGGGACATGGGAGCAGATTTGCTGCTCCTAGCAGCAAACTGCTCCTGCTCCCTGTGGCTCTGCAATGGGCTGCTGCCACCACCAGGGGGAGCTGGAGGCTCTAGCCACAGCTATCTACAGCCAGCCACCATTTTTGAAAGGCAGCCCTGCTCCCTGTTCCCTGGCCAACCACTTTTCTGCCTGGGAGCAGCATGCAGAGCCCAGGGACAGCACACATTGGCTCTCTTACCACAGCTTCTGCCTCCTGCGCAATGGCTGCTCTACTTCCTACCCCTAGCAGTGATGTTCAGTGCCCTGGGCTCCTGGTCACCATGCTGTTGGCCCTACTGGCCTGCCACAGTGACCACCATCTGACCCTGGGCAATCTGGGCCCTGCTGGTTACCCCACTCACAGAGCCTGCCTGGCCAGCTTCACCACGCTGTCCCAGGCCCCCTGCCACTGCACAGCAGCTACCCAGACCCCGTCCTGCTGCCCAAACCCCAGCAGGGCTGCTGCTGATATGCTTCTGGATGCCACCACCAGGGCTGTCTATGCCCTCCTGTGCAGCCAGCCCAGCTGCCTCTGGGCTCACCCAGCCAGCCATGACTGGTGGCTGCATGTTATCCAGACCACTTAGGATGATTAGCAGTGACTAGAGGCATTCCAGAAGACCTGGACCACCTTCCTGGACCTCCTGGAGCAGCTCTGCCTGCACCTGGAGTGGCAGGACATCACAATGCGGCAGCCACTCCCTGCAGACTCTTGGCTGGCCATTACCCTACTCAAGTTGGCCAGGTCCACCAGTCTCTGCTATGTTAGTTGTAGTCGGTAATGGTGACCCACTGTGCCCGCAAGGCCTTGACCTTTATGTGGCACTGGCATGCAGTGGTCATGACCATGCTCCCACATACAGCCTGCAGCCCCTCGTAAATGTGGGCAATGGGGCACCTGTGGGCAATGGGGCACCCACACAAACTAGCTGAGCACCTCAGCCTCACCTCACAGTGCTGTCAGGTCCTCAGTCTTGTCCTGGGACTAGTTGATGCCCTGGAAAGTGGTGTGTGGCATTGAGGAGGACACCAGCATGGCTCCTGCGATAGCTTACTGCACCTCCACATGGCAGTCCTGGTGCTGGCAGGCCTGGGCAGCTGTCTGCAGAGCTCAGCGCAGGGGCCTGGCACTGCACTGCCATGTGTATGGCAAGGTGGTGCCAGGCAGCAGCTGCAGGGTCTGGGCAGGCTGCTACGGGTCACCAGTGGCCAGCTAGAGACATCATGGGATGGCCAGGAACAGGCTGGAGCACTTTTGAGCATAGGAACACCCCCAAGTTTCTGCTGTGAGCAGTGCCAGAGCAGCTCAGGTGTCTCACTTCAGCCCAGCCCCAACCACAATCTGGCTGCAGGTGGGCCTGCATGCTGCCAGGCCTGGAAAATACCTGCAGCACCCTATGGGGCTGGACAGCATGACTCTGGCAGCCATGCGGCACTGCAGTGCCAGGGAGTGGTGTTGGGGTATGGGCAGGCTGCATCAGCTGCCCTGGAGCCTGTGCTGGGGACAATGTGACCGGCAGTGGCCACAGGCTGCCAGCATGTGCCCCAGTGTTTCTGAAGGCTGTTAAGGAGTTGAGGCTAGGGCAGGCATAGAGCTGGCCCAGTCCTGGGGCAGGAGAGACTTCCAGTCCCAGCCTCAGGGCCCTGGGGCTGACCAGGATCCAGTTTCCCCAGTCAGTGTCTACACATGCACTACTGTGCAGTTTTTAATCACTAATTCCCCTCTATTCAGCACTGGTGAGACCACATCTGGAGTAATGTGTTCAGTTTGGGGCCACTACAGAAAGGATGTGGACAAATTGGAGAGGGTTCAGCGGAAGGCAACAAAAATGGTAAGAATGCTGGGGCACATGACTGATGAGGAAAGACTGAGGGAACTGGGCTTATTTAGTCTAGATAAGAAGAGACTGAGAGGGGACTTAATAGCAGTCTTCCATTACCTGAAGGGGGGTTCGAAAGAGGATGGAGCTAAACTGTTCTCAGTGATGGCAGATGACAGCACAAAGAGCAACAGTCTCAAATTGCAGCAAGGGAAGTTTAGGTTAGATATTTGGAAGTATTTTCTCACCAGGAGGGTAGTAAAACACTGGAACAGGTTACCCAGAGAGGTGGTAGAAGCTCTATCCTTGGAGGTTTTCAAAACCTTGCTAAACAAAGCTTTGGCTGGCATGATCTAGTGGGGGCTGGTCCTACTTTGAGCAGGGGGTTGGACTAGGTGACCTCTGAGGCCCCTTCCAATCCCACTTTTCTATTATTCTAAGTAAATTTTGTTACGTGCATTTGCAGGTAGCAAATTTACTCATGTTTAGAGCAGTTTACTACACAGTAAGAGTCTGGAGGTGTACACACAAACGCTTACTGCACAGTAAACTGCTCTACTGCACACTAAAACATCTCTTGTGTAGATGCTCCCAGCATGTGTGTAGCAGGTAGGGCTAGGTTCTTGCTGAACAGTTCTGAATTTGCATTGAAATCTCAGCTCTGCCCATAATTTCCCTACTTAGTACTGGGAAGCACTGCACCTAGGCATTTTCCATGTACTACATATCTAGTCTTCAACTCAAGTCTCTGGGCTTTTGCTCATCGTAAACTTAGAGCAGCGTGTTATAGTATACATATATAGAGCACGCACGTGTGTGTGTGTATATATATGTATGTGTGTATATATATATATATATATATATCTTTTGCTATATTAATAACTTTACTTATATTGAAATTTAATTCATGTTTAATTCTATTGAATCCCTACCTGGACTCTTTCTTTATGGTGTGATACAATAGTATTACCTTTTTATTCTCTTGGTAACATAGCACCAACTCAAATGTTCTTTCAGATTAGTGCATGAGTGTAAGCAGTGTGATAGCATTTCTCCAAGAACCAGGTTCAGATGAAATTGAATAATGATGAAAATTAGAGCTGTTCTACAATGCTTCCTAGCATTTACTTCTGCAAACCGTAAGAAAAGAGTGTGTGTATCCCCACTGTGTTCTTTTTCCAGGCACCTTTTACATTGTTCTCTCTTATGCTCTGCTTTCATGGCTTGGATGATGGATGGTGTTTTTTTATGTGGTTGCTGTTTCTCTGCTAGTCTTAGAAATGATTTTCTGTGTAGTCTTACTTGGCATAGTAAAACTCCCAAACTGTCTTTGACAACATAAAGTTCTGGAGGCCTCTAGGTGTAAATTTCCCCTGAAGAGAATGTGGGTTTGTTTTCAGTCCAGGCCAAACTTCTGCAATGGAATAGCTCGTCTGTCCAACCTTTTTTTTTATTGCAAGCTTGTATTGTTACCCCAGCATCTGGACTTTTTCAAAAAGGATAAATTTGAAAATGTCATAGCTGGTTGGAAGTTCCTGCTTGTTCAGTTCAATAAATGTTAAGAGTATTAAAATGCTATTTTAAATCCTTTAGAAATAGTACTTTTGAATTGGTTACTGCCAGCTAAACACTTAATATAGTACTAGTAAACACCTTTCTATTTCAAGATATAAAAATAGAATATTATTTCCAAGTTTTCAAGGTATCCCTTACTGGACTCATTATACACAGCACTCTGTTAGATTCAAGGCACCCCTCAACAAATGTCTGCTTTCATCTTTCACTCATTTTGACTATGGAAAAATAATAAAGCAATTTTACTGTTGCAAGAACTTGGACCACAGGAGATCATACTATTTTTGACACTAAAGATTTCTATTTGAAATTTCTAGGTTTATCTTGTGAATCAAGTATAAGTATTTGCATACCTGACGGTGCTTCTATTGAGTAGGAGACTGTGGTACCCTTAAAAAGACCCCACAGAATCCAAGGGTGCTGTGGCATCCTGGCTGAGAATCACTAACCTAGATCAAACACCTAGAGAATCTCACTAGTCCTGCCCTGCTGTTTGCTATGACTCTGTGGGCACAGCTACACATTCATTAATACACCATTGTTACTGCTCATTAAGTTTAGTACTTGCATAACCAAAGTATTAAATCAATGCACTGGCACATGGGGTTTTACTGCACAGTAGCGTATTAGCATGGTTTTTGCCCAGCACGCTACTACACAGTGTGATTAGGCTACTGCGCAGTTAGCATCTCATGTAGACATGCCCTGTATATCCCCAGCTAGCTTGCAAACCATCCTCTTCACAAACACAATCTTGCAGGTTCTGCTGTTATAAATACATAGGGACCCACGCACATCAAGGAGACAGGAGAACAGATTGTGGGGCCAGCTGCCATTTTCACAGGCTTATCGCAGTGGATTGCTCTCCAGACTGGTACTCATCATCCTGAATCCTGGTTAAAAAACCAAAATACATGTTTTGCTGTGATTAAAATGAAGTGCTACTATGTATACAGGTATCAGTTGAATGTAATGTTTTACTGATATTTATAATTTTAAAGCAGTTTGGGAGCCTAGCAGTGTCTCAGACATTATAATAAATTAAATTCTAAATACCTATATATTTTGGCATTTGATTTTTTTTAATCATAGAAAATCAGAGCTCCCCCTGTCCCTTTCACTCACCAGGACATTGATCCAACCGTGGCTGTCTCCCCTGCCCTAGCATGTTGGTGCCCTACCCCTGCCCATGCTGTTGCCCCCGACTCCCAAGCCATAACTCCCCCAGCCCTGCTGGTGTTGCTCATTCCTAGCCTGCAGCTCACTGTCCCCACCAGCCCTGTCAGAGCGGGTCCCAAGCTGCCTCCCCACCCCCCCGGCCCCAACTAAAAAAAGAGCATCATTTAAAAAGCAAGGCCAATTCCTCTCACAGCAGATGATCATTTCTTCTGACAAGCACATTCTTTAAAACTAAGAGCAAACTTCACACGCTGGTAGCAAAATACCCCCGCTCTGCCCGGGCTGAAAAAGCAAACCATTTGCTAACCTGAGACTTCACCCAGGTCCTGTTTTAGCTATTAAATCTGTGCTGAGAAGTGTGGGGAGAGAGAGCCTCTGGGGTTTTCTGGGAATTCTGGGCAGCAAAGAGAAACTCTTCCAGTCAATGTTGGGGCTGGGCTGACATCAGACACCTGAGCTGCTCTGGCACTGCTCACAAAAGAAACTTGGGGGTGTTCCTATGCTCAGAAGTGCTCCAGCCTATTCCTGGCCATCCCACGATGTCTTAGAATCAGAATCATAGACCCCCAATCCTGACCCTGGATTGTGTTGTGAACTCTACTTCTGGATCTCCCTCTGGCTTTGCTACATAGCTCCTGCCAGTTGACCCAGCCCCAGGCCCTGCTTTCCCTTGGCAGCCTAATCATTTGGCCAGACCGCCTATGCCCTGATCCATTACAAGGAGAAGCTGTGGCAAGTAGAACGCAGCATGCTCCTCTAGTATGCTAGGCATGCTCTTCAGTCCTTCCTCCTTGGACCGAAATGTAGCCTCTCCAGCATGGAACGACTACGGTTATAACAAGACCTTACTCTGGATGCCCAGCGCAATTGTTAAGTGGCAGCCAAGGGTGCCATGGCACTCTTGTTGAGAATCGGGGGACTACACAATTCTAACAACAACATTTCCTAATTTGTTTTAACTCTGCAGAACTGAACTTCAAAGTAAATCACTGTCTATTGTTTTGCATCTTGCTCAAACATCAAGGCCACAAGCATAACCACTTTGTGGGCATACAGCACGTTGAAGATCAATAACTAAGCAGGAAATCTCCTTAAACTCAGAAAAATGTGGCAGCCTACCTACATGTTTTTCATAATGTATTCACTTAAGGGCAAAGCTGAGGACAATCAAATATCAAAATATGGTACCAATCTTAAAACATCATACCTAGGTCAGCTAAAGCTCATCCAAAATCCTTCATATAGCAAAGTGTCCACTGTGTTTAAATTATTGTATTGTACCTTAATTTAATCTTGCATCGTATCTCCACAAATACCAGGTTTAATATATGTATTTATTTTTCATTTTACTATTTCATTTATAATGAATGTATTTTACTTATTAATTTTTCACTTATCAGTTTTTGTTTTTCTTTGTTTTTTTATTTATACATTTCTCATTTATTGTGCTTTTCTAAAATTAATTTATTTTTCATTTGTTTCATCTTCTACTTACTCAGTTCTTTATTCATTAGCTTATTTTACATTTATTTCTGATCTATTCAAGTGTTTTCCATTTATTTATTTAATTTTTTTTACATATTTAACTTACAATTATTTTATTAATCCATCTTCATTAATATTTGTTGCATATTCATTTATCTTTTTATCCATGGATTTATTATTTTTGTCATTGGTTTTCACCCATTCATTCTTTTTAATTTATTCATTTTTAAATGCATTTTCACATCTTCCTTTCTCATTAATTTTTCATTTCTGATTTTTATTTGTTTTTGTGTTTCATTCAATAATTTTCATTTACTTTTTGCTTATTCGTTACTCTTCAATTATTCATTCCTTTTTATTTTTGTTATCGTTTAATTTTTTCTATTTTTAAAATTTATTTTCCAGTTTTTTATTTTCATTTATTTTCCTTTTTTATCTTCTTTTGTGTTGTCTGTTTTTATCATGTGTTTATTCTCCCCTCATTTATTTTTCATTTTTATGTTTTATTTATTCTTTTTTGTCTTCTTGTTTATATTTTAAATCCATTTAATGAATTTTCATGTTTTAATCTAGTATTTATTTTAATTCACTTATTCATTCATTTATTTTTTCATTTACTTTTCATTGTACATTTTTCCTGTTTAAAAAAAAATAAATATTTTTTTCATTTGATGGACTGGCTCTCCCCCACATTTTTCCTTGTACATCCATTCTGCCTGCCTAGTGTTGGAGCTCAGTGGCAACAGGGAAGTTCAGGCAAATTAGGAAACAGCTAATAAACTACACATCTATTCCTAAACAGCTGGGTAGGCAGGTTGCCTAGTCTGCTGGTTTCCGTAGTAGGTTTTGCTCCCTGAGGCTCTTCTCAGCCGGTCCTCCCCAATAGAGCAGAGTTTTTGAGCTGCAAACCAACAAACAAAAAAAAAGAAACCAAACCCATCTGCCTGTTCTGGGTATTTGGAGGGGAAACCTTTGGCTCTGACCTCAGCACTGCAGCCTGGTCCTTCCTTGGTAGCAACCTTGTTCTGCTCACAGCTTGCCTCCTGCTTGCAAAGTGTTCCATCACCCATTGCTTCCTGCCTGCTGTCTCCCCGGGGCTTCTGTTCTGTGTTTTCTTCTTCAGGCGTATCATCTTTTTTATCTTGATTGATTCTCCTTTTCTTGTTTCCTGCCAATGATGCTAACTTCTCTGTCCCTTTGAGTTATTTTATACTCCTTTATAGTTTTATCTCCAGTGATCTTTGTAAGGAAAAAATGTATAAAACCTGTTGATTGTGAAAAATTATTGGCCTGAGCTCTTGGGGCATTATGGGATGCAGAACCAGGTGCTTTAACTAGCAAGCTGTGCTAATTAAAAGCGCCTGAGCATTGTGTATCAGTGTCCCCACACTGAAAAAATGGTGGCACGGCAATTTGAACTAAAGCTTTATCGAAAGTGTTCTATTTCAAAGTGGCCTGCCACCATTTTTTCAGCGCAGAGATGCATAGGGACACTGATACACATGACACGGAAGGCTGCCAGAGCCTGTCAATTTCTGTGCTCCAGCAGACTCAATTAATTGAGTCTGCTCCAATGCGTTGGATTTCCAGTGGATCAGAGCAGGCTCTCTGCATGTGTAGAGGAGCCCCTGGAAACTGGGGGATGATGGGGGGGAGCAGTTGCCATAGAAACTAGCAAACAAGGGGAGTCATCTGACTGGAAGGGGGCAATTGCACTGGGAGAGTTATAAGGCAGCATGCTAGGCCTTGAGACAGCTAGAGAAGCTGAGGGCTAGCAGCTAATTAAGACCCAAGACTGGGTAGTAGTTTTGCTGGTGGTTTGTGGGGACTGTGATGGGTGACTTACTGGTCCCAGAGTACCTACGGGGTGTAACAATCTCATAGTGCCTGAGAAGGGCAATACTATAGTACCTGTGGGGCTGTGGAAAAGATAGGACTGGGGACTGAGGCCAGGAAGCCCCAAGCCTGAGAAGGGCAAGACTGGGACTTCTGGGCCACACGGCCTGAAGCCCAGAGCAGAGCAGAGACAGGGCCTGGGGCCCAGATGCAGAGAGAGACAGAGGGAGAGAGGGACCCCAGGGAGGCTCAGCAGTCTAAGAAAGGGCATAGACAAAAGTCTTGGAAGGCCACACAAATAGCTGGGAACCCTGAAGCTTGGTCTGGTCAGTGGACTACAGCTAGAAGGGCTCAGCAAAAGCAAAAGGGCAGAGCCCAAGAAGACCAAAGCCTGACATGGAAACAACAGTGCACTCACTCTAGGTCCCTTAGGCAGCCTCTCTTTTAATAAATAATAACAGCAAAGGCATGATGGGCAAGTAAAGGAAGTGAGGGCCCCTAGAGTTAAAGCCAGGGCAGGAACTGCATGGCCACCATGGGTGTTCATGGCTGCCCCTGGGACATGAACCTGATGAACCTGTCACAGACAACCAGTAAATGGTTAAAAAATGCTTAGAACAAAAGCTGTGTTTCATTAAGATCTCTTTTGTAAGTGGGAATCTAGAGTTTTATGATTTTTGTAAGGTTTACATCAATTCAAAAGACCTACTTCTAAACAGAGGTCCTACATTTACTTACTAAACCAAAATGAAATCTCAGTAGTCAAGCATTTAAAGAAGTGTATCTGTCCAGAGAGAATGTTTCACCTTGAGTTTAATTTAAAATTTCTCCAGATCCTAAAAGTTTTGCAATGGAACTCAGCTGGCTTCATTTCCCTGTTCAGTTCTGAAATGGTGTTCAATATGGGCTGGTATCTTGTTATAAGACATTTGTGCTGCTCTGGTCATGAAATCTCCAAAATTAATATCATCTGCCAGTTTTGTAAAGTTGACATGTATGTCATTTTGTCTTAGGATCACAGATGACGATACCAGAGGGCAGTATGTGAGAGAGGAAAATGAGTCCATGAGAAAAAGAAGCATGTGTTATGAGCACACAAATTAGCAAGTATTAAATGTACCATAAATATTTTTTTAATTGTATGCCTGATGTTAGCCTGGCTGATAATACAGGTTGATGATCCTTGAAAAATTATGGATACATCTTTACATGAAAGCATTTACTCTAGAACAATTTAAGCATGTTAGACACGAGCAGGCTTCTTTTAAACTTCATGACATTCTTGTGCCAATTTTTTTTTCTTTCTTTTGAACAGACATTTATTGTGGTCAAAGTAATTACAAGCAGAATGTCCAAAAGCAACAATGAAGCAGAGTAACTGTTACATTGTCAATTGAAATGGCCTTGTGAATTTCAGAACTCTTAACAACCCCTTTAGTATGGCATATGACTTCAAAGAGCTTCCTACCATATGTGTTGTCAGTGGAAAAAAGTAAAAGTCATGTTGTTTTAACTACTGTTAAAGAATAATAGACATTACATTTGAGAAACCAAGAGATGAATGCAACAAAGTGAGAAAATTCAATTTTAAGAGAAGCTTTAGGATTATATATCATCCCTGGATTTGGGGACTAAAGTAAGAAAAACTACTCACCTCATCAGTTAAGTGGGGTCTTCCACCTTCTGCCTTTCTGGCTGGTGATACAAGGACTCCTGAGAGAGGGTAATCTAAAGTGAAAGCTTATACTTAACATGATACTTACCCAACAATCCAGTAGGTAGAGGATAAGAATTTAGGTATAGGATTTTACCTGTCGTCCAGGTAGACTGGTATCCTGTCTCTGACAGTGTTCAATTTCAGATGCTTTGAAGGAAGGTGCAAGAAAAACATTTTGGACAACTATGGAATAGCTTCCCTTTCCCCCTTGGTGTCTGGTTGTGGCTAGATGCCCATGTCATTGATTGGTTTTGCAAGATGGTCAGAGATAACTGATGGAATCAACTAACTTATTCATAAATTGTTCAGCAAAATAAAACAAAACCTTTCTTGAATAAAGTTGAAACATTAAGTTATTCAGCAGCTGCCAGAAGCAGTGATGATTGAGAAACAGCATTGTATACATATGACTTTTTCCCCCCTATTACCATTATCTCCGCTCCAAGAATGTGACTGTCAACCTTTATGTGAAAATCTCCCAACATCATAGTATCCACCACTGGGCTTCATTTAAGGTAACTGCACAAACTCAACTGTGAATGAGAGATGGAACCAGAAGCCATTTCTTTTCCCTTCAAGGAGAGAAGAAAACCACTTCGGTTTTATATGTGCAGTTAATATTATATTAATGCTAGTATTTGACATGTTTATGTTCTAAATGTGCATGTCTAAAGGCATGGGTCAGTTCTCAGTGATGATTTTTGCAGAAATGGGTGGGGAGCTGTAGAAATGTGTCCCTACATGCACATATACCACATATTGCTTGGCTGACTGTGGCCTGTTTGAAGACCTGAACTCCTTCCAGTACATTTCTTCACCTATTCCTATTCTGCTCCCAATGTTCTTTAACTACAAAATGATGCAATGCCATGTTGCTACATGATCTTGAAACTTGTCACAACAGACACCAAAACTGGTGACACCCTGAACCTTTATTTGATTTACCTTCAACTTTCCATTCACCTCCATTGTGCCCATGTATTATATATTAAACAGTGTGATCCTATTTCAGAGACTAGAGTTGTGGGTGGTATGAGCCAAAAATATGGGAACTGCAAAAGAGGGTGTTAACCTGAAGTCTGAGTTTCACTAGTCTGAAAACTATTTATAATATTAATAAAAATAAATTAAAGTTCCACCTCTGTGCATTGGGATGATTTAAAATTAGTATTTTACATGTCTGAGAATGTGTCAGTTTGGGCATTTTCTGAAAGCTGGAGAAACTCCAGAGATTTCTTTCTGTTATTTGAGCCTAAGGCTCTAAATAGTCTGAATATTAAAGAACTAAAAAAGCCCCAGTAACATACTCCAATAATTGTAAATTATTGACTGTCAGTTTGCTGTAGCACTTCAACTTAAAATGGGTAAAGGGGCATTCCAGTTGTATGGTTTAAATCCTGCTAAAGTAATTACTCTGGAGAGGGGTGAAATAACAAACAAAATTAAAAAACAGAGACATAACATTTCTTAATGGGTACAGTTCTAAAGTCTTTAAAACATCCACTAACCAGAGGGTAACAAATCCCACTCTGTGCCAGTTCACAGAAGGTATGTTTTTTACATCCACAGTGAAAGGAGAGTGACTTAGCATTTTAGAGACATGGGTATCATAGAATCAGAGAAAATTAGGGTTGGAAGGGACTTCAGGAGATCATTTAGTCCAACCCCCAAAGAAGGGGTTGTCAGAAGTCAAGCTGAAGGCAAAGTAGATTTGCACCTTATAGATGAACCAGTGTAGATACATAGCAATACTAAGACCTACACTGATACCTTAGTTTAGTCTATAAAGTACCAAACTACCTTGCCTTCTACTTAGTGTTGTAGCTCAAGCTGTTACAACTCATGTGCTTAGGTCTGGGGGCTCCTGGTCCAAACTTTGATGTGTTGTAGAAGGTGGTAGATGTCAGACTTGTTCTCAACTCCAAGTACAAGTGCAGTTTGAACTCTAAGTTTGGGTCTGCAGTGAAAGCATTTTCCACATCCTAGTGAAAATCTGCACTATAAAATGTTCCAGCAAAATGTTTATGCATCTCATTGGTGCTCAGCACCAAAGGTCCACAGCACTACACAAGATCAGTTCCAAATAAGTGGCCTCTGTGAAAGACCCTACGAGGGGAGGTTGAGAGATCTGGATCTCTTCAGCCTTCACAAGAGATGTCTGAGGGGAGACCTTGTAGCCACCTATAAGTTTATCAAGGGAAGACGACAGGGAATTGGAGATGGGCTATTTATCAGAGCACCCCTGGGAGTAACTAGGAATAATGGGTGCAAACTAGTGGAGATTAGATTTAGATTAGACATTAGGAAGACATTTTTTACAGTAAGGGTGGCCAGATTCTGGAATGGGCTTCCAAGACAGGTAGTACTATTACCTAACTTGGAGGTCTTCAAGAGGCAGCTTGAAAGTCAGCTGGCTATGGTCATCTGACCTCAGTCCTCTTTCCTGCCAGGGACAGGGAGTTGGACACGATGATCCATTGTGGTCACTTCCAACTCTACAATCTATGAACCATGAATTATCTGCCCAGTCTTGAGAGATACCAAGTGACTCTTAAGCACCTTCATTGTTCAGGAATCCACAGTTTAAGAATATTAGCCCTTTAAGGAACTTGTACGAATGTAACTATGCCTGTTGGACAGAACTGGCTGTGAGCAGTTGGTTAGGAGCAGGGACTCCAAGCAATTGTGTAATAGAGTTGACTCCCAATTACACCCATCTCCTTTACTTTAGTTTATTAATAAAGTTAATCTGTTCCTGAAAGCTTGACTATGACTCCTCTACTGAACAGACAAACAACACATCTAGGATTTGGCTTGCTAAGCAGAAAAACATTATATAAGTGGAACTGAGTCCTAGACATTGGTGTGCAGTAAAGTAATTAAGAACTTTCAGTCTTCATCATCTTTGTGAAATGGGGTTTTATTATATCTAGTTTTGATGTAAGCAGATTCCACTGCATTTAACAAGTGATGAAACCAACTTCAAAGTTTGCATGTATCTTGCACAGCAATTTACTTTTCCTAACCTTCTCCCATTGCTAAACTGTGCTCTTAGTAGTAACCTGGTTTTAGGACCTATTCAAAAGTGATTTAAATCTAAATGGGTGTCTCTTGAATCACTTCAATAGGCTTTAAACCAGACTACTATCAGGGAGCTACTATCAGGTCTCTTTGACATAGGGTGACCAAACCCAGTGTCCCAGTTTTGGCTGGGACACTCCAGATTTCTGTAGCTTGGTCCCGGACAGTTAATCAAATGTTGGAGAGTAGGTTTAGATTAGACATCCGTAAGAACTACTTCACAGTTAGGGCGGCTAGGATCTGGAACCAACTTCCAAGGGAAGTGGTGCTGGCTCCTACCCTGGGGGTCTTTAAAAAGAGGCTTGATGCCTACCTGGCTGGGGTCATTTGAGCCCAGTTTTCCTCCTGCCCAGGCAGGGGGTAGGACTTGAAGATCTACAAGGTCCCTTCCGACCCTGCTTCTATGAAATGTCCTGGTACAGAGCGTGGCAGAGAGGTGGAGCATCATGGTGCACCAAGCACCTAACCTTTGTTCCTCTCTTCTCCCTGCACCACCTCCCCCGCCCCAAGTCCCCAGCACGTCTGGTTTTGTGCTGCTCTGTATTCCCACGTGCTGGCTTGGGCACATGGGCATAACTGGCATGACTCCTGCCTGACCCAGCCACATGCTGGGGACTCAGCGTGGGGGAGGGTGTGCAGGGAGAAGAGGGTAAACGGAGTGAGACACCAGCCCAGCCAGGCCCAGATGACCTGTGGTTCCCAGCCCCCTTCTCCCTGCACCCCATCCCAATTCCTTGCATGCAGCTGGGTTGGGAAGGAGCTGTGCCAGCTGCACCTATGTGGACCAAGGTGGCGCATGGGAATTCAGCATGGCACTGGCCCTGCCATGTGCTGGGAACTCAGGGCTGGGGAAGGGGTGAAGGAAGAAGGGAACTGGGAGCTACAGATTACCTGGACCTGACAAGCCGTGCCATGCTGTGTTCCCACGTGCTGCTTTGGGCCCTGTGGGTGCAGGTGGCATGACTTCTGCCCATGCCAGACATGTACTAGTGACTTGTGGTTGGGCAAGATCTCTGACAGCTACTCCAGCTGCTTTCATGTGGCACAGCCTGAAATGGAGTGTGGGAACACAGCATGGCACTGACAGCTGTGCCCGTACCAGGGCCAGCGCAGCCCAGATAACCTGTAGCTCCTGCCAGGATGGATTTGAATAAATCAAATTGATTTAAATCATGATTTAAATCACTGATCAGAAAGCTTTGATTTAATCATTGTTTTCTACAAAAAGTGCATTCTTGTTTGATATAAATTTAATACATATTATTTACAGCTCAGAGGTAGATGTAGGTTTCATTTTTAGAAGGTACACACCATACCTTTTAAAGCAGTGATTTATTTTGATATTTTCAGATTAATTTTGCAGCTTTCAGAAAGCTGAATTATGATTTGGTTATTTTATTTACCAAAGCTAACTGAAGCAGATACTTGTGAAGTCATTGGGAGGTGAACTATCTCCAATTCACTAGATTAATCATGGATATTTGGGGAATATTTTTGCCGATCTGTATTAGGAGGACAACAACAACTGTCACCAAAGACAACAGACATTTAAAATTTTATTTAACTAAAACAACAAGCTTATGTATTTTGGATATTTTTCTTCAACAACAAATATGTATTATTATTTTAACACAACAAGCATATGTATTTTTTAATTTATAATTCTTTTAGTTATAAATGTGACATGTCTTTTTAACAAAAATTAAATAGATTATTTCAGCCATGTCAACATGGGAAACTTAAAATACTGGGTTGTGCACCAAACTCAGACTTTACTTTCCTCTTCCTGGTTACTCAGACTGGAAAAGGAAGACTAGATTTCCTGCTTTTTCAATTCCGAAGCAATTTCTAAACTTAAAATAAATTAGTCCAAAGAAAGAAAAGATTCTTCCTACACCTGAAGAAGAAGCTACTGCTGTTAATAGCTGGATTATCACTTCAGTAGTCTCTGATGGATTCAGGTGCTTAAGTGACTTCCACCAGTTCACTGGTGTGACTTTCTTTAAAACCTCATCAGCAAACATATATTTCTTGAATGGTTCACCCTTAGCCCTGAAATTTGTTATAGTTGTTATTATGGAGGGATGATGGCTGGATGCCCATGACACAGTCAACTCCACTTCTTTAGCAGTTAAGCACTGACCCTGGTACCAAGTATTGAGAATATTGGCAAGAAAATAAGCTGGAGATTGTGCTTGATCCATTCATCTTTTTAATGCCTGTAATTTAACTCTGTCACTGCATTTTTCTGTTTTCAAGATCTCACTCAGTTCCTTCCAAATTTCAACATCATTAGCAATAAAACAGCGATTTCCCTGCATTTTGTTCAAAGCTACGGAAATAGGCTTCAGGATTCATAGATTCATAGGTGCTAGGGTCGGAAGGGACCTCAAACGATCATCGAGTCCCACCCCCTGCCTAGGCAGGAAAGACTGCTGGGGTCAGATGACCCCAGTCAGATGCCTATCCAGCTTTCTCTTAAAGACCCCCGAGGTAGGGGAGAGCACCACCTCCCTTGGAAGCCCATTCCAAATTTTGGCCACCCTTACCGTGAAGAAGTTTTTCATGATATCTAGCCTAAATCTGCTCTCTGTCAGTTTGTGACCATTGTTCCTTGCTACCCCAAGAGGCGCCCTGGTGAATAGAGCACTTCTGATCCCTTGCTGCATCCCCCTAATGAATCTGTAGGCAGCCACAAGATCACCTCTCAGCCTTCTCTTGTGGAGGCTGAAGAGGTCCAGGTCCCTCAGTCTGTGCTCACAGGGTTTGTCCTGTAAGCCCCTAACCATACGAGTGGCCCTCCTCTGGACCCTCTCAAGTCTATCAACATCCTTCTTGAAGTACGGCACCCAAAACTGGACACAGTACTCCAACTGCAGTCTGACCAGTGCCACACAGATGGGAAAAATCACCTCCTTGGTTCTATTTCATAGATTTCATAGACATTAGGGCTGGAAGGGACCTCGGAAGATCATCGAGTCCAGCCCCCCACCCAAAGGGCAGGACGTCAGCTGGGGTCATAGGATCCCAGCAAGATAAGCATCCAGTTTCATCTTGAAGGTGTTCAATGAAGGCGCTTGAACAACCTCCGGCAGCAGGCTGTTCCAGACCTTGGGGGCTCGGACAGTAAAGAAATTCTTCCTTACGTCCAGCCTGAAACGATCTTGTAGTAGTTTGTGACCATTCGTCCTCGTCATCCCTTGGGGCGCTCTGGTGAACAAACGTTCCCCTAGATACTGGTGATCACCCCTGATAAACTTGTAGGTGGCCATCAGATCACCCCTGAGCCTGCGCTTTTCCAGGCTAAAGAGCCCCAGGGCTCTCAGCCTGTCATCGTAGGGTCTGCTTCCCTGACCCCTGATCATGCGTGTGGCTCTTCTCTGGACTCTCTCAAGCTTCTCCACATCCTTTTTGAATTGTGGAGCCCAAAACTGGACGCAGTACTCCAGCTGCGGCCTCACTAAGGCCGAGTACAGGGGGAGAATGACGTCCCGGGATTTGCTTGAGAAGCATCTATGGATGCAAGCCAGCGTTTTGGTCGCTTTACTAGCCGCAGCATCGCATTGCAGGCTCATGTTCATCTTGTGGTCAATGAACTTGTGGTTCAACTATTTGTCATGAGTCTGCTGATGCATGATAAAGTGTAGTTAGCGTTGCTGATGATTTCATCATGCTGACGACTCATGTTCATCTTGGAGTCCACTATGACTCCAAGATCCCTTTCTGTTTCTGTGCTGCTGAGAGGGTCACTTCCCAGCCAGTAGGTGTGCTGGATATTTTTGTGCCCTAGGTGCAGCACTCTGTACTTGTCCTTGTTGTGCTGCATCCTATTGTGTACTGCCCACTTTTTTTACCTGTCCAGGTCTGCCTGCAATCATTCCCTACCCTTCGGAGTGTGCATTTCGTCACACAATTTAGTACTGCCCACAATTTAGTACTGTCCGCAAACTTGGACAGAGTACACTTCACACCCACATCCAAGTCACCAATGAAGATATTGAAGAGTACAGGTCCAAGGACCAAACCCTATGGGACCCCACTACCCACATCCTTCCAGGTTGATACTGACCCATCTATTACCACTCTCTGTGTACGACCGCTAAGCCAATTTGCCATCCTCCAGACCGTGTAAACATCTATGTCACAGCCTCTTAATTTATTTATGAGAATGGGTTGAGATGGGATAGTTGGCATACATTCTACATTTCTCTTTAGCCCAATGTTGAAAACTTTGGCTATGACAAAGATAATAGTTCCATCTATTTTGTCACAATTTTGTTCACAAATCAGCATAAGATTAGGCCAGTTCTCATGTATTGCTCCAAACAGTCCACTACTGATTTTCATCGCACATCTTGTGGGAGAGTTAGTTTGGTTCCTACTGCTTTCTTCAGAGCAGCTCCTGCAAAGTGGTTGTTTCAGGAGTATTTTGCAATTTCAACAACATTCGCCTTTATTTCTGGAGCATTGAAGTCTGTGGCTAAGAGGTGCATCAAATGAGCACTGCAGCCATATGTTATTAGCTTGGGGCTTTCTTCACTTTCTTCTAGATTTTTTCTCATCTTTGATTCCTATGCAGCATTGTCTGTGACAAAGCTGTGTACTAGACATTTGAATTTTTAAAAGTTTGTTGTAGCTTTTACTGCTACTTTTTGTAAGTATTCTGCTGTGTGTGCATTTCCTGATATATCAATTGTTTCTGTAAGGTAGACAGTCCCTTCTGTTGTCACACAAGCACATATTACTGGATCATCATGGACATTGCTTCACCCATCAAGACTCAAGTTAACAATTTTCCACTCTAGACTTTTGCGCACTGTTCAATTTCTTTCTCTTATACTTCATCCAGCAATTTGCCTGCTGTATCTGCTCTGTTGGGTGGACTGTATCCTGGTCATAATGACTAAACCATGTCAATGAAGCGTGTTCTCAACTATGCAGAAAGGGGAGTTTGTTGCATAAACAAACCAAGCAATTTTTTCATCAATTACCTCTTGCTGTAATCTAACAGTTCTTATTACAAATTAATATATTGTTGTTTCTGGATAATGGATTTTTTTTCTTTTTGCTACAGGTGATATATATTTAATTGGAACACAGGTATCATGAGGTGATCACTTTGAAGCTGTAGACAGTGATGATGATGTTGAAGGTGGCTAGTCAGAATCCTGTATTTTGAGGATGGATCCTCCTGAACAAAAGAAGTCAATGCAGTCACTACAGTACTGCTCATTTAGTATAACTCATTGCACTCACTACTACTTTAGAAGTGAAACTGTAAAAGGAAGATTTGCCAATTTCAGCCATTATTTTATAATCACAACTGTATTAAAATATTATAGTTGTTACTTTATGGAACTATCTTTTTGCTCAAACATTTTTTATGAGAATTTAAGTAGTCTAGAAGTCCACCCAAAATATATGGACAGGGAAGGCGGGTAGTCCTTAAGAAAGAAGTATGAAATAAGAAAGTTTACTAACCTGGAGATCCTGCATGTTCAGACATGTTCCATTCACCATCTTCAAAGCAACTTCCTCCTGGGAAGGAGCACTTCTCATGATGTTTCATTCAGGCAACCAGGCCTTGCACTTCTTTGTTGTACCGTATCCATGTTTCTGTCTTACCCACAGGCAGAGGAACTTCATTAAAATATTCCCAAACAGGGTCTATTTTACAACCCGGCAAGCCTGCTGCCATGATAGGTTTTTCCTTCTACTATACCTTTCCCTTTCTGGATCTCAAATATGGAGCGAGGCTATACTCATAAACTTATCCCCTCAAGACTTCTGGAATATTCTGCTCAAAATGTTTTTCTTTTATTTCTGCTGTCCCTCCCTCCTTGCATTTATCTCCAGACTCCTCCTCCTTGCCCAGATCTATTCCACCCTCCAGCAATCCTAATTATTTAACTGTTTGAAACTGCACTTTTAGGGAGAGGTAAGGGCTTGACTCTGTGTACACTAACTTGCAGAGACAATATGGCTGATAGGTAGGTAATCAGGTCTATTATCTTTCATCTCTGTATACTGCTGTTAACCAGGATGTTATCTCTGGAGAGACAAATCCACAGTTTGATTACTGAAACTAAGCATCATAGAGATACTTAATAGGGTCTTCTGGACTGAGCACTGAGTCCCACTAGGTAAAGTGGTTTTCTTTAATCTTTATGAATCTATAGAGGATCCTCCAGGAACACCATAAGACTGGGCCCCTAATATAGCCCATTGCCTGTTGTGACCTATTTATAAAACTTTTATAAAAAGTTTACATGAATATATTGTCTCAAATAGCTATAATTAGAAGTTATAATCCCTATTCCCTGATGGTATCTTTGAGCTTTAACATATCCTAAATTAAAACTAGCTTTATATAGGTTTATTTTTTAAAAATCTTAAGAATTTTTAAAAAAAATCTGATTAAAAAAAAAAAAGTTGACCTTTATCCACACTGGCTCCTGGTTCCCTGCAGCCCCTCTCCCACCATTGGGAAGAACCTTAAATGGAGGTTTGACTCACCAGGTGCAGGGTTAGAGTGGTTCCCAGACAGCCTCACTGAGCAGGAGCCTGGCCAGAATCTCAGTACCCCCTGCCTTAGAGCTTACACTGGGGGCTGGAGGGTGGGACAGGATGGGCTGGCAGGAGAGGGGAGGGGCATGGCTGCTGCTGCTGCAACTGGCTGGTAGGGAGAAGGGTGAGTGGCACTGAAAGTCAGGGCTGCTGCAGGTGGGATACAATTCTCTTTCAGAGGAACAGCCATGGACCTGGTAAAATTATTTGGCAGGCCACATCCAGCTCACAGGCTGTATTTTGCCCACCCCTGCTGTATGTCTTCATTCTACTAATCTAGTTTATCATTTAGTGAAGCAGAGAGAAAATGAAGATATACTAGTAGACTGTAAGACTTGGTTCTCATTCCTTTTTTCCCCATAACCCCACCCAGCCTGAAACTCCTTCCAGCTATTTTCTATACCTTGGAGGTTCCAAATCTAGGAATGGGGGCCTGCTTATAATCCACAGAGGAAAGCAAGCTCCTTACCTCACTTAGGAACATACTCAAGGGACCTATTCAGGATCCACTTCTCCAAAGGAATTCTAATCTTCTGACCCTATCCTGTATGTATTCTGCAATCTCAGAAAGGACCTGGGGCAGCAGTTCCCAAACTCTGACAGATTGCATATCACCAATTTAAAATTATACAGCCTTAAATACCACCAGCATTTTTTTCATACGCACAGGTAACAGACTATGTATTAAAACAACATCAAAACTTTTTGTAATCATAAAACTTTGTTTTATTAGTTATGGTAGCCATATAAAACAATTGTAAATTGGAAAAAAGACAGTGTAAATTTATCTATCTAGAGATGCTTTTGGGGATGTCTTTAGTGGGAGGAGTGAGTGTGCTTGACGGAGCACAGTATTCAGATCTCTGGTGGATTTCAGCCCGAGGTCTGGTTCTACATTTAGCTTTATCCTGTATTTTCTTTTAATAGCAATCATAGAAGAAAATCCAGTTTCACATGGATAGGTTGTGTAGAATGGAATAAAAAAATTTCAATGCCCTGTCTGAAATTTAGGGATAATCCTCTCTCATTGGTGACCCGTACGGGGTACACACAGGTGTACGAGCATCCCCTGAGCATGGCAGCATACCCCCAACAAAAAGGCGCCTCTGACAGTGTTGGCAGTGCCTGTGGGTGGTCACTACTTGCCACCCCCACCCCAACCACCGACACCACTGGCGGCATCTGTGGGCAGTCAGTGATTGCCGCTGGCTGATGCTGCCGGTGGTGTCTGTGGGTGGTTGCTGACCCCTGGTTGGTGCTTGCTACCACCCTCCGCTGCCAGCACCAATGGCATCTGTGGGAGCTCCCTGCTTACCGCCACTGCACTTCCGCTGCCGCCAGTGCTGCCATGCCCCCCCAGCCACTGGGAGCATGTGTCGTTCATGTCCTCTCTTCTCCTGAGTCAAAAATCACCAAGATGCACTCTTCTCAACTCCAGCTGAAGCTCATCATCACATGAAACTATTAGCTGCTCCCTCCCTTTCCTCAGCTGAGAAGTCATTGGGCAAACAGTTTTCTTCAAGTGAAAATGGGTCTCTATCCAGTTTTCTTTTGTTATATCTTCAGGGAAATAGTCTCTGAAATTTGAGATCAGATTAATGAGATGCTCTTTAATGTCAGCAATCAGTTCAGAGTGAAGTTTGACTTCATTTTCAATGAGAAAACTATCTAATGTTGGAAATGATTGATAATTACCTCTCTCTTGTTCTGGAACAAACTGCATTTTTTTAACAAATGATCTTGTTTTGTCATGAACATTAAAAAGTTTTGTTTTCAGGCCTTGTAGACTAGTATTCAGTTAATTAAGATGTGTAAATATGCCTGCCAAATAGGCAAGCCTTGCCAACCACAACTCATCCATGAAATGGTCTGAAAACTAAAAATTAAGGCCATCAAGAAAAATCTGCAACTCAGAATGGAGTTCAAACAGATGGATCAACACCTTTCCACAAGAAAGCCAATTTCATTTCAGTATGGAGAAGAAGATTTTCATGCACAGAAGAAAAAAAAATCTTGAATTGAGTTGTCTGGCTTTGATAAAATTGACCACCTTTACTGCCTGATCTAAAATGACCTTAAGATTGACAGGTATTGTCTTGGTTGCTAGAGCCACACAATGTATAATGCAGCGCGTGAGTTTGGCAGTGGGTGCAACTTCTCTTACTTTTGCCAGAATGCCTCTGAACTTCCCAGTTTTGGCTCATGCCCCATCAGTGCACATGCCAATACGATTTTGTCACTGTAATCCATTATTGGTTATGAAGTTATCCAGTTTCTTGAATATCTGTTCTGCTGTTGTCTGACTTGGCAGAGCTTCAAAACCAAAAATTCTTCCTTAATTGCCATATCTGCTTCAAACCTTGCATATGCAAGAAGTTGAGCAAAATTAGTTATATCTGTACTTTCATCTAACTGCAGTGAAAAGAACTTGCTTTTTTTGATGCTTTCAATAAGTTTTTCTTTCACTTGACATGTCATATATCTCCAAATCTTTTTGATACTGTGCTGTTCAACAAAGGAAAAACATCCAGCTGTTTTGCAAATTTTTCTCCAAGAACAGATGAAACGATGTCTTTCGCAGCAGGAAGCACAAGAGTCTCACCTATCATAAGTGCATTCTCCACCTGAGTGATCCTTAAACTTACTTTATATGATGCTTCCAAAGCCCGTACATTAACACCACTGGGAGCGGTTACTGTTTTCTTACGGTCTTGGAACTGTCTGAGTTTTCTATTAAAAAAAACAAGAGGTTTGTCTTTAAAAGAGATATGCTTTGTATGAAGATGCGGCTGGAGAAGCGAAGGTTTCATGCAATGGTTTGAAAGGAGGTCATAGCAAATCATGCACTGAGGTATTGGTTCACTTTCTTCAGCACTCCAGGTAAATCCAAATTCCAAATATTTGGGGTCATACCTTCTGGTAATCTTGCACTTACCAACTATTGCAGCAGCTGGGCATGTTTCAGAAGTGCCAGTGGCCTTCCCATTTAGTCCAATTATGTGAGCTGTACTACTTCCCAGTAGTACGCTCACATGCTAAGGGCAACTTCCAGGCCCAATGTTAGCTTTGGCCCGCCCCTGCCTCTGAGCAAACTGCCAACCTTGCTTACCTGTTGTGGAGGAAACTTACTGGAGATGAGAGAGAGACGGCAGGACACAGCGCCTGCAGCTGGTAGCAGTGAAAGTGAAACCACAGTGGCAGGAGCCGCCGCAGACAAATATCAAAAGGAAAACCCACGGCGGAGCCAGGAGGACCCGGGAATGGCTCCCGCCTCTGTTTGGGAACACTTTGTAAAAGCGTGCTGGGGGCAATTGGCCGGGCAGCCACCCAGCGCCGAGGTAAAAGACCCAGCAGGAAGGAAGCCGGGGGGACTGGAAGCAGTGTCCCCAACTGGTCTGGAGAGGCCAGGGAGCTCAGAGGACCCTGAGGAGGAGGAGATGTGGTGGCACCCCAGAGTGGGGAGCACAGAGGGCAAGTCAGACCAGCAAGCGCTCAAGGGGTCACCTACAAGGCCGGCGTGGGCAGAAGCCAGCCACCACAGTGACTGGGACACTGGCAGGGATGACAGAGCCGGAACCTGGACATGGACGTCAGATGACAGGTACCAAACCCAGGAAGGAAGTGATGTGACAATGGAGTCTGAGGCTCCGGTGGAGTCAGGCATCGCATGACCTGGGAAGCGCAGAAGGGCAGCGGCAGACGCTCAGTGCAAGTACCACCTGTAGCCCATAGCCACAGCCCCCAAGAAACCAAGCGTCAGTGATGGCCAGAACACTGGCACCGATAGACGACATCACGGTTGGCATTAGGCAGGGTGTAGGGGAGGTAAAGCCCTGAGAAGCAATAGCCGCAAGGACGACCAAGGGAGAGTACCAGGGGAGACGGGAACAGAGACCATCCTTCCACTAGAAAACCAATTACCATCAAAGATGTGGCAGGAAAGACCCCTGGGGAGCTGACCCAAGGCCTCTCCCGGTAGCCTGGCCATGCAGCCCAGGAGGCAATGGCAAAGTTTGAAAGAAACCCAGACACATGACACTTGGGGAGGGAGGCATGGAAGGTTACACCTGTCATGCCTTGTTGTTAAATAATTAAGATATTAAATAGGTGGGAGTCTGCCCTTTGAATATCCCAATTTTAATGGGGCACTGTTTACATGTTCCAACCACCCCTTGCATGTCCCATGCCTCACAGATGTCCCTGCCAGTGGTTTGTACTGGATCTTAATACACACAAACACATACATATACACAAACAAACTCATATTGGGATCCAAGCCCTTGGCCCCCTCACTGGGGTTCCACCCAGGTCATATACCCCTTGGGGCTCAGATGGCCAAAGCCGTGCCTGGCCCTAGGGCCTTACAGCCCCACATCACCCTTTCCCTGGGCTCTCCTGGGGTCATCCACCCCTTGGGGCTCAGGTGGCCACAGCTGTGCTTGGCCCTAGGGTCTTACAACCCCCACACCACCCCTTCACTGGGAGTCCACACACTGCCCCTTGCTGGGGCTCTGCTGGGGTCTACCACCCTGTCCGACTCAGGTGGCTGTAGGCCTGCCTGGCCCTCTACCCCAGAGTATTGCACCCTGTGAGGCTCAGGTGCTCACAGCCGTGCTTAACCCCCTCTCAGGACGTCTACAACTATAGGGCTCACAGAGCCTGGGCAGTGCTCCAAGTCCCTTCAATGATGTGGGCCCTGCCTCAGGACTGAGCCCGTGAGCCTGGGCTCCCCCTGTACAGATTGAACCCACCAGGGATGTGGGGCCTGGGGTTATGAGGCACCCCTCACTCACCTTTCACTGGGGAGGTGACTGGCCTGGTATTTCCTGGGGGCTCCAACCAGGCCCCCCCTTCCCTGGCAGGGTGCAGTTTCATGTCTTATCAAGGACAAATAAAGCCTCCTCCTTCCCCATAGCTTTACCCTTTACCTCCGAGTGTTCCAGGAACAACTCAGCCTTATGTTGCCTCCTTGACTGCTTACCCAGTCTGCTGCCTTTCTGGTCTAAGTTTGAAAATGGCTGCTGCAATCAGCCACCTGGTGGCTGCCTGCTCCAGCCCTTAAAGTGACAGAGCACTAAAGCTGCTCTGTTACACCCAGTAAATCAGTAGCTTCTTCAGAGTCTAACTTGCTTGATTCTTCAGAGGTCTCCTTTGTTTCAGTGTGCTTTCTTTGCAGAGAAGTTGAAGTCAGCACCTTTTCCACTGCAGATGATTCTGCATGTAGGGGTGCAAGTTGCTGTCATATTTATGTGTATCCCCATAGGCAGAGGGAGAAATTATTGTTGGGGGGGGGCTTTGTACATGGTTCCCAAGGCAATGGCAGTGGGGCGCAGAGCCCAGTGGGCAGCCCACTGTTCCCTTGGGGGTTTTCTCCCCTTGCGCTGGCCTGCCCTGTCCCCCCGGCAGGCTCATCACAGAAGGATGTGACCCCTCCCACCACCCAGGCCCTGCCTGGGGAGGCCTGGGCCTTTCTAGGGGCACTGGGGGGCTCCCGGCACTGCCTGCACCCAAGGGAATGTGGAGGCAGGCTTCCCATTCTGCACCATGTTGCCATTGCCTTGGGAGCTGCACACTATGCCATGTGCCTTCCACATGCTGACTGTGCCACGTTCCTTGCCTTCCCAGCACTGGAAGGCATCTGGTGTTGCACATGGCTCCCAAGGCAACAGCATCAGGGCACAGAACTGATCAGGCAGTAGGTGGCGCACCTCCACCCCACGCACAAATCTGGGAGGCACATAGCCCCCATGCCTCCCCCAGGGTGCACACAGTGGTGGGAGCCCCCCTGTGCCTGTGGACAAACCATCCAGGGCTCCAACTGTCTCACCACATGCTCCATGGTGTCACTCACCCCAGCCCCTGCCCCTGCCCCTGCCCCTGCCCCACTCCCTCCCTCACCATGGGGGCCTCAATCTGCCTTTCCATCCCTTCCCTCCCCCATGTCCCATCCCCCAACACACTTACCTGCTGGGCGTTGCTCCACATGTGGTCAGGCTGCATTTCTGGCCATGTACAGTAGGCTGCGGCTGGGTGTCTGTGTGTGTGTGCCCATTCCCCTGGCCTTCCGCATACCACTCACAAGTTGTCCATGTACCACTGGTGGTATGTGTACCACAGTTTGGGAATCACTGTGGTACACAGTGCAAGAAAAGCCTCATTCTCCATTCTCCACCCCCCATGCCTTTTTATATCCTAATCAATGCTATTTATAACATCTATCTTTTCATTATCTCATAGGATCACTGTTCTTCACTTGTCTGTCCTACTGAACTTTCTTTGGTTATTTTCAGAAGCTCCCCAGATTTCTTCTTTGCTCCTCTATGTGCCTCTAAGCCAGTTTCTTGAAGACAAAGTTTCCAACGATTTGGAATTTTGGCTGCTTGTACTATTTGGATCAATATCACAATGAAAACATGTATGTTTTTTTAAAGAGAATTACAATATCAGCATCACAGTTCAAGGAAATTAATAAAAAAAGATGTGCTAGTACAAGACATTAAGTAAAAGTAGCACAAGAGAGTAGTGCATTCTGAGATGTACTGGGGTACTAAATGATGTTCTGACAGGGGTTCCAAACCACTAGCATGCTATGGACTGGAGAAACATGCTGCCTATTCTCTTGAATATTTTCCTCATATTTGGGGGTTTGCAGAAGTGAATCTACCTTGGCGCTGTTGCTAGGTACCAGAGCTAATGGCAGATGTTGCCTGTGATACATGTTAGGAATAGTGAGAGACTTGAACTAATATCTTCTTATAGACAAAGGGTCTAAATTCCAAATCAGAATTTCCTTACCCACTTCTTTTCAGGAGAATTTCAGAGGAGAGCTGCAGGGTTTCATCACAAGAAGTCAGCCAAATAGTAAAAGGCATTGAGGTTAGTGTCTGAAAAAAACCAGTAGGGAAAGGTGGTAGTTCAATTTCCCTAAAATATTAGCTTAATTTTATCCATCAGTAACCTTCAAGATAATTGAAAGGTAATGATAGATTGTCATCATTGCTCTGAAAAAAACCTGCTTTAATATCAGTAGGAGTTGATTTTGTATTGTCTGACGCTTTATTTATTATTTGAAGGGAGTTTTCATTCAGGTGTACCTGATGCAGGAGTGATGGTTATAAGAAAAGGACTTGTAAGAGGCTTTCCAAGGAAAGGGTCAATGGTGAAAAGCCCATAAATCATGGGTAACCATAACACAGGCAGTCTTAGAAAAGCTTAACTGGCAGAAGCATAATATACATAGGTAAAAACATTCCCATCATATTTATCTTTCACTCTGCAGCTTACAGAAACCAAATTTCTGTCATCAACAATTATTAATCATCCATTTACCTTTCTGAAATTTCTCATAAAGTGTCAACTACAGAGTATGAACATGAAAGAAAATGGGATCCAAATTTTTAAAGGGGGACTTAAACAAATCTTAATATAACATCTGTTCACCACATGTTCATAAATTACAGCAGGATTTTGAGCATTTCTTCTCTCACCTGCATGTCACTTAGGTTTTATAGTTCATAATTTTACTAAAAACTACATTCCTACATGCCATATAGGACACCTGATCAACTGTATAGCAGAGCTGCTGCAAGGCTCAAGGTTGGTCAGGATCTACTGATCTAGAAAACTTTAGCCTTGGTGGCTTTCTCTTTAGGGGAATCCTAAAGAAAGGAGTCTAGGTTGCCTATACATGTGCTGGTTCATGTTCTAATTAGAACTCGATCAATTGAGTCTGCTCTGCATTCTAATTAGAATGCTCCAGAGTGGCTTCATCTTTACATGTATAAAACCCTGCAGTTTTAAAAATCTCCACTGAGGCACTTTATCTAAAATTTCATTAAATGAGGTTTAGATAAAGCATCCCATGGTTATTTTTAAATCTGTGTGGGCTTAATACATGTGAAAGTGAGACATTTTAATTAGAGTGGCTCTCTGGAACCACTCTAATTAAAACTCTCACCCTCAACCATGTGTATAGGCAGCCCTAGATGCTCACCTAGGCCAGGGACAGACATTACACATAAACTGGTTTAAGCAATCAGAAATTGGTTTAAGCTTGTAACAGAGCAGATGTTCAGTGTACATAAACCAGTTTGAGAATGGCTGAAACTGGTTTGAGATAAACCTGGTTGAATGTAGTATCAGACTTAACTTATTTGGCTCAAACAAGTTTATGCAAAGTCTGTCCTAGACCCCTTGCTGGTTTAAATGAAACCAGACTGCCCCAGCATCCCAGCATGCTCTATGGGCTGGGCAGGGCTCTCTGCTCCACAGCAGGACTGGCCCCTCCCCTCTGCTCCCTGGCTGCAGTGTCTGCAGGTATCTGTCTAGCTTCTGCTCCCAGCCCCACAACTCTCTGCTAAGCAGGCATTCCCCATCCCACACAGACACCTCAGCATTAGCTAGCAGACCACATGCTGGTTACCTCTGAGCTGTGGCACACGGAACAAAGGCAGAATCAATAGATAGCTGGTAATGTCCCTCTGTTTTTTTAATGGGGTGATAAACACTGAGTTAAGGGTGATAAAGATTCCCTGCTGCGGTATTCAGGAGTGGGAGGGAACCCTCCCTAATCATAGCGTTTTGCTGGGGCATGGACATGCCCCTCTCAGCTCATCTCTGTGCAAGGGAAGGGAGGGCTGCTCTAGCACCCCCTGGCTTCTAGCCTGAGCCACTGCTGGCATGTGTCTGCATTTCTGGGATGTCTGTCTGATCACAAAACTGATTTACCCTAGCCAGGTTAGACTAACCTGCAAAGATTGAATCTATTCAGGCTCAGGCTTTTTGAATGTCTGTCCCTAGCCCTGAAGTATTTATAAGAATAAACCTGAAGCTTGATAACCTCTGAGCCTCCAAGGAAATTAATAGTTCTATGCTGAGACCACCAAGGAGCTGCTGCAATGTAGCATCCAGCTGAGAATTCTCATCAAGGATGCATCTACAGAAGATGCTTTACTGTGCAGTAGACTAATTTGCTGCATAGTAAAGTGTCACCATCTATATATACATGACAATTAGGGCACAATAGACCAATTTACTGCACTGCTGGATAATCCCATCAAATACAAGTGGTATCTGGCAGCGTAGTAAATTACTGTGCTTAAACAAAAGTGTAGACAGTGATGTGGGGATTAGTTTACTCCAGCTCAAATTGTGTCAGAGTATATTCAGTCACATTAATTACACATGTAGACATGCCCTCTTTGTAATACTGTTCTTGATGGGCCTTTGTGTTCTGAATTTTCAAAAAAGGTGACTTCTTGTGAATATAGTTTGCACCTACAAAGTGTGTACCTACAATTAAATTGTAGGGGTTAATGTAATATCTGGGTCTCTTCCTATTCAATTGTGGGTATGTATATACATAGATAATCAAATTTGTACCTGCAATTCACTGTAGGAGAAATTTACCTCTGAACAGAAACCCATTGTAAAATTTGTGCACTGTTTAAAGACATCGTATTAACTATGCACATCTAGTGAGTTTCACTCTTTTTATACATGTCAAACTAAAAACACAGAAACAAAGTCTGATGCCACAGACTGCCTGCATGACCAAAAGCCAAGCTCAGGCCTTTCAATTTTTTCCTCTGTGATAGAAACCTGAGCCTAAAAATGTGAAGAAAGAGGTATAGCGCTACAAAATTCAGCTGTTTTCTTCCTCCTTTTCTTCCTCTGCTTCCTCATTTCTTGTGCCTCACAAAAAATGCAGGTCAGAGTGGATTGGGGGGTGTGAAGAGAAGTGGACACTTCTCCTGAATAAAGAAAAATGCAGTACAATAAAATTTATAAAAAGAAATAGTGATTGATTTAAAGGAGACAAGAAACATCCTGTCTTGAGCAGGAGGTTGGACAAGATGACCTCCTGAGGTGCCTTCCATTTCTACTTTCCTATATTTCTGTGATTTATATAAGGAAAAAAAATAAAGATTTTAACTGTTTCAGGAATATAATATTTAAACTGGAAATGGCAAACTTTAGATATACAAACTCCCCCTAGGTCTAATATGAAGCTATGACATCTGTTGCTCAGCGTGTTGTTCAAGGGTTTTGGAAGCAGCTACCAGTATAAGAAATTTTCATGGGCTCTGTTTGTCTGCAGTCACAGGTCATAGGCCTTGTTCAGGGGGCCAATGAAAGATTGACGTGGCAGCAAACACTGCATGAAATATTTCACACCTCCTTCTCCAACTGCCCAAATAGGTGTGTGCAGGTGCTACTTAGCATTATGTAGACTTTAGTTTAGTAAAGCACTTAAGTACATCCAACTGCTTTGCTAAATAGGAATGGACTTAAACAGAAAGTTTTATGATCTGGAAAAAGTTGGGTAAGAAATATTTCCCATTATATTTATACTTCAATTATTCATTTATTGTTCAGCAAGAGATTAATTTTTGAGTAAAAAAATGACTCCCTTAAAACGAAATCCTTATATTTTTTTGTCTTATCTTTCCTGAGGCAAACACTGAATTGTCTAAAAGGCTATAATGGTAAAACATATTGCAGGCAATGCCTTAATGAAAGTAAAGAAAACTTTCCCTGGCTGGGCTTCCAGAAAGAGATCTACAATCTGCCAAGCACCTTACCTTCACAAAACCATACACACTGCAAATATGTGAAAACAAGTACAAGTAATGACGGCACTGAAGCCCACCAACAGATAGAAACTCACCTGTAGTTGGAGACAAGGTAATTGCGGGGGGGGGAGGGAGTGTGGGGCATATGAAGCTTGAATGTTGCCAGGCCAGAATTGCTTTCGTCTTCAGCTGCTTAGGGAATTACTCCAATTAGTTCAACGGTGAAGAAGTTTTTTGTTTATACCTGTATAAAAGTTAGCATATTTGTGCAATGGGGATGGTTTAACAGCCTGAATTTCATGTTTGAAACATCCTTGGAACCAGCAGCTCAAATTCCAGCAGGATTTGCGCGGTTCTTCAGCAGCTCTGCATCCGTTCGAGGTAGGTATATTAAGCCCCATGTGTGGGTGTTCTGGCCATCATGAAGTGGTCAACTTTTTAGGGGGAAAAATGAGTTCATATTTTCTCTGTCAATTTTCATAAGACTAAAATTTTTGTTAGCTAATTTTTATTTTCTCCTGTACCACTGTGAAGCCTACCAGGGCCTTGCTTTCAAGGGTTCTGGCCTTTCATTTCATAGGCTTCAATTCCAATCGCTCAAAAGAGTCATTTTATTTTATGGCTCATTGTCATCTCCCTGATTCCTCTTAATCGATCTCCACTCCACTCTTTTTTAATGGTCTTGATGTTTCATTATTCAAGCTCTCCTTTCTTCTGCAAGTTAGCTGTCTGCTACCTATTCTGGTAATGTCTCTCTTCTACTTTACAGCCCTGCAGAATGTTTTAATTTAGGTCTAGCTGAAAATCTTAATCCAGGTGTGGTAATAATAACTCAGGTGTAGAAATGACTGACTGTGATGTATTGGAGGCACTGTCAAGACACTTAAGACTAGATTTTGTTTTATGAACCTAAGAGATGTACATTTAATTATAATGACTACAAGACTAATTATAAATATCTCTTGACTATTCTTTGCCTAGTTTGTTGTGTTTTTTAACTTTATATAAACTCCAGCAAATCAGTGCCCGTTCCAATAGTTGTTTTTTGCTTTGTTCTTAAAATTATAATACAGCATTAGCCCCCTACCATATTAGTAAAGCTTCTAGTTTCTCTTTAACTGGAGAAAAATATGTGTTGTGTTATATATGATCAAGCACCACACTACCTGCCCCCTTCTTTTCCAAATCCTAGGTCCTTCTATGTATATACATGCATTTATTAGTCTCTCTAGCCCTCAAGTAAATGCAGGGCCATATAAGGAACTTCACATAATCAGCCACTCTGTTGCTACATTTTAATTGTCAATTTAGGTTCAAAAGACCTGACCCAAAGCTCCAGCAGGGTTTGTTTCAGGATGACAGTTCATAAAGCAAGGTGGGATCTTTGAGCACTATATGTATTGTCATTTTCACTCACTCTTTATTTTCATTTCATCCTTCTTGCACTAACATTCATCTACTTTACTGTTTCTATATGTTTGATGGTGTTCAGATTTACTACTTTTCTGGCTTTGTTAGGTGTTCTTAGAGTTTCTTGTTGGGACCCTCGTTTCCTCTCACCAGTTGGTTTCCACTTGACAGTTTTATATGGAGGTCTGTGTGCTGCCATTTGGAGTGCATGTCCCAAATATGTCCTTCTGATTCTAATGGAGATGAGCTGCTGGCTGATAAACTTCCTAGATCTCTTAATTGATGACTAAGTCTTTCCACTAAAACCCAGCTGCACTTTGCTGGTTCCAAGCCAAGGTAATGTGAAGAGAGTTGAAAGCAAAGCTAACTCCCTACTATTTCTGGTTAAAGAAATGAAAACTGGCTACCATTCTGGTAAAAGTGGCCACTCGCTATAGAGAATGCTATACACCCATAAGTGGCCTCACTGAATTTTTGATAAACTAACCAGCTGTGAAAACCGTATGAAATTTTCTGTTTCTTCTGCTCTCTAAATTGGATCAGTCAAATTCAGCTATTAGTAAATCTCCAAGTCACCTTATAGACTTCAACCATAATTTTATATTTGTCAATATTAATTTTTTTAGTTTGAAATTTTGAAATTTCCAGAGGATGTCTTCCAAACTAGCATTTTTTCTGAGTAAAAATATTTTTATCCACAAATGGTACTGTTCTCAAGACAAAGAGCTGATTAGCAACAAAACATGAAACTCTCAAATTTCAAATTGATTAAATGTGTACAGTAAATATTTTGTTGGACCTTAAAATAGATCCTGTTGAAAGTTATGTAGGATGGAGCAATAGGCAACTGCTCTCTTGGCAAGGATTGCAGAGACTTTTGGGAAAAGATGCATTATCTAGTAGAGATAAACCCTCCCCTTTCCGGAAGGAAAAGTGTAATGTTTGGAGGGAAGTCATGTGAGAACTATACTCTCTGGGAGATGACATCAAGTGGGAAACTGGGACTCATTGAGGAAAGAGTGAAAGAGCTAAAACAGGCTGTGAGAAGATATCATCCATATCTACACAAAGCTCTTTTTTTTTGGAATCCATGACTACACAAACTCTAGCTGTAGAAGGCTATTTGTGTTGCATCTGAATTTTTCAACAGGGTGACCACTGAGGGACTATGTACTTATGTCAACAATGGAATTAAATTCAGTTACATATCAACAATGTGTAACACCTCTCCACACACGGAGCACATACTGTGCTTTTTTGTGTGTGCTCTTTTTTAATGTGAGAAAGATGGCCCCTGTGTTTTGGCCAAGTGCTCAGCACATTGCAAGCTGGGGTCTGTATCTGGGGAAAATATGTAAAATCCTCTCGCCACATTGGCCAGGGGAAGCAGAGGGTTCCTCAGGCTGATTGCTTGGGAGAGGAACTAGCGTGTGGTGCTCCCTGACTGGACAAGGCCAGGGTGATGTCATGCAAAGGGATATAAGGGGAGCTAGACATAAAAAAAGAACAGAGACAAAAAAACAGAGTGTACATGCAGTGTGTGTGTGGGGGGGGGGTTACAAATGTAATAAAAATATATAACTAAAATAGATTTGCCATAAGAATGATAAGATTGCAATTGGGGAAACTCCATCAACTGAAGTACAGTTTTCTATTTTTAGTTTTGGGAACCAGGGCAATGCATGGAAAATATAGAGTAAAATAGGAACAATGTACAACATTTAACTGAGCTTGTATGAGGACTATATTCACTATCATTATGTATGGCATCCCGTGTGTTATTTAGAGTCTTGTATAAATTATAACCTCAGATTAATTCATGGTTGACACAGCTGATACCATGCCTTTATATGATTAATTTCATACAAATAGGGCACATCTACACAAGATGCTTTACCGTGCATTAGACTAATCGAATGCACAGTAAAGCATCAGCATCTACATGTGCATGGCACTAGCATATTAAATTAGCCTAATGTGTCATTTGCTAGTACTGACAAAGACAAGTACTAGAAAATGGCATATTGGTTTAATCTGCTGTAGCACACATATAGACATGGACCAGGAGCAGTTTGTTCCTGGTCAGTCCAGGCAGCAGGGGGTCACAGCTGCCAAGCTCCACGGAGCAAGGGGAGATGCCTTGGAGCAAGGGATAGCTCCCAGTTGTGTGGAGCTCAGAATTGTAGACCAGCTCAATAGCCCTGGCTTGGGACCTCTGCGCCTTGGGGTCACTCTGCCTCCCATGGTACTCAACTGGAGGGAGGGCAACAAGAATCTGAGATCCCCCAACCCACACCCCAGCTCGTGCCCAGTGTTGGGGGGAAGTGAGCAGTGCTGGGACTGGGGGGATTTGCATCTCCCTGCTGGCAAAAGAAGATGGGGCATTTGGGGGTGCAGTGCTGTGCTGTGCCTTGTGGGGAACTGCCAGCCCCACACATCTCTTTAGAAGCTCTGATCACACCAGCACCATCGTGGATGGGGCTCAGGAGTCGCTGGAGGTATGCTTCTCCTTTGTCCCTCCTGAGGCTGACAGCATGGAGACAGGCCAGGCTTGGTGGGTCAGGGGGCATAGGTTGGCCTATTGTACAAGCCCTGGCTCCTGGGGAGGGGAAGGCTTCTGGCTCCATGCTACAGAGGTGCCACTCAGAGCTCCCTGCTTCAGCCTCAAGGGCAGGGGCTGGAGCCATTCAGGGGTGTGGTGCAGTGAGGATACTTCCTCCAGGGAAAAGTGGACAGATGAGGTGGCTCCACAGCCCACACCCACTCTCACTAGTCCTGCACTAGCCAGGTTCTGTGCATCCAGCTGGTGCAGGGCTGATCCAGGCTAGGGCAATGGAGCAAATCCATTCCAGATTTGGCCAAGTCAGGGAGCTCCAAGTGGCTCCTCTATAGCCTTCCCCTCCCTGGGAGCTGGGTTTGTGCACTAGGTTCAACTACACCTCCCCTGCCCTGTCCCACATGCCTGGCTTGGCTCCATGCTTCTGACCAAAGCAAAGCCTCTCTCTGGTGACTAAGCCTTGTTCACAATGGTGCTGGTGTGATTGGAGCCTTGGGAGAAACTTGTGGGGCTGGCAGGTCCCCACACAGCACAGCACAGCACAGCACAGCATAGCACAGCACCCCCAGACACCCCATCTTCCTCTGCCAGTGTTTAGACATGAATCCCCCCTAGTCCCAGCACTGCTCAGCTCCTGCCTCCCCCTGGCACTGGGCAGGAGACAGGGTGTGGGCTGGAGGCTTCTTACTGCCCATCCTCCAGATGAGTGCCTTTGGAGGCAGAGCATCCCTGAGGCTCAGAGGCCCCAAGCCAGTGGTGCCAAGCCAGACTGTGATTCTGAGCTCAGTGCAGCTAGGAGTTGTCCCTCACTCTGAGACAGCTCTCTCCACTCCCCAGAACCTGTGCCTGATCTCCATGTCCCCTGCCAGCCTAACCCTGGCAACCAGGGGAGCCTGGAGCTCCCCTTGGCTGCTGCAGGGGGCAGAGCAGGGCAAGAACAGTCCTGGATTGAACTGCTCCCGTTAGAAGCAAATTTTCTCCCGAAAGGTGCACATGTAGACGTGTTCCCAAGCAAAGCTTAATGTGCCTGAATTTACTGCTCTGTAACATTTAGGCGCATTAACTGCACTTGTAGATGTACCCACAAGGCATGTCTACACATGCATTTACTCTTGCTTAAATTTACTAAGCAGTAAATTACTGTGCAGTAACCGGGAATAGGCCAGAGTCTACACATTCAGGTGACCTGGGACTAAATTTATTCCCAGGCCAGAGCAGCCTACCATGTGCCCCTGTGTCCACTGGGGGGAGCTCCAGCCTCCAGCCACATGGCTGCCAGCCCTTGGGGCTAACTTTAGTGCCAAATTGAAGCCAGAACTGGCTGCTAGCACTTGAGACTAACCTTAGTCCCAAATTGAAGTCAGAAGAGGCAGCCAGCCAGGAGCCCTGGGCTGGGATCAAGCCAGCCCATTAGTGGCTGAGCAGACCCAGAAGGGAGGCCCCCTGGGTTACTGTGCACTAACACATTTACATATACATTACTGTGCAGTAATTAATCGGATATAAATTTGATACCTGCATCATGCAGGTATCAAATTTGCGCTCAAGTCAGCATAATTCACCATATTTACTTTGCAATACAGGCATGCACATGTAGATGCGTGTCCATACTGCGCAGTAATTTTGGTTACTGTGCAGTAAATGCGCATATGTCGACTCACCCAGTGTTTTAAAGAGCTTTATGGACTGACACTGTGTAAGGAAAGCTTTAACACCCTTTGAAATGTACAGTCCTTGGGTAGAAACCTAGAAATTGTTTTACACTAACATTATACAATAAGAGAAAAAATCATATATGTAATGGTAACAGTAACCAGCTACAATAAAATAAAACCTAAGGCCAGAGGAGATTTTAGAACGATCTTATAAAAAGGCTAATAATGCCTCATCAATGTCAGTTAAATAAACATGTGGAGCAGATTAATATCTGAACATTGGGTTCCTGTAAATGAATGTATAAAAAATATGTTTTACTTTCAAGTATGCAAAATAAAAAAGTAAGATGAACAATTCATAGTGGGCTTATAGCTCCCTTCTAGGAGTGAAAGCCCAAAATATCTATCAAACCCCAAATAAAAGTCAGGCCTGTATTTTTCCAGTAATGGAAAGCAGAATTTTGGCACTTGTAATGAAAGTTAGGGTTATCCACTGTGGTCCAAACCGGAAAAAGGAATATCCCAGAAAGAAATACCAGTGACAATTATCCACATAACTGAAGTAATGAAAACCAATGGGAGTCTTTCTATTGACTTAATTACGCTTTGAATCAGAACCCTTGTGACAGCGCTGTAGTCCAAATTGTTCTGTTTTCTAGATTATACAGTGATCTTAGAATTTCTGTTTCACAGACGTTTCAAAATTTGTTTTCAGTCTAATTTGTTATAAAAGCAGTTTTGAAGTTTGCCACACAATAGAAATTCAAAACTTCTGGTTTTAGAAAATTGTTGTTTTCTAAATTTAGAAATGATAATTTCAGAACACTCCATTTTGAGTTTTATTTTACTTGCATGTTTATATTATTTTTATTATTTTATATTATTTTATGAGATATTGGTAGCTGTCTTACGTGTTATACAAATGAGCCAAACAGGAGAATATTGATTTAGCAAACAAAATAAGCTATTCTAATAAGATCTAAGTAGTAAATGCCTTTGATTATTTTAAAAATGAAATAGCTTAAAAATAGAATATGTTGACTGTGCATAATATGTACTACTGGTACTGAGGTCTTATGAAATAATGTAATATAATACTCAAAACTGAAAAATATACAATAAAAATCTAAAACCAGTAACCAGTAAATAAATTTAATCATGAAATCTAAAACTGGGGATGCAATACATGCTGCTTGTTTTCCTGTACCTTTGAACTTATTAATTCAAGTCTCCATGGGCAGATCTAGAATTTTGAAAAGGGGGTGCAAATGGTGAGGTGCCTCATCACACATAAAATAACACATATTTTTCTCCTTTTAACAATAAACGGAGAAGCTTTACTAATATGCTAAGAACCTAGGGCTGTATTACTCAGTTTGAGACTGAAGCAAAAAACAAATATAGTTTCATTAGAATGATTTAAAAACAATCTGCAGGGCTGTGAAATAGGAGCTTCATTGCCAGGAGCACTAACAGAAAGCAGAATAAAAGATAGCGTGATTAGTGGAACATCAATACCATTAAAAAGAAGAGAGGGTCATTAATGCCTATGGAATGAAAAGTTAAGAAAGGATCAGGTAGATTCAGGTAGATCAGGTAGATTTAGAGTCATGAAGTCAATTGATTCCCTCAGCACTGCCTGACTAGAAATGCTGCTGCCACTGCCAGGCACTTAAACTTTGAATAGACCAGGAATCAAAGTGTCGTGCAAGTACACCAGTGAATCTCCTCTGGATCTGCCATTGTTTGTCTCCTTCTTTGCAAAATGAATACCTTATCTTTTGATTTTTGTGTAGGCAAATGCCACTGAAACTGAAATCCCTATAGAAACAATGGGAGTTAGCTTGCATTACAACTGCGCTTGGGTCATAACTTTGTAGATTTAACAGTCCAGGGCTGTCAGATCTTTCTAGCAGAGTAAATACTTGAATAAGATGAAACAATTGTGGAATGAGCATGCTGTTAGCAAGATTCTTCTGAGAGGTGGAATAAGTACCTTTCCTATAGTCCGAAGTTTCTATTTAGGATAGACTACACAGTGAAAATAAAACCCAGATTTTACAAGGGTTTAATCCAGAATTCCCACTGACTTCAGTGGTTACTGCCCTGCATTTACCGATAAATTGTTTGTAGAACTTGCATTGATTTTAATAAAACCTGATCATGTAGTTGCTCCATGGAGAAGTCTCATTGAATCATATTAAGGGGATACTAAATTCATAGACTGGAGATTCTGCTCAGTTAGCAACATTAGACAAGTCTGTGTCTGTGTCTCTGAGGGCAGGCAGAGAAAGAGAGAAAAGGAAAGAGACAACTTGCAACACTGAATGTTGCAAATTAATAGATGAAAAAATACAGTTATAAAATAAAGGCTGTATTATAAATCATTCCTTACTGATTCTGACACATGCATTTTAGCTTTACTAATCTGTGAAAACTTTCTTTAGTAACTAGCTCCCAAACAGTGGAAACTAGTAAACAAATAGCAGCACAAGAGGAGGATGACTGCATGCAGTAGGTAGGTATATCGGGAAAGGGACTCAGTACATTTTGATAGCTGTATTGCCCATGGACTGTTTGCCTACTTTCTCAACCCAGCAACAAGACCTGATGCATTCAGAGAGTTGTCAAGCAGTTGCAGTATCTGTTTGTTATGCACAGGCAAGGTGGAAGCTGGTTATTGTCTGTACTGTGCTTTTCTGAGGGGCAAGATGTTCACTTCCTCCAACTGTACCATTAACACAGTTCTTCTGACAAGTAACTTTGATGGATTGCAATTAGTGCAGGCAATAAAAACTGGAGACCACCACAGTCACACAGTATACTCAATAAAGTTAAATAAAGAGCCATAGGACTCTTCAGCCTGGAGAAGCGCAGGCTCAGGGGTGACCTGGTGGCAGCCTATAAGTACATCAGTGGTGTGCATCAGGATCTGGGAGAACGCCTATTCACCAGAGTGCCTCAAGGGATGACAAGGTCTAATCGCCACAAACTACTGCAAGACCATTTTAGATTGGACATAAGGAAAAACTTCTTTATTGTCTGAGCCCCCAAAGCCTGGAATAGACACCCTGCAGAGGTGGTGCAAGTACATACTCTGGACTCCTTTAAGAAGGGTTTGGACGCTTATCTTGCTGGGGTCCTTTGACCCTAGCTGACTTCCTGCCCTTGGGGTAGGGGGCTGGACTTAATGATCTTCTGAAGTCCCTTCCAGCCCTAATGTCTATGAAATCTATGAAATCTATGGAATTTTAAATGCAAATATCAGTACAATATTAGATATTGTATTAAGAAAGGAACACTGTCACCAGGCAAACTGGGCCTTCAGGAATGCCAGATTCCAGTTCAAAGGTATTCTGAGATTTGTAGTTCAAGGATCATGGAGCTGCAAGCTTGAGAGCATGGCTATAAAGGCAGGCAAAAAGGTGACTGTGAGGGAGTAAACAGCTACTTGTATATCTTCCCACAGAAGGCCCTGGAAGGAGTTGTTGGAGAAATTGCTGTGGAAAGGAATCCCAACTAGAGACTGTGTGAACCTCAGTTTGCTTTGTTTAGCAGGAAGAATACCAGAAAAGGCAAAATCCTCTCAGGGTATGTACAGATATTTGGGGAGGTTAGATAGTTAAAAATGGCCGCCCAATCTAAGGTAAGTCGGGATGAGCAGGCTAGCGGGGGAGATTCAGGGAAATCAGGGGGCAAGCAGGCTCAGGGGGGACTGGGGGATCAGGAGAGCTAGAAGGGTCTGTGGGGGGAATTGGGAGGCTAGAGGTGTCCACAGTGGGGATTGGGGCTAGTGGGGTCCTCAGAGAGGTTGGGAGGGCAGGTGGGGTCCACAGAAGGAATTGGGGGGCTAGCAGGGTCCATGGGGAGTATTGGGGGGATCAGGGGAACAAGTGGGGGGTTGTTGGGGGCATTCAGGGGGCAGGCAGGGTCTGTGGGATGGATTAGGAGGGCTAATGGGGTCTGTGGGGGGGTGTTCGTGGGAACTGGGAGGGTTTGGCAGGATTGGGGGCAAGCAGGGTCTTTGGGGGATTGTTGGAGTCTGGGAGGGTTTGGTGGGATCAGTGGGGCTAGTGTGGTCCCTGAGGGAGCTTATGGGGATGGGGCTCTCTCCCCCCAAGTCGAGGGGCTATGTAGCCCCCTGACCCTCCCAACCCCAGATGAACAACCCCCCTGGCATAACAACCCTTCCCAGTCCATCCAGCCCTCCACTCACCCCGACTTACTTCCTCCGCTCCTGGCACTGGCAAACGCTAGTAAAAATGGCACTAAGAGCAGATTGCATTTGGCGGACTTGGGAGGGCTTGCTGGTCTGTAGGAGGCTGTCAGGTTGCCCATCTGGGGTTGGGGGAAGGCCTGGGAGGCTCAAAATAGCCTGGTGGGGGTGGGGAGGAAGGTTGGAAAATCATAGCCCTGTGGCTGGGGCTGGGGCTAGCGGTTGGGCTTTTCCAGCCCTGGGGCTGCACTGGGAACTGTACAGAATTTTAGTTAGATCAGTCTCGCTGGACTTGAACCAAATTAGACTACCTCCAAAGTAGGGTTAAAATTAGATTGGGTCAGTCATTTTTAGACCAATTGAACTGTCCTGACCTTCTCTACAGTTTGCACTTAGATGGGCCAAACTAGGAATCTAAATGTAAGGTTCACACCTGGGTGAACTAAGGTGGATCAGACAGCCATCTTTAACCTCCCCCTAACTTCCCTGAATGTCTGTATGTACCCTCAGAGGGAGAAATCCCTCTCACTACATTATGGCAATGCGCTAAGAAGTAAGAGCTGAAGGGTGTATAAAACCTTGGTAGAATATCAGGTAGAGTGATGGTTTAAAGTTTGTTTTGAACTTTTTGATTTCCTTTTGTAACCCGGGCAGTACTCCAAAAGGTACCCCCTCTCCAATTGAAGGGATCAGAGCAGGTGCACAAGCGCTGTGGGAGGTGTAGGAATTCTCCTCCCCCTATAGAGCAGAGCCAGACCACCACTGGGGACTTAACCATATACCTTTTAATGAGGGAACATAACAGGCATAATCGGGGGGGGGGGGGGGGGGAGGTATAGTGGACACTACAAGGCCCCAAGGGGCAGGATTCAACAAAGGTTAGACACTTACAATCATTGGCAAAAGACAGGGTTACCAAAATTTAAAACACACAACACAAACAACAGAGCAAACAATACTGATTGGGGAAATATAAAAAGGCACAAAATACAAAATGTCAAAGGACAAAGAAATATAGGGCCTGGGTCATTGGAAAGACACAATGGCTCCTGTCAGAGGAATTTCTCCTTATTAGCTCACTCACCCCAAGTCACCAAAGCCAGAACTTAACTCAGATCTCCCATGTGGGAGGCAAGAACACTGCCACACAACCACCAGTGCTGATACTGCTCCAAGCTGCTAGGGGTCTTGACCTTCCTGGAGCCCCGGCCTCACGTCAAGCTGCCTGGCCTCTGATTGGAGGAGCTGGAAGCCAAGCTGGGACCCCTCAGGTCGCTGCTCAGATCCTCCTGCTGGCCACAGCCTCTTGTAGGGGATCCTGGAGCCCAGCAGGATGCCTCTCTTGCCGGCCGCACACTGCACTGCTGAGGGTCCCACTGCTGCCTGCAGGTCCTGCTCCTTTAGGCTCTTCTGGGGCAACTGCTTCTGCCCCTCTGGCTCAGCTCTTGCCAGCTCTTCAAAACTCCTTCCTCATAGTCCCTCCCTGGTCTCCTCCTGAGTCAGCCGTGCTGCCCGTTTTATCCCCCTCCAGGTGACCCAAGGGGCCAATCAGGGGACATGAAGGGTGAATCTCTGGGCCTGATTGGTGAGGAAAGGGAATCCCAAGTCCTCCAATCGTCTTTTACCCCTTCAAAACCCCTGGGCCAAATCATTACCAGATTGGTGAGAAAAGGGAATCCCAAGTCCTCCAATCATCTTTTGCCCTTTCAAAACCCCTGGGCTAGGTCACTGCCAGCTAGCCCATCATGCTTTCTACAGGAAAACATGTTGGTTTGGCCTGAGGGCCAGCTACTGTATTAGTGGAAAGGAGACTCAGACACTGAAGAAGGCAACTGAGCTTGCTTGATGTCAGAAAGGTAACCCTTCCTGCAAACATCACTTAGAAGGTTTCTCCAAACCTGCTGGTCAGAGCTCTGATTCTGTGGCAAATAACCATACAGAAGAGACAAAATTATACATGATTACATTTTGCAAATGAAGTCATGCATATTTGACACATGGAAGAAACTGAATTTTGAGGCTTCATAAGCCAATTGGTTTAATTTTTGTAATGATTTTCTGGTTCCATCAGTCAGAAACCACATAGGGGTCATTCTTTCTTCACTCACCACACCCCTGATAGAATAAAGATGCCAGTGAGCTGAGACCCACTGCTTAACTTTGATAAAAATGAATTCATCCAATAAGAAACAACATGGAACAATGCCAAACAAATAATTTTAATTCTAAATTGCAAATACTGTATGAAATTAATATGCACAATTACAACTGTTTTAAAAGTCTGCAGACTAACCTTTTTTGAGTATAAAACAAATGTGTAGAACTTATTCTGTGGAAATGTTGTGAAGATTTGTAGCATAAGTAGGATGTGGTGAGCAGGGTACCCACCTTGGGATCCACAAGAAGGGGTGCCAGGATTGCCCCCCCACCAGGAATCTTTGCAGCAGCAGGGGAAGCCCCGCGCTGCTCCTGCCCAGCCACAGGAGCTGCACAGCACAGCAATGCACCATATCATGTATCTGGGGAACAGGAGGATGAAGGGGGCAAGAAGAATGGTGTTGTCTCCACCCCTGGTGAGACCTCCCCCTCACCTCAGGTGCTCAGTTTGCTCACTACACCTCCAGTGAAGAGAAAAGAAGTGAACTGACTGAATAAAATTATCAGATTACATAAGATTTTTTTCTAAAACTAGTTTTTCACTAAAAAATAATGAATCAGGCAAAAAAATACAATACTTTTTCACTTCTCACATGTAACTGGTTGGGTATATTTATATCATGGTGACAACATATCTGAGCATGGACCCTGCTGAGCATGGCCCCACTTCCTTGCTCATGCTCACACATCCCAAACCTGGACCTATGCTAGTGAGGCCACTGTCAGGCATGTCAGGAGTCAGGTCAAAGTCTTGGAACAAACATCAGGGACATCGCTGCAGCAGCCTCACAATGTATTTCTGGGTTAGGATCATGCAGGCAGGTGCAGGTGAGCAAGACTATCCCAGGAGACACTGCTGCCATGCTGTTGACACACCCTGTATATTCTCTCATTATATGATTGCACATTGGTTCAATGTCACTGCTTGAAGTCAGAAATGGAATTACCTTTTCATGACTGAGGATTGGCTGATTTAGTTTCATAGTTTCATAGTTGGTAGGGTCGGAAGGGACCTGAGCAGATCATCAAGTCCGACCCCCTGCCATGGCAGGAAAGAATTCTGGGGTCAAATGACCCCGGCTAGGTGATTATTTAGTTTCCTTTTGAAGCTCCCCAGGGTAGGAGCGAGCACCACTTCCCTTGGAAGTTGGTTCCAGATCCTAGCTGCCCTGACTGTGAAGTAGTGCCTCCTGACGTCTAGCCTGAATCTACTCTCTGTCAACTTATGACTGTTATTCCTTGTTACTCCTGGTAGTACTTATGGGAACAGGGACTCTTCCATAGCCTGCTGGTCCCTCTTGGCCAGTTTGTATATGGCCACCAGATCCCCTCTCGGCCTTCTCTTGCGGAGGCTGAACAGGTTCAGGTCCCATAGCCTCTCCTTGTAGGGCCTGCCTTGCTGCCCCCTGATCATGCGAGTGGCCCTCCTCTGGACCCTCTCAATGCTGTCCACATCCCTCCTGAAGTGCGGTGCCCAGAACTGGACGCAGTACTCCAACTGTGGCCTGACCTGTGCCGCATAGAGGGGGAGGATCACCTCCTTGGACCTGCTTGTGATGCATCTGTGGATGCATGACAAGGTGTGGTTAGCCTTCCTGACCATGTCCCCACATTAGCGGCCTATGTTCATTTTGGAATCAATAATGACACCAAGATCCTTTTCTGCCTCTATGTTGACTAGAAGGGAGTTCCCCAGCCTATAGGTATGCTGCTGGTTCTTCCTCCCTAGGTGCAGTACCTTGCACTTGTCAGTATTGAAACCCATCCTGTTCTCATCCGCCCACACCTGTAGCCTGTCCAGATCTGACTGCAGCCTGTCCCTCTCCTCCAGTGTGCCCACTTGTCCCCACATCTTAGTGCCATCCATGAATTTGAAAAAGGTGCTTTTCACCCCCTCATCCAAGTCGCTGATGAAGATGTTGAACAGTGCAGGCCCAAGGACCGAGTCCTGGGGGACCCCACTGCCCACATCCCTCCAGGTCGAAAAAGACCCATCCACCACCACTCTATAGGTGTGGCCCTACAGTCAATTTGCGACCCATCTGACTGTATAGGCATCAACACCACAGTCACCTAATTTTCTAATGAGAATGGGGTGAGAGACAGTATCGAAGGCCTTCCTACAGTCCAGAAAGACTACGTCCACCACAACACCTGTGTCCAAGGATTTTGTGACCTGGTCATAGAAGGCAACCAGGTTGGTCTGACAGGACCTGCCTCAAATGAACCCATGTTGGTTGCCCCTAAGCATGATCTCCCCTGGTGGTGCCTCGCAGATGTGTTCCAGGATAATTTTCTTAAAGAGCTTCCCCAGGACCAAGGTAAGGCTAACGGGCCTGTAGTTTCCTGGGTCCTCCTTCCTCCCTTTTTTGAAGATGGGGACCACATTGGCCCTTTTTCAGTCCTCCGGCAGCTCATAAATAAATGAGTGCTCGTAAAGCTGTGTCTCTGCTAATTCCCTCAGCATTCTGGGGTGGAGAACGTCAGGACCTGCTGATTTGAACACATTCAGCCCCACCAGAAGTTCCCTAACTAGGTCCTCACTGACCCTGGGCCTGGCTGTGCCTCTCCTGGGTCCATCCAGGATCCCAGTGCGGGGATAACCTGGTTCTTGCTCAAAAAGATGGAGGCATATAAATTGTTAAAGAGGTTAGCTTTGTCATCTGGTGTGATGACCAGATTTCCTAGCGTATCCTGCAGAGGCCCTACATTACCCGGTACCTTCTTTTTACCCCTTATGTATTTAGAAAAGGTCTTCTTGTTATCCTTGATCTGGGTCACTAGTCCCAGTTCCATCTTCACTTTAGCCTTCCTAACAGCCCCCCTACAATCTCGAGCAATGGAGGTATAATCCTTGGTGATGGCCCCTCCCTTTTATTAGCTGTATGCCTCCTTTTTGGCTTTGAGGCATTCCTGGGTGCTTTTGGTGAGCCATGGGGGCTTTGATCCACATTGGGATTGTCACCCTTTGGGCTCGGAGGATTGTCTCCTTAAGCAATGACCACTCTTCCAGGATTCCCAACTGCCCTCCCGTCCAGGACCTCAGTGACTCCCCGACTAGTCTCCTTACCTCATTGAAATCTGCTCTCCTGAAGTCTAGGGCTGTTGCCTTGCTGCAAGCCTATGACACCCTGTGCTGGATGGTGAATTCCAGTAGGTGATGATTGCTATTGCCCAGGTAGGCAAGAACCCACAGTCCACTCACCAGGTCATTGCCCGTGGCTAGGACCAGGTCCAACAAGGCATTTCCCCTGGTGGGACTGTGCACCTCCTGGGTTAGATGGAGGTCCTGTAACTCAGCTAGGAAGCTATGTGAGCAGTCAGATCTGGCTGACTGCTCTTCCCAGCAGATGTCTGGATAGTTTAGGTCACCCATGGTGACCATGTCCCTTGACTTAACTGCCTCCATGAGCTGAACTGAGAATTCCTGGTCCAGCTCTTCCCCCTGGTTGGGTGGCCTGTAGTAAACCCCTACCATTAAGTCCCTTTCCTCCCAACCCCCTTGTATTCAGACCCAGAGCACTTCAGTCTACCCCTCCTCTGACCCAGTGCTGTTTGTTGAGGATGTGTATTGATCTTTGATAGAGAACACCGCACCCCCACCTTTCCTCCCTGTTCTATCCCTTCTGTACAGCCAACAGCCCTTGATGTTTACCACCCAGTCATGCATTGGATCCCACCAAGTTTCAGTGAGCCCCACTATGTCTGGGTTTGTGTTAGCTATCAGGAAGGCAAGTTCCTCCTGCTTGTTCCCCATACTATAAGCATTAGTGTAGAGGCATTTAAGGCCTCCTGGAGGTGTATGCACCGCCCCCTTAATCCCAGGACTATCTGGGCCCCAATCTCTTACCTGAGTATTTCTTGTGTTTGTTGCCTCTTGGCTGGGCTGTTCTTGTGGGTGGCTCTTGGTTTGGTGTTCCATGGCTCCCTCCATCCTCTTCTTCCCCTTCCCCCGATGGCCCTAGTTTAAAGCCTGCTGGAGGAGATTGGCCAACCTGAAAGAGAACACATGCTTACCTTTGGGGGAGAGGTGAAGCCCATTCTTTTGTCCTGAAGTATGGGTCGTGGTCCAAAAAGCTGAAGCCTGCCTCGAGACGCCATTTCCAAAGCCACAAGTTGACCTCCCTGATGCAGGTCTCATGTTGTCATCCACGTCTGCTCACTTGAAGGATAGATGAGAAGACCACCTGTACCCCTGTCTCCTTCAGCTTGCTCCCCAGAGCTTGGTAGTCCTTCATCAGGCAATCAGGGCTGCTCCTGGCCATATCATTAGTGCCCGCATGAATTAGGACCATGGGGTAGTAATCGGTGGGCCAGATAATGGCCAGGATTATCTGCATCACATTCTGAATCCTCACTCCAGGCAGACAGTAGACCTCACGTGACATGGGATCCTGGCAACAGATAGTACCCTCTGTACCTCTCAGGATGGAGACACCTATGATAAGCACCCGGCGTCTCTTCTTCCAGGTCAACTTGCCTCCTTCAGCCTGTTCTGTGCATGGAGTAGCTTCCTCTCCAGAGGTTTTCTCCTCTCCTTCCTCTTCCTCCAATGTCTCCAGGGCCTCATACCTGTTCCCCAGCTGGACCGGGGAAACTGGTACTGCACCACCGCAAGCATCCCTGGCTCTGGAGGGAACCATCTGCCATTCCGCTGTGCAGGGCACCTCCTGGGGTTCTTCTCCCATTGGTGCTTGGCCCTGCAGGGAAAAGAAATACCCATCAGTTTCATCCTCTGCTTCTCTGATCCCCCTCAGACTGCTAACCTCCTTCTGGAGCTCCCTCACCTGCCCCTCCAGGGCCCTAAGATGAGCACCTGCAGGACAGGTGTGGGGGCCCCCATTCCCTGCCCCACCCCCAGCCCCACCAGGCATCCCCTGCAGACCAGGAGGCAGGGTGACGCCAGCTCCCCCATGGGCTCCATCTGGGTGGAGGCCTCAGAGAAGCCCCAGGTGGGCAGCGCCCCCTGGGCAGGGGCCCTAGCAGCACTCCACATCCACACCATTTTTATTTATTTAGTGTGGTGTGGTGTTTTTATCTTTCCCTTGCCGAAGACTTCTTCCTTGCCCCTCCTGCTTGCCCGCCTGTGTGAATGCTGGCACAAACACTGGCACGCCCTTACAGAGTGTGCCTGTTTGCACGTGTGGCTCAGGAGCGCGGCTCTCTGCCGGCTAAGCTAAAAGGGATCCAGGGGGCTTCCCCTCTGGATCTGCCTCAGCTGCGCCGGGTCCTTCTGCCTGGCTGCTGCCCTGCATCTCTGGTAAAATAAATGGGAGAAGTGATAGCTTCTGGAGTGTTTTTTTCCAGGGTAGCAGAACCACTAGAGATTCTTTTTTCTCTTTCCAAGCCATCACTCATGTGCTGCCTGATAGTTCTATTGTTTTGTGAGACTAAAGTTATTGACTTCACATCACGACTATAAAACCTGTGGCCTTTGTTTCATATTTTTGTGAGATTAAAACAATACTGGAAGGCAGAAGTTGTCTTAGGCCCCCAGAAAGAAAGAACTGGTTTTGGAGATATTGGCCAATGCTCTGCTGTCTGAGGGCTCCATTAGTACCATTGTGAGGTCATAGTGTGGGGTTGCTTGAAAGCAGCAGGCTTCTAGGGAGTACTTTAGAATAAGAAAAAAAAAGAAGAAAAGTAACAAATCATTTAAGGCTTCGAGAAGCTGGCTAAGTGCAGAAACTGTTATGGAAACACTTGAAACAGCATGAGCCCCAGGAATAGGCAGATGTGACTGTGACCAAGGCAAACACCCAGGGACACAGTCAACCATTTCAGGGGGGAATGGTGGAGATATTAGAGATGATGATGAGATGAACAAATTTAGTGCCTCTTCAGTTAGCACAGTTCCCCATGAGGTTAGTTCATTATTGTCCAGATAACAATCACTTCACTCCAAAACTGCTCAACTTTCTCCATTCTGGAAAGGATGTGGTTGTTAGTCATGTCCCCTAGTTGAAAACGAAAGAAGGTCACTGAGTCCAACTTTACTGGAAGTGGTTTTGGTGGTAAAACTGAGGGGAGGGGGGGAATTAGAGTGCTTCCACACTGTGTTTAACTCAACAGCATCTGTCACCAGCTACCTCTCCTCAGCCCTTCCTGCCAAAGAGAGACGCAGACTTCCAACTTTGGAACAATTTTAGAATTAATAATGGAGATATTGTCAGTTTGCAAATGTGGAATTGGTTTGGCCATGATTGAATAAATGTGTGGACATTAGACATGATAAAATAAATGGAACACAGTCATGGAGCAATTATGCTGCAAAAGTTTAGCACAGGAGAAAAGCAAATACCAGTAGTCTATTGCAGGCCAGATCTTGATAACACCAGTGCTTTCCACAGTTCCATCACTAGATCTAGCAGCACCATTCAAACAGCTCAACAGAATTTTTTCAGAGCTAGCTAAACAGGATCATCATCAGTCTCAGGCTATGAAACTAGCCATATATAAATATCCTGGCCATAGACATATATCTCTTTTCTCCTACATGAGGATTTTAGATGCTTTGTGGCTGTTGCTGTAGCCCAGGTGGAAAATCTTTAGCTGATCCTATCTTGCAAAAAAAGACAGTGTGAGATCTGTGTGCTGCTGGAAAGAGCAATACAGCTTGTCTTGTCTGGCTGCAAAAGTGGGAAGGTACTCCAGACCACTGACAGGTGGACCAGTGGTCAGAGTTGGCTACATTTGTTACAGCCACTGAAGATTAGTGATAACACTGGCAACATCTTTGTAACACCTCAGGCAATAGCATAATAGGCTTGGAAGATTTGAAAAACAGCACACCTCCAGCAACATCTTGGGCAGTTTGTGTCACATCATGCATGAGTGGTTGACTCTGGCAACATGATAAAATCACCTGGCCCAAAAGCAGCACACACCATTAGACTTTCTCTATGCAGGCAGCCTCTTAAACTTGAAATGGTGTCATTGCATCCATGTGATACCACAGGTAGGCTAATTAGCAAGTGGACATACTACTTGTCATTATCACTCAGCAGTGCTAATCAGCCCCCTGCAACACAGCATGGACATGAGTACTGTGCTCGCCTGGTCTCGAATATCAATTCATGTGCCACCTTGGCACATGTGTCTGCTGTTGGGTGCTGTGTGGGCTCCTGTGACCTTTGGAGGGGTCCTTGATCACCTCAGGGAAAGCCCAAAAACTCTTCTGCCATGACTGTGATGGACTCAGTGGTGAGTTCTCCTGTTGAGGACTCCCTCAGGTGGATCACGCCTCTTGATGGGTATCCATGGGGCTCTGCCTTCCCTACACCTCTTCTTTACATCAGCCTCCAGGACGAGCCACTTGGTCTTTGTCCAGCTTGCACTCTGGTCTCATCGATCCCTGCTCTTCACACCACCTGAACTACAATTGGCTCTTCCCCATCGCTGAACTCCAGGGGTGGCTGGGTACCTAGACCTCCCAGTGTTTCTTCAATGGCCAGCCAGCTGCTTGCCATGGTTCTGAGGCTGCTCCTGTCTTTGGAGCGTTGCCCATGCCCTGCATGAAAAAGAAAAAAAAAGATAAGAAAGGAACTAAAAAAAAAGGGAATACAGGTACTTAAAAGGAAAAAGAGGCTGAGGGGTTAGGCTAGCAGCCCTTCCTCCCTCACAGCCCCAGTGCCTGAGGCTTGGGTTGTCCCCCAACGCTGCTCTGGGTCCTCTCCCCTGCTGAGGACCTCTCTTGCTTCATCCCTCCCCTTCCCCCCCCAGAACCAGATCCACCATTTTATGCCTGCATTCGGCAGCCTGAAATTGGTAAGTAAGCCCTGTTTTCAGGGCTTTTCTTGTAGGGGTGGGTCACCCCCATCCCCAGTCCCACTGCGGGGAGGGTTTCCTGTCCCCCAGTGACTGGGACAAGTACATTGCTTTTAGTTCAGGAAGCAGCCTACATGGAGCAGTGCAGCATGTCTTAGGGTGCTGCTGCCTAACACACTAAGTTCACTGTAGAGCTATAGCTTAAGCTGTTTAAACCCTGTTGGTTCTGTGGCAACAGGCAATGAAGCAAAATTACAAAGGCAGTGAGCAGGAGCACAACTGGATCACAACAGATCTAGAATCCTGATTCCAAAGTAGCGTGGCTTCCTTCCTTTCAATAGGGAATATGAAGACAAGACTAGAAAATGAGACTTACAGATCTAGAGACTGAAACCACTGCCTAAGGCTGCTCAGAATGGCACCATTAACAATTGGTTGCTGTGCTGTAGCAGGTGCTTCAGCAGAGGAGAGGAATAGGACCATATGTGCTGCTGCAGGGGAGGGCAAAAGGCCTCTCTGTCCTTTGGCCCAAGCTGGGGATCTGTGGCTTAATCTGTGACATTCCTTTCTACATTGAGGAAGGGCAGTGCACTGCTCTTATGGAGGATGGTAAGGGAATATTTTAAGACATGATGCTGGTCTCCATTAGAGGGGGAAGAAAGTGATATAGCTCAGGGGATTTTTGTATATTAAGTCCTTGTAGCAGTAGGGAGAGACTTTCATAGATTCATAGATTCATAGATGTTAGGGTCGGAAGGGACCTCAATAGATCATCGAGTCCGACCCCCTGCATAAGCAGGAAAGAGTGCTGGGTCTAGATGACCCCAGCTAGATACTCATCTAACCTCCTCTTGAGGACCCCCAGGGTAGGGGAGAGCACCACCTCCCTTGGGAGCCCGTTCCAGACCTTGGCCACTCGAACTGTGAAGAAGTTTTTCCTAATGTCCAATCTAAATCTGCTCTCTGCTAGCTTGTGGCCATTATTTCTTGTAACCCCCGGGGGCGCCTTGGTGAATAAATACTCACCAATTCCCTTCTGTGCCCCCGTGATGAACTTATAGGCAGCCACAAGGTTGCCTCTCAACCTTCTCTTGCGGAGGCTGAAAAGATCCAGTTTCTCTAGTCTCTCCTCGTAGGGCTTGGTCTGCAGGCCCTTAACCATACGAGTGGCCCTTCTCTGGACTCTCTCCAGGTTATCCGCATCCCTCTTGAATTGCGGCGCCCAGAATTGCACGCAGTACTCCAACTGCGGTCTGACCAGCGCTACTTGGGAGTAGTTGTTCAAGGAACACAGCTTTGGTATCCCCTCAACTCAGTTTAGTTCTAAATAATGTTCACAAATCTGTCTGGAATGCTGTGATAGAAGAAGTGCTCCTTGTCCACCCTCTTTTTAATTTTGATTAATTTCATTCTGTGGAGAACTTCCAACGGATTTACACCACCTGTGGCTGAATCAGTACATTCAGGTTCACAAAATTAATATTGCCACTGTCTGCAGTAATTTCCTGGGATTTGGATAGAGGCAACTTTGCAGGGATTGTGTGAGGAGCAGACACATTTTTCTTGTTTGTTCATCTTTGCTGTTTTCACAAATAAAGTGCTTGGTTTGGCACCACGTTTGATTTGTTTGCTGTTGTGTGTGTTATTTCACATAGCCACTGCAAAATTAGGTTTTTCTTTCATTTGGTCTGGCTCTGGTTCCCAGTAAAAATGGGTGGAAAATATGCTTATTGTACATGGTAGATCCTAATGGGGAATCCCTCAAGATCTGGGATCACCAATATTGTAATACGTTAGTGGTAGAAATTATAGATAACTTTTACCACAGTTTTGGACAACTTGAACTATAAGCATTGTTACCAGCATGGCCTATAATCTAGAATTTTCTAATAACAGTATTGGTACATGTGTGTTGGTTTTCTATACTGTTGCTATCTCTACCTGGATACCTTTGGAAATGAGACATATTCTGCATTTCTCAACAGACATTTTTGTTATACAATAAATGATTGTTTCACAATGATTTGATAATAGTAAGAGGTGTTAATCCCGGTAAGGATTCTCATAGTTGGATATATATCTAATTGATTTTATTATAGGATCATGTGACAAGTCCCTGCCCAAGCCACCAACTTACTGGATAGCTAGTGGCCAGTGCAAGCTTGAGGGAATGCGTGCCCAAGTGGCTGGGCTGCAATCTGACTAGCCAGTGCCATGCTACCTGGAAGAAGGACACTGATTGACCTGGAGCCTGGAAGAGCAGATCTGGAAGACAGGCTGAAGAAAGGAGAGAGAGGATGCATTGGGCCTCAAAGGGAGAGCCCACACATTCTCGCCACCAAGGACCTTGCCACCACAGACACTGCCAGACCACAGCCCATACTAGAACTCTTATGCAGAGCAGCGCATGTCAGGTGGAGAACAGCATGGTCAATGTGGCAAAGCTGGGCAGGAGGATGGTCAGAAGAGATGTACAAAGACAGCTGGCCAAAGCTATCTGACTGGCAGGGAAAACTGAGGGCCAATAGCACCCCAGGGAGCAGCAAGCTAGAACACAGGAACCATACTGAGCCACCTCAGGCCAACCCAAACAGCACCTCACCCTGCAAGGGACACAGACAATGGGAGCCTAAAAACAAGGTGTAAACTGTCAGCAGGTGAAGAAAACCCAGACAAAGGCAGTTAGAAATGGTGCCCCAAGGCACCCTGGACTAAGTTTACTACCCCAGTAAGGGGGTTCTGCTAATACAGAGGCATCAGTGCCTTGCCTGGCCAACTAGCCTGTGCAATTTAAGTCCAGTTACCTTTTTCTGTTGTAATCTTTTGAAGTGAAGGCTTAGGCACCATCCTGAGCAAGCTCACATAACATGTAGCACCTACAAGAAGAAGAACCAAGTGGAGTTACCATTAAGGTTTAGACTTACTATTAAGGTTCAACAATGCCTGAGTGGAAAGACATGGGGTGTAGTGGAGGAGGAGCCCCATCAGCATTCTCTGCAGTACTGCAGCCTAACCAGTCATTCCCCAGTCTATATTTTTACATGCAATTATTCCATCCCAGGTGCAAGATTTTGCACTTCTCCTTGTTGAATGTCATCTAGTTGACTGTGAACTATTTTTCCAGTTGATCCAGGTCATTCTAGAACCTAGCCCTGCCCTCCAGATTGTATGCAATTCCATCCTACTTGGTGTCATCTGCAAATTTGCTAAGCATGCACTAAATCATAGAAGATTAGGTTTGGAAGGGACTTCAGGAGGTCATCTAGTCCAACTTCCTGCTCAAACAGGACTATCCCCTACTAGATCATCCCAGTTAAGATGTTGTCTAGGTGGGTCTTAAAAACCTCCAAGGATGGAGGTTCTAAACCACTCTAGGTAACCTGTTCCAGTGCTTTACTACCCTCCTAATGAGAACGTTTTTCCAAATATCTGACCTAAACTTCCCTTGCTGCAACTCAAGACCATTGCTCCTTGTTCTGTCATCTGCCACCACTGACACCAGTTTAGCTCCATCCTCTTTGTAACCAGCCTTCAGGTAGTTGAAGGCTGCTATTAAATCCTCAATCAGTTTTATCTTCTGCAGACTAAATAAGCCCTGTTCCCTCAGCATATCCTCAGAAGTCATGCGCCCCAAACCCCTAACCATTGTGTTGCCTTTGTGGACAAATTGAAGAGTCCAGCATCCTTTCTGCAGCAGGTGGCCCAAAACCAGACATGGTACTCCAGATGTGCCTCACCAGTGCTGCATAGAGGGGAAGAATCACTTCCACTGGTAACACTTCCACTAATGCAGCCCAATATGTCATTAGTCTTCTTTGTAACAAGGACACACTGCAGGTTACAGTGGAATATATGCCAACAGTGTGCTCTTTTTACCAAAAAAGCCAACAGCATACTGGGTTGTATCAATAGGAGTTGTAGGTCCTTTTCTACAGAGCTGCTGCCTAGCCAGTCAGCCCCCAGCTTGTACTGGTGCATGGGATCATTCCATCCTCAATGCAGGACTTTGCACTGGTCCCTGTTGAACTTCAAGATATTTCTTTTGGCCCAATACTCCAATTTGTCTATGTCACCCTGAATCCTAGCCCTATCCTCCAGAGTATCTACTACTCCTCCTAGCTTGGTGTCATCTGCAAACTTACTCTATGCCATCTTCCAGGTTGTTGATGAAGATACTGAACAAAATAGAAGGGACTAGCCCCTGGTGCACTCCACTTCATACTGACTTCCAACTAGACATTGAGCCATTCATTAATACCCTCTGAGCCCAATGATCCAGCCAGGAAATCGGTGGGTCAGGCATGACTTGCTCTTGATGAATCCATGTTGGCTATTCCTGATCACCTCATTCTCCTCTAGGTACTTCATAATATATACCCTGATGACCTGCTCCAAGGTATCAAGGCCTGACTGACTGGGTTGTAATTTCCCAGATCCTCCTCCTTTCTTTTCTTAGAGATGGACCCTTTTCAGTCATCCAGGACCTCACCCATATAGTCAATGGCTCTGAAATCCTTCAGCTAACTCCTTCACTATGGTGGGGTATATTCTATCCAGTTCTGCTGTCTTGAAAGCATTTGTCTTCTCTACATAATCCCTAACCTGTTCTGCCATTACTCTAGGCTGTTGGTCTCCTTTCTTATCTTTGCTGCCACCTGTGCTTGTCATCTGGTTTATTATATGCAAATGTTTTGTATTTTCTCATATATTTCTGTATGAAAGTCTAGCTAGAAAATTGCTAAACTTTCTTAGACCCATAATCCTTAATTTAAATGGGTTTACTTCAGCCGATTCCAGCTGGAAGGAGGATGAAAGCCTCACTCTCAACATAACCTCTTACCAGGGACAGCCCACTCCCCTGAGTCTCTTTCCTCCCATGCTTTTTCATATATTTTGGGTCAGCCCTGCTACCTGGTTTATCCCTGTAGAGAGAGCGGTTAAAGGCAAATTCTTCCCCTGCTAGCATGAATCTGTCACCTTGCAACCCCTCCAGGGGAATGGATTACTTTAAGAACCTCTAAAGGCCAGAAGAAGTCACTTTCCCCAGAAGTTGTTGCCATCTTCTGTGGCTTGCCTGTCATGAGTATGGGCTGAATATGCAAATAAACCTCCAGTAATAGATTTAATAGTTTTCAAATAAAAAAGTATGATAGTTGTGGACAGTTATAAATAACTGAAATGAAACACATTATGTGTACCATGCCTTCACATGCACTTGTTTAGCTCTTTTGCTGTTAACTTGAAACATCTGTCTCTATGGAAGTGGAGCATTCCACTGCAATAAACACAGTACTAGAAGTGACCCACATATTAAATGACAACATTTGACAAATTTTAGCAGTTGATTACTGGGGAGGGGTAGGCTGTGGTTATAATTAGTGTAAACCAAAAAAATGTGTACCTTTATAAACCTAGGGTTTAAATGAAACATCTGTACTAAATCATGGTTATAGACTAGCACTGTAGCCAACCACCATACCAGATGATAATGATACGTTTTTAACAATCCCTATTTCCATCTCCATCCCAAAATCACATCCAGACCAGGCCCACAGGTATGAGTGCTGTTAAAAACAACTGGGATAATTCCAAGCTACAATGGATCCTGAGTCAATATGAGCTTTTCTCAACTTAGATATGATAGTTGTCCCTAAGAAGAAAACTCACTGATTCCAGTACCTGATGAAGGTTGTAAGCTGAGGTAGGAATTCAGGTGAGTATCAGGATGTTCATGATTCTACAACAATTTCCAGAATTTTTGTATTGGGGAGCTTAATATTAAAAAATGTGGACATATTGTAATGGGCCTGAAATCCAAGTCTTCGTGAAACAAAATACAGCAAAAAGGTGGATGTAAAATTGCTGAATGCAAACGGGCTAGTGTTAGACTAATATCTCTTAGATGAGCATCCTAAGTTTGGCAGTTTATACTTTTTTATATCTGGAGTCTGTCAAATTAGATTGAAAGTCTCATAATAACAGTTCTTCTTTGCAAGCTTTCTATGATGTACTGTTTCTAGTTTGTGTTTGTTTTTCTAGAATGAAAGAAAATCAAATGATAATTAAGCAGACCTGAAACCTAGATCATCTATCTATCCATTTTTCCAAGGTTTTATATTGAGGCCCTTACCTAATATCTGACTTTTTATGTCTTCTTATTACATTTTGTTTGGAATCAGGATTTTTTTTTTGCCAACAATTCATAGGAGTTACATTTTTTAAGTTAAAAAGGAAAATAAATTACTTATACAATCAATTTTCTAAATAAACTTACATTTGTTTAATGCAGTCTACCATAAACACAAAATGACTAACACTACAATAAAATCTAGTCATCAATACATCATATCCATAACTGATAATCAAAAATGTTTTACTCGCACATAAAAAAAAAATCTTACACTCGACATACAGAGGAGAAGAATTTCATAGGGATGAAAATCTGAGGTATATTAACAGAAAAAATTATATAGTTACCATTTTATTACTAGCATTACCTAAATCTTATTTTGTTTATTATATGGGAATAGTTAGAATACTATGACTAATTTGTTTAATGAAGAGTCTAATCTTGCAAACATACTTGCATGTGAGCCCTAAAGTCTGAATTCAATGGGATATGGATTGGAATTTAAAAATGTGAGGAGATCTATTTAAATTAAGCTGATGACTGGTAAGGTAATAGTCAAGCTTTTATGGTATTGGACATAACATTGCAAATAAAATGGAGAGGTAGAAATATCTTGTAGATAAGCAGTATATGGTATTCTTTTAATTACCCTGTAAGAGTCTGTTTTTCTGTTCACGTACTTTAATAAAGTTTTACGAAGTTTGCAGATAATGTACAAATACTGAGGGAGTGATATAATACAAATAATTATATTAGATTAATTAATTTAATAATAGACAAATGGAGCTTTTGTCACAAAAAAATACTGCATAAATGCACAACAAAATCAGAATAAAATGCAGCAAATGAATAGTCTCAAAAGATTGACAAATATAACTATTTTTGTGCATTTTAATAGATTCACTTTAGTTACAGATGGGATATTCTGCTATTACTCTACTATTTGGTATAAAAACAATGAATCACTTCAGATTTTACACCTGTTTTAAAAATGTTCAGAGTTATCTGAATGGGTCTTCTTCACTATATCTACACAAGATGCTCCTGTGCAGTCATTACTGAGCATTCATTTAATTTTTGTATAAGTAAGTACTAAATGAATGTGTAGTAACCTGAGTTACTGCACAGTATCACCGACAAACACATTTTTGTGGTGCTACTGTGCAGTAGTGTCACATCACAGTTTTTGCCACGCAATGCTACTGCACAGGCAGTGTCTCGTGTAGATGTGGTCACTGTACAGCTAATGACTTATTATGCCAGTTCATAAAATAAAATGCTCTGTCATGTTTATCCTTAGTTTCACAATTTTCACAAGAAATTTGTTGAGTGGAGTCTATGGCATAATGATGGGGTTTTTTTCTGAGTAATGAAACCCCTAATTCCAGCTATTTACCTGAGCGTTGATCTTTGCTCGTGAGGTCATGGCATCTGGAAAATATACAAACATTCACAAGCAAACCACACGATCAGACCAGTTTAGGTTTTGTGCTAGCCCGTGCTATGCAGCCAATACATATTACAATATGTTACTATGTGAGTCATTTACAATGGCACAAATACCATTGTATGGAGTTGAAAAGGTGTCTTTAAATATTCCAAGATGGAAATCAGAGTCTAGTTTCTAAAGAAGAGATGTTTTTAGTTTGAAAGTTGTATATTGATATGTATGTGTCTGTCTAATGAAAGATGTCACCTTAATTTCTCTGGTCCAGTATACTGCAATGTAAGAACTCTCATGCTTAGGGATGGTATTAGCAATTAGTAAAATCCTTCCATGTCCTGCATGGTGGCAGGATTTCTGAGAATTTGTTACACTGTGGTGTTAAAAATCACAGGTTACACTTCCATTTCAGCACTCACAAAAAAAAGGGGGTATGTGCTCAGTACATAATACATAAATTAAACGGGATGGACTTTTTCAGAGCCCTCAAGACTCAGGGTGACTTGTGATGGGAAACTTTATTTAAATCATATAGTAGGGCATATTTATATTACTTCCTCCAACAAATCCCACAACATTCTCATTTCCAGATCTCTTTGTTATACCCATTTCAACCACAGAAAGGCCTGAATTCTGGGCTACCATTCTACAACTCCATTACACTGTTCTTGTATCATGTGCCATTATTATTTTAACTTTATTTTGCCACTTTTGTCATGTGGAATACTTTCTATGCCATGGTGGTTAACAGTCTGACATACACTTTTGACAGGTATTTTGAAGTGAAGTATGTGATGTTTACTGCATCTGGTGATACTGATTTCTCCTTAGGGGCAACTGGGGAGGATTTAAAGTATCTGAACCCTCTATTCAGGACAGAGATCCCATAAAGGGTCTATCAATACTAATATATTTGCAGAACCAGAACAAAAACTTGCATGCCACATTTTGTGGCATTAAAGGAAACAATTCAAGGGACTTAGAGGGGTGTAGGTTGTAGCCGTGTTGGTCTAAGGACATAGGCAGACAAGGTTCCTTGGGTGAATCTGATATCTTTTATTAGACCAACCCAAATAGATGGAAAATAATTATTAAGCAAGCTTTCGTGTTCAAAAACCCTTCGTCAGGCTAAGGAAGTTTCATCTGAAACTGATGAAGGGTTTTTGAACCCGAAAGCTTGCTTAATAATTATTTTCCAACTATTTGGGTTGGTCTAATAAAAGATATCAGATTCACCCAAGGAACCTTGTCTGCCAAGGGGCTTAGAAGCATTTGTTTGTCTAAAAATGATTGGCAGGAGGAAAAAAATAAGCTCTGGTCCTTTGATTTTTTGTAATTTTTTAAAAAACGTTTTTCTCTTCTTGTTGTTGACATTAGAAATGCAAATGTAGATTCTATGATAGATTCTATGGATAGCTGAAAAATTAGTAAGATTATAATATTAACCACTCCAAGAAAGTATGGGGGTTGGGGGGGGGGGTGTTATATAGACTTTTAACTTGTTTTTTTCTTTTGAGGAAAAAGACCCCTCCTTGTGTTAAGGGCTCTCTGCCCTGCCTACTCAGAGAAACTTAAACCACGTGTCTGAGTAATCCAAGTAGTTCTCTAAAAAGCAAGAGAAGTCTTTATATCCCTAATATTTAGAAGGTGAAAGATCTTTTTCAGGCCTTTTCATCCCTCATAAAGAAACAACAATGGGTTGAAAACATTTCCTCCCTTTTACAATGGGTATCACATTGTAATAAATGGAGTAGAAATGCAATTTATGTAAGAAAATTGAAACCAAAGAAACATCCTCTACATAGGACTATAAAAATTCTTATACTCTGGTACGGAAAAGCACAGAATACTTAGTTCCATTAGGGGGCTATCATTTTAGGATGCATTTAGATACTAAAGTAATGTTTTTTTAATAGAAAACCCCGAGTTGTTTATTTATTGAGTTTGCTTCTATGATTGCAAAAAGTGACCACTACTGAACTCCCAGGAAGAGTATCATACCTTCCCCAGTCAATGGAACTATGCTAGTTTACATCAGGAGAATTTTTTGCAATCGTTAATATATACAACAACCTATGTACTATATAGACACACATCACCAACAATGCAATGGGGCCCAGGCTACAAACATGTCAATGATTTTGAAACTCCTGTCTGAAGGCCTGTTAAAATATAACCATGCAGAAAAATATGTGTTCATATTTGCTCATCTCATCTGAAATTCTATTCAATCCATTCCAGCACAGAGCAATCTGCAGCATCAACAAAATCACTCTTCATTTGAAAGAATATATATATGTTGCTGATGATGTACCGATTTTCCCCAGGCATTCTCTATTTTCAGATGTTCTTAATCGAGTTCTGACACTTGGTCTAGTCAATCCAGACAAAGGAACCAGTAACAGGACTTGATATGACTTTTGGAAAATTATTTATTTGTTTGGGCATCTGCCACCAGGTCATTTTGCATTAAGTGAAAGCTGCTGCTAGGGAAAAAATGTTGGACCTAAGAAAATGTCATGGTATTCAGCCAGATTTATTCACTTTGCGTACTTTGTGTTGCAATTTAGAAGTGAGACAGATGACAAATAGGGTTTTGGGGTTTTTTTTACCATATGAGATCCCTTCCTATTGCTGTTTCTTTATAAAAGAATCCTTCATTCATATGCTGCATATATGGCAGAAGAATTATGAATTTAAGCTATGTTCTACCTTATTTTCTCCCATATTCAGCATAGACTTAAAACATTAAGTACTTTATACTTCTGAAAGCTTGTGAGATTTACTTGAAGAAGCAACAGCCAACTATTGGTTGGGTGGTCTGGAGGTTGCTGGACACCCAGATCTTATATGGTTTTCAGAAATACTGTGGTTTAGTTGTGGGTATTTCATTTTTGATTTTGAACAGTAAACCATTATTCTATATTACTCAAAGAATAATTGCAATCCCATTAGCCTCAGCATGATATAATAGCATAATACAAGCCTCAATTATAATTTTAAAGATTTTGACATATAAAATAACAGTGTGTAAATTTTAAAGTTATTTACACATCACACCCCTATGAATAGACACTGATTTGTGGTAACCATATGGTTTTATAAGCATTAGTTCTGAATTACTGATGCCGGCATTAACCTCCCACCTCCCCAGAGAAACATACGTCAGTTCCTTGTCCATTTACCTCCAATGGACACTTCTAATACTTTTCCTATTCTGTTACCTTTTGACTGCTTCTTTTCACCTATAATTTTCATACTTTGTAATTATCAATGTCCTAAATTATATGATTTGAAAATGATGAAAAGTAGATTGGAAATAAAAGCTAAAATGCTCATGTATACATTTTTTTCTGAACTAAATTGCCACTTTTATTCTGTAGTAAACATGCAATTCCCTGTGTACTTGGGAGCCTGAAAATAGCAGAGCTCTTAGAACAATCTGAAGGACATAAGGTAAAATTTTCACAAGTATCTAAGGGCATATCTACACAAGAAATTATTTCTCTTTAACTGTTGCTGATTAACCCAAGTGTGGACACACTGGGTGCCTATACACATGCTTTGATGCATTCTAATTAGAACATTGTAGCATTGCTGTAGCATCATATGTATAAGCCCCTGTGGGTTTAAAAATGACTGCTGGGGTGCTTTAACTAAAGCTGATTGAATGAGCTTTAGTTAAAACGTCCTGCAGCCATTTTTAAATGTGGGAGGCTTAATACATGTAACACTGCAGCATTTTAATTACAGCGGTTCTCCAGGGACTGCAGTTCTCCTAACTGCATCATATAGATGCCTACATTTAACAGAGATCCAGGATGGTAATCCAGTTAGACATATTTAGGACCACTGTACAGTCAATGGGGAGAATTAAGTACCTCTGAAGAGCAATCCAGAAAGCTTGGAGGTGGCTAGAGGTGGCCAATAGGAAATACTAAGTACAGGGGTGAATTTGAACTCATACCCACCTCCAGAGCATGGGCATCTGACTCAGGCTGCACATTAGGCCTCTCCTTTTACCTGGGGTCCTGAATTCCTTTGTCGCTTTTATGAGTGTTGGCACAACTGCCCAGTTATGGTGCTACCACACATCTTTTGGACAAGAGTTTAATGGTTAGAGCTCTCACCCAGGAAGTGGCAGATGTGGTTTCTTGGCCCTTTTCAGTTGCAGGAGATTCACATGCACATCTTCCACTTGCCAGGGTAGTACCCTAATCACCAGGCTACAGAATCATTTGGGTGGGGATGCCTTTTACTCCTCCTATTGAAGCTGGCCCATTGGGCAGCCAAGCATACAAGAGTCCCACAGCCAGGTGGAGAGCAAGCAAGGTGAATACTGTCTTTGTAGGCTAGTGGTTACAGCATTCAGCTTGCAGTGGGAAGACCTGGGTCCAGGACAGGCTGTTCCCAGGGCTGTTTATATAGTTTACATTGGGCAATCACTGGTTAAAAATCAGAAATATGTCTGATAGCAGGAACCAAAAGCCTGGTTTTCCCCCTTCCAGCTGTGTGGCACCAGAGGCAACGTAAGCCCTAAACCAGTCAAACTGAGCTGCCTTTTTGGGTCAAGATGTTTAAGTTTTAGAAATTACTGTGCCTATGTTCACAAGCATATACAACCAAGCCAGGTCCGGCTCTGAATCTGTCTTAAAAATATGAAGTATTTTCAGACCTCACTCCAAATACCAGCCAAGTGCTTCTCAAAATCAAATTAAACCAGTGGGAGCTGATGGCAACCCATCCTAATAAAAACCTACCATCTTGCTCTACATTTGACAGGAATGCCTGACTCTGAACTAGCAAGTGATGTAATGGATTTCTAAACTACTTCAAATATCCTTAAGTGAAGACCTCAGTCTCAGAAATTCTGAATATACATCTGTGTTCAAACTGTTAAACTTGAATCATCATTCCAGGTCAATTAAAAGACTATGGGTGTCTTCATTGTAGGCTATTCCATTGCAGTTTTCATGGCCCAATAATTCAGTGTCCATAAAAACAGAAATTGAAAGTTTTCAGCAGAGAGACATCATCCAGTTCTCTCCAGTTATTACTAATCCATCTTTCTTTTCCCAGTGATAACTTTTTTCCTTGAAATGCAGCCAGTTGTCTTTCCTAGGTCTAGGGGAATGCCGTAATAGATCAGTACAGAGACCAACCCCCCCAAAAAACAACTGAGAATAAAAATAACCCTCAGATCTGGAGCCAGAGGGGATAATGCTCTTCACCTGGCTACTACATTCCAAACTTTCTAAAAGTAAATAATTGTGGTTTCTCTTTTGTACATTCTATTCAAAGCGAACATTTTTTTTTTTTCTTGATTATTCATTACAGCTTCCAGGGAGCCCAACTGCTGTGTCTACCATTGAGTAATCGATATCAGAATGGATTACATTCCAGTAATGATGGCTGGTATGGCATAGTCATATCTGCACCAAGAAAGATAATGCAACAATTTTTGGATTATGTATTAACACATTTAAGCATCTATGTTCCCCTCATTTTTTATGTTCCTTGTAATTTTTTACCAGTTACAAAGGATGAAGTTCTTTTACAAAAATATTGAAGTCAGTCTTTTGGCATCTCTATGGGTAAGATTCTCTTTCCTGGACAAGGGACTTTACATCCTTCTCAGTAGTTCCTAAAGAGAAAGTGGAGTTTTCTACTGATTCTGCTCCAGTATTAGTATTGCCAGATGCAGTCCACATATTCTTAGCTTCAAAACAGCTGTCAGAAACACGGACCAGGCTCTTAGTCACTCTGGCTTATAGAGTATTCCATATGACACAAGTGGCAAAGTAAAATTAACATGATACAACAAGAAAAGCATAACAGATTCACATAATGGTGTCAGTAACACTTACTAATATTACAATGACATCTTTCTGGCTCTCCTGCTACTGACTTAATCTGATTTTATTTTCCCCTCAAATTTTAACCTCATTCTTCTTTTCGCTCCTTAACATCTTTGGAACCATTATACTCCTGTGACGGGCCCACGGCAGACTTAATGAAGTGCCGGTGTCCAGGTGGCCAGTCTGCTGGGGAATTGGCTGGCACCACACAACCAGAAGAGGGCTTGCAGAGTAGTCCAGCCCTGGAGGACTCCTAGGATAAAAGGAACTCCCCAGCAGTAGCACAGGGGAGGGAGAAAGAGAGTGTATCATGTGTACAACCTGAGACCCTCCCTGCAGCTGGAGTGGGAGCAACACACCCCCACGGGAGTGGGTTGCCAGGCCAGGCTATCAGAGCTCCAATTGCTGTGGGAACCCTGTTGCAGAAGCAGGCAGCACACTTACCTGTGGCACCACAGCAGGGAATCCTTCCAAAGGCAGGAGGTGCTGCAAAAAGAAGAGACACCATGGACTATCAAGAACCCATAGGAGAAAGAGCAGGTATTGCCGTGGAAGCTATGATGGGTGAACCAAATGGTGCAGACCCAGCTGACCCCCTGCTCACACACCACAATGCCAAAAGGTATCCTAAGGGCAGCTGAGACAGGAGAAGGGGAGCCCAAGAGAGACTAGTAGAGCCCACCAGTGAAAAGAACCTGTCCGGCACCCCTGTAGCTATGTCCACTTCATTTGAGCAGGTGTAGACCCAAGGGCAGCAGTGGTCTTATAGGACCCTAGTGAGCATGAGGGAACATTTCCCAAAGTACTGGGGTATGTGGCCAGGTGCCAGCAGGCCTAAAACCCCAGCTTGCCTGGGGGATACCCACAAAGGAGAAGCAAATTGGAGGTAGGTGAAGCATGCCTCACTGGACCTAGAACATTGAAGTCAAGTGTTATATGTGGGTAGCACTGATGACCTGCTTATCCACATCACCTGAGCATGTTAACTTTCATTATTATTAAGTGTGCATTCAACCACTAAGAGGGCCTCACCATGCTTCTGCAGGCAACCAAGTGGGCAGGCGTGCTGTGAGACCTAATGGCACCAGGGGCCCGTTGCCAATATCACCAAGACCAGAGTGGATAACCTGAGCGGAAAGGGGTGGGGTATAAGCGAGGTGGAGCCCCACAGAAGACCAAGCAGCTAAGGCACCCAGGGCCAGAGGAAAGCACTGAGCAACACTCCAAGCAATCTCAAATACAGGAGACCCTCACTATTCGTGGGTTCGCCATTTGTGGTTTCAAATATTTGTGAATGCCAAACCCACATCTTAAATACGCTTAAAGGAGCTCCTTGGGAGCCCCGTGCTTACCGCTGCCGGGCTTCCACCACTGCCACCACACTCCCACCACCACGCTTCCACTGTCACCAGCACAGCCATCCCCTGCTTCCCCTGGGGGCACTGCATTCATGAATGCAGACAGCATTCATGAACACAGTGCCTTATTCACAGATTTCACGGGGGATATGAGAGTGTATCCCTCATGAATGATGAGGGTCTACTGTAACATCAAGTCATGGCAAGCGGGTAGGCCCCAGGGTGGTGCCCAGGTGGACAGGGCATGCCAGCGGCAGCACTACAAGTGTGGGCTTGCCCAAAACTTTGCTTTTTTTTCTTTAATTACATGTGTTGACCTTCTACAACTACCTTCTCTTGGCTCCCCAGGCCTATATTTCATTCCCATTAGTCAAAAAGTTGCCATTGAAATCATCTAGTCTGTATACTGGCTTTCTGCAATAAGCTTTCTAACCTTCAGAGGTGTGAGGATCTAGAACAGCCTGCCCTTAGGATAAGTGGAGGCAAAAAAGCTGACTGGTTTCAAGACGGGGCTTGGTATGTTTCTGAACAGGATTATATGAGAGGTTTACCCTTGAGAGTGTGGGAGTCTACTTGATGACCCAAGATGCCTTTTTTGGTCCTAAATCCTATGTTCTGCCTCAACTCTAACTCCTTACTTTGGGGTATATCTTCACTCAGTCACAATTATGTTGGCAAAATACAGACCTTCAGTCATATTATATCTAGGTGGTTCCATAAAAATATACACTGTAATAACACTGTGTTCTTTAGAGGCTCTGCACCTGTACTAAGTTGAAACACTGTAGGAATTGTTTGGGAGTATATTGTGGGAGAATTTTCCTCTCCTAGCCATTAACAAAGTAAAACTGTTTCCAGCTCTGCATGTGCCTCATGCCTCTCCATTCTAGCTGGTACCAAGACATGGATTCAGGTCATGAAGATGACCTCCTCCAGCTTTTGGTATCATTACTGTAACTAGATAGAGATAGAAGGTATGACATAAAGTGGAGGACACTTTAGCAGCAGCTTGTGAGCCTCAGAGGCTGCACCCACATGAGATGTTTACTACTCAGTAACACATTACTACTGCACAGTAGCTTGTTACTGTAGTGTCTCAGGGCATGAACTGTGATGTGACTCTACTGCACAGCAGTAACAAGCTACTGCACAGCCAGCATCACCAGGAAGCTCTGTGGGGATGCTACTGTGCAGTAACAACTGTGCAGCCAGCGTCTAGTGTAAACACAGCCAGTAAATAGTAGTGATTTTTGGTGATGAGATCTTATTGAAATAAACAGTGAAGGAGCATATTATATTTTTGTTAATGGGAAGAAAGGAAAAAGTCTCCCTCTTCACATTCTCCACCCTAGCCAGACCTCAAGTTAATATTTTATCTATCTGGGATGTCTCTAACATTGTACAGTATACAATGCTAGTGTCCCTTCTCTCACTTCATGTTGCACAGCTCTGGGAATAACGACAGTAGTTAGTTATGCTAGACATAAAAACTGTGGCTGATGGACCACAGGCAAAACTCTTGGGAGCCGGCGGAAACCTGTTCTCAGCACAAGGTTCCTAGGCTACAATATCCCTGGCACCAAGAGTTCAAAATAAGTCTAAGTAACAGCAGATGAAGTGAAAAATCGAGGCGATTGAGTGTATTAAAATACCTTGAACACATGAATTCTATTTTCTCACTAAGACATGCTGCAGGAAAAAAATCACAGCATAGATTAAAAAAAAAATGCTCAGTATACATTTTAAGCAGTGATACATTGTTCAGTTCCCATAGTTACTTAATGTTGACTGTGCGCTGTGCATATACTGTATATGATAAATTATATGCTGGTTTTCTGATGCTGAATTCCTGTGACAAATCAAAACTGATTTTACTTGGAAAAACAGCTGCAGTTCAGAGATGATAGGTAAAGATTATGTATAGAAAGGAAATTATGGGTTAAGTTGCAGTCTTATACACATGTTAATCAGAAGAAGACAACAACTCAATTGATTTCAAAGTATTTACTCTGGATTTGCATCAGCGTAACTTGAAATAAAATGTGGCCCTATAGGTTGAAAGAGGCACAAAATGCACGGCTTTCAATTATAACTAATATTACTTTTTAAGGCAACTTTTATCTCTACCAAAATCTATGACAGGGGGCTCATGTGATCCAAAAGGAGGCTGCTAATGTGAATACCTTGGCTCAATTAAGAACTCTAAATTATTGGTTAAAAATAAGGGCTTGCACTTAGATACCCTAAGTGCATTTTTAAAGCCTCTTCTCTTACATATAAACTCTTATTTGGATGGTTAAATAGCATATTGTCTTCCAGACAAATGATCTGGGAGACATGCAGACTGTCACTGACCCAATATTTCCCCTATATATAAAACAAGATATAAATGTAAAGAATTAAAGATGCCAGCATGCAGACAGATATGCAGGCATTGAGTTTTTCCTCAAACATCCCCTTTTTGAGATAAATAAGGCATTCTTTTGGTTTAGAAACCTACCTATCTGACGTACAAAACTACAAACAATAATAAACCATTACCAGACTGTGATTTATAGGCAGTCCTTGGACTTACAACACAATTGGTTCCTGAAAACCACATCTTAAGTCGAAACGTTGTAACTCAGAACCAATTTTTTCATAAGAAACAATGTTATAAATGGGGGATTGTTTCCTGAACCAAGGCCTGATACCTTATTTTCACCAAAAATACCCCAGAATTTTGTAATCAATCAATTATAGATGAGTAATATAGCTACATTAATGTATTTATATAGTAAATAGTAAACATATTGATTTGGAAGGACTTCTTTGAGGTGATTTTGCTGGACTTTTTGAAGGGTTCTTGGCTGGAGTCTTCTCAGGAGTCTTAGCTGCAAGTTTTTCTGGAGTCTTGTCTGCTTTCTTAAAGAAAGTGTGCAAGCAAGTTTGGACAGATGTTCTCCAGGGAGATGAGCAACACAGCGAACTTGTTTGCTGGTGTGGTATCGCATCGGATCAAGCATTGGAAGTTGAAACTGATGTTATAAAGTTGAAATAGGGTGTCAATTTATAAACACTGTAGCTCGAAATGTTGTAAGTCAAGGACTGCCTGTACCCTAATGAGACCTGCAGTCATTGAATGAAAACATGCAATTTAAGGTGTGATAGAAACCAGTCACAAAAATGTTACACATTTTTTATGTAATATTTTTGTGACTGGTTTCCTTTTTTGTGGCACCATTAGTTCCCTGAATATGTGGCTGGGTTACTATTTAAGATGCAATCAACAGACTGATCCCATCTTTAGTGTAATGTTTGCCAGGAGCCATTATGGGCAAATGGTGTTGGGCCCTGTACAGACAGGGTATGTTCTTGTAGGAAGAATGAGAAAGAGAACTTAAATCACTATTTGTGGTATTGTTCATTTTTTGAAAAAGTAAGAAGAAAAATTTCCATTAGTGGAAAATTAAAAATACTGTGCTAATGAAGAAAAAACAAGTTGTCTCCTCTCTAACAACTCACAGCCCCTATCCTACACTCCCTACACATATTTGTGTTAGTTGCACAAGAACTAAGAGTCAAAATCAAATAGAAATCTCCTGTTTTTATTTTTTTTACTCTACTATTGCATGTTGTTATATTTTATGTAATTTATATTGTTATATATAGTTTTGTTTTAAACTGGTAGAATATACAGGTGACCTTCGCCATTTGTGGGGGATAGATTCCTGTGATCCCCATGAATGCCAAAATCCGTGAATAGGGCACTGCGTTCATGAACACAGTGCCCCCGGTGGCTGCGGGGAGAGGCATGGCTCTGGCAGCGATGGCGGGAGCGCAGTGGTGACAGCGGAAACCCAGTGGTGGAAGCCTGGCGGCAACAAGTGCAGAGCTCCCGAGGAACTCCAGTAAGTGTTTAAAGTGTACTTAAAATGCGGGTTCAACATTCGCAAATATTTGAAACCACAAAAGCTGAACCCGTGAATACCAAGGGTTTCCTGTATTCTCTTATTGTATGTTTTTACCGATAACCATAAATTATATATTTCTATTATCATTTTATCGTCAACTTTATTGAATTGTTTTACCAAAATCAGAAAATAAATGACTAACTGTTAAAAGCACAAGAAAGAAATCCCATATTGCATACACTCTAAATAAAATCTAGATACTGGCTAGTTAATTAATCAGTATTTCCCTCTCTCTACTACATGTCTTCCCTAAAGAAGAGAAGGACCATTTGTCTCATCACCTCTGTACTCATGTCAATGACCAAACACAAGGAAAGCAGAGCTGAGAATGAGCTATAGAGGGATTTTTCTCCCTTGCCTCGTAATCACTATTATTCTTTTTGGTAAAGTGACCAACTATAGTGTTCCAAGAGAATTAATTTGCTCTGCTGAAAGGCAAAACCAATTAGCTCACCAAGGCTAGGAACAGACCTTGTATTTGTCCCAGGACAAGTTGCTCCCATGTTTGTCCTGGAACAGACAAATGCTAGAATTGGTATGTACACATATTGTTCTTCCAATCAGGGCTTAGTGAGTGGGTGAATACAATGCTGCTTTCCCACCATGATTCATAGATTCATAGATTCATAGATGCTAGGGTCAGAAGGGACCTCAATAGATCATCGAGTCCGACCCCCTGCATAGGCAGGAAAGAGTGCTGGGTTCAGATGACCCCAGCTAGATGCCTATCTAACCTCCTCTTGAAGACCCCCAGGGTAGGGGAGAGCACCACCTCCCTTGGGAGCCTGTTCCAGACTTTGGCCACTCTAACTGTGAAGAAGTTCTTCCTAATGTCTAGTCTAAATCTGCTGTCTGCTAGCTTGTGGCCATTATTTCTTGTAACTCCTGGGGGCGCCTTGGTGAATAAAACCTCACCAATTCCCTTCTGTGCCCCCGGGATGAACTTATAGGCAGCCACAAGGTCGCCTCTCAACCTTCTCTTGCGGAGGCTGAAGAGGTCCAGGTGCCCCAGTCTCTCCTCATAGGGCTTGGCCCACAAGCCCTTAACCATACGAGTGGCCCTTCTCTGGACCCTCTCCAGGTTATCCACATCTCTCTTGAAGTGTGGCACCCAAAACTGCATGCAGTATTCCAACTGCAGTCTGACCAGTGCCCGATAGAGGGGAAGTATCACCTCCTTGGATCTGTTCGTCATGCAATGATGCACTCTCAGGACAACAAATCAGATATACTTCAGAATATCCCAGAACAAACTGCTAGCAATTCTTATCTCACAAACCGTTTTAGGTTTTGTCCTGGAAAAACAGATATGGATATCTGAATAATTTCACTTTGTCCCAGGATAAAATTGTTTCTCTCAGTATAAAAACAATCACGCTAGATGAAAGTTGGTACATTAACCAGAACTGGAAGTAGCATGGATTAGTTGTTCCAGGAATTTATGGAGTTTCTGGACTGTGCCCTGGAATTTGCTCCTGAAAAGTTGCTTGCTTTATTTTTGGGGCCACAAAAAACTACTGGCAACATCTACTGTGGAAGAATACCTGGCTGATTCTTTGTTCCCAGTGCATAAGTTTACCTCAAGCATCTAGCTCATTAGTGAAGCACCTAAAAGCCAGGTAGCTAAGTAGAATTATTTGTTTTGCTATGGTGACACTTACCCATATGGACAGAATATCACTGATTGCCAACCTGAGGCAAGATTAGAATTTTCTTGGACAACCATTGGTGATGTCTCTAAGAGCATTATTTCACTTTCCTATAGAGCACTAAGCATGAAATCTTGAGGCTCAAGTAGATGCACATGCCAAGCTGAGTTATATAAAATATATATGCACCTATTAGCTTTGGATCAGAGCATCCCACCATCTGTTGTGATATCATAGTTCAAGGTTCCCACCCATTCTAATTTCACCATCCCACCCTCAACAATGAGCTGTTCAGAGGGCAGCAAGAGCAAGAGAAAAGAAGTCTGGGATAGTCTCATGCACTTGGAGTTTCCTGTCTTTCTGCTGAGTTCTATCACAGCATTAACATTTTAGACTTACTATTTTTGTGTCATATAAAACAAATTTAAAGGCAATAAAATCAGCTAGGTTCTGCACATATATGCAAGACACTGAAATCATTAGTTTGAGTGTTATTTAATATATAAACTAAGCATTGATTAACAGTAAGCATTTTTTTATCCTATTAAAGGCACCTCAGGAGACAGAACAGTATGTCTACTAAGGAGGGATTAATATAGTTTGGCAATGATAAAATGGTAATTAAGGAAGAAGACATTACAGGACGTGTTTTCTGATGAGATATTGTTTTGCTCGGGTGTTCTGGAAGGCACAAGACATAATGCCAAGTGACTTCATCCTTCTCAGAAGTGGCAATGACACATATCCTGGAATGTCTTGTTGTGAATCTAAAACAATCTTATATGGCCAGAAGCTTTCCCCAAGCTCTGAAATTAGGTCCAGAACATTTTCAGTTGATTCTTAATTAAATATATTAAGTGAAAGCAGTTGTTCTGAACAATTAAGTAGGTGTAATCAATTACTACATTGTAATTGACCCCCATTGCAGTCACTAAGCTTTGTGATACTCCCAGTCTTTTAATATTTGGTAGCATGCTCTGTGCATGGGTCAGGAAGCCAGCATATTTAATTCAAAGGACAAGAATTTACAGGTTTTAGCCCTTCCTTCTTGGAACCTGATAAACTCACACAAACACCTTACTGAACAAAACAGCATTTTTAAGGCTGGGAATTTCTAAGATATACATTTTAGAGGTTAGTAGTTGCAGAGAAAGGTGCAGTCCAAGAGGATAGCACCAAATAAGGAAAAAACCAAATGGAGTAATATCAGAGTGGCAATAGAGTAAAATTATGTGGACTATTATAAGTCAAGATGAACAAAATAAAGGAGAACCCCAGATCCAATATGCATCCTTTGCAGTTTCTAGGGTGATGTATAGGACTCAGTTAATTGTTGCTTATAGTGCTTTGAGATCAACACATCAAAGGCATTGTGTGAAGTGCAAAGTATACTATTACACTTTTAAATCACAGTGATATGGTGGCATCACATAGGCTGAATCCTGAAAAGCAAAATAAACCAGTACCAGAATCCAGAAGATTCCTAGAAACAAATGTACTGAACCAAATACCCCCCCACCCTGCACACACACTGAATTAATAGAAACAAAAAAGTTACAACCTACCCATCTCCAAAGCAGAGTTTTACCCCAGAAATAGAATTTCCAGAGATGTTGTGAAGCCAGCCCAGTACTCCCTCTCATTACTGATTATACGCAGAAGGTGATCAAATACAAACGCAGATAAAATGGAACAGTTAAAAGGTCTGGCCCTGTGTTATGCTAAACTTCATGGAAGAAGTGAGGGATGGAGAAGAATAACCCTTCTAACAGGAGGAAATCTGTCAAAGACAGGACACCCAAATACTTGTGGGGGCACATTTCTCACAAGAAAACCACTCTCTCTCCAACCTCTCAGTCCTGATCCTCGAAGGAAACTTACAAAACACTTCTCAGAGACGAGCCTATGAACTCCACTTCATCAACCTCCTGGATACTAAAAATCTTGGACTAAATATAGACATTAGATTTATGACACATTATAACCTGCCTGACAGCTGACTTCCCAGGTACTTCTCCACTATTCATCCCCCTTCTCTCCCCCCAGCCCAGCCTGACTCTCACCCATTGACTCCTCAATCTACGTTTTCACTGACTGCCTGTCTTGTATGCATACCAGCCCAGCCTCTGGCTTTTTTACTTTTCCTTCCATCCAGGAAGAGCACACGCCAACTGCAGAAACTTCCTTAGCCTGACGAAGGGTTTTTGAACCCAAAAGCTTGCTTAAAAATTGTTCTCCAACTATTTAGTTGGTCTAATAAGATTCACCCAAAGAACCTTGTCTGGCTATCTTAATTACATATTTTTACTAAATAACATAAGAAATGGACCTCCTGCATTTACTTTTGATTAATAATTTGTTCGTGGACATTCATTTTCACACAGTGAGTAATCAACTTGTGGAACTCATTGCCAGAAGATGTTGTACAGACTGATAATTTGAACAGGTTCAAAAAAGGATTAGATTTCATGCAGGACAGATGCATCAGTGGGTATTAAACATGACACAGCTGAAATGTATTCTTTTGCTTAGCTGTAACCTCCAAATTAGGACTTCCTAGGCCCATAAGTCAATCTGAATGGGCCCTGCATAAATGCTCTCCCCCTTAGTATCCACTCTGTCACTATGAAATACATAGTACTGCACTACATGGATCTGTGAACTGACCTAGTATGGCATCTCTCATGTTCTCATCTGTCATACAGTATCATTCCTGAGGAGTGAACATCAGATGATCCCCACTGAAAAGGAAGATAAGCTTCTAAACCAGCAGTTTGTTAATGGCTGATGGTTCTATAAATCCATTTTGTTTCATGGCAATTCATTCATTACCCAACATGCCCATCTACAACTATAAGGAGGCTGAGTCTTCAAGGAGGCTTCTAAGGATAATAGGACTTAGGAATGGGAAACCAGCCTTTGCGAAGCTATGTGGTAACATCTTGGAATACCTCTAGGGCTTTGAGTTTGAAGCAGGTTCATCCACCTGGGAGGGCTCTGCTGTGGGAGGCAAGCCGCCTGGTTGTGTGTGGTTGGGAAGATGTTACTGTGGCTGAAAGACAGAAGGCTGTCAAGCCTTGACTGGGAATTTAAATGTATTATTTTCCTTTAGAAAGTTTGTCCTTTGTTTATTTAGCTTTATACCACATTAAATTCTTTGGGGATGCAATCACACTAGCTATGTAGAATCAGCTCTGAGTGAGTCTAAAATGAAATATTTCACAAAATCCAATGCTATATGAGAACAACGAATAAGATAGGAAAATACTTATTGAATCTGGGAATATTAACTTTGAAAGGGAAAACTTCTGTTCTTCTGGAAAAAGAATCTTGGCAAGTCTGTCATAAACTGTCGGTTCCCATAGAAAATCCAAGGATTTGTTTTGCCTAAGAGTCTTGGTGAGTCAGGACTTGAGGAGGATCTCCAGCTGATGTAAACTGTCACAAATTCATTGGCTTCATGATAATACACACCAATAGATAATGACATCTGCCTGCCAGGTTCTGTTTGCAGCTGTACGACTGGCTGGCTGTGAAACCTCCTCAGTTTACCTATTTGAGAAAAAGCTATAGTAATATAGACCAACTGGCAGTGGTGCTGCAGTGATTACTTAACAGTTTACCAAGTATTTTGACATTCTGGTAACTATTAATATAACTTATGAGAAGTTTGGTATGGTTCTGAATTTATACTTGCTTATACTTCTGTCTCATATTAGTGTTACAGTTAAAATAAGGAATCTGTATTAACCTCCTTATTTTTGGAGACAGCCTAATATACTCACTTTTATCTGGAGTTAGATAACTGAACTGTTTCAGTAACTTAGTCTATACTTGCTTTTTGTCCTTCTTCTTACATATGTCTGACTTGGAGCAACAATTATAAGTCCAGTTTAAGGTTAGTTAACCAGTCTAATGCTCTTGAGGAAAGGGAATATATCTCTGCAATGTCAAATTTGTATAGAGGGCAGAGTGTTGTTATGTGGTCCATAGTTTGATAAGGATTGCCAGAGTCATAATCTGTGACTTGCTGATTTGCTCTAATGGCACAAACACATCAAACCCATGTGCAAACATTATTGTACAATGCTGTTCCTAAATGTCTACAAGCTTATGGTCTCAGAGAGTATCACTGCAGCCAAGTAATTACTTAGTTTTAATGCAAAATGTGTAATAGGGAAAGAGTATTCACTGTGTCACTTGTAATAGTCTAAAAATGTCAGTAGAGGAGAAAAACCAGACTATGTGGCTGGGTCATCACTATCCATCAGAGAGAAATGCAGCTTGAATTAGAATGATAAGGTTATCTGTCTGCAATGAAATTATCCAATTACAATCAGATGCATACCTCTTGAGAGGAAAATGAAACATAAGGTAAGACTGCACTGGTTTGTTTAATGCTTTTGTGGTTGTCTGATTTTATCCTTGTAATTCATGGTATCCAAAAAATGTTTTCATTTCTTTCAGAACAACATCTGTGGAAGGCAAAGGGGATTATCCGCAAGATTTCCCTACAGCTGAATGCACGTTACTTCAATGACAGAGCAAACTGGAACTTATAGAAGACAATCATTTCTTTTCCTCTTTTTGACAAACTGTGTTGGCCAGCCAGACTTACACACATCAAGTTTAGAGTCATTTCCAGTGAAAGTACAATGTGTCTGCAACCTCAGCTTTCCATGGGCCAAATGATTCTACAAATGCAATTTTTATTCATTACAAAGCAATTGGTACAAGTAGCCAAGATTTTCAAAACTAGAGGTGTGTACAGAAGTGTTCTGTGCACATTTTACAGTGCTGCAATTTAGAGGACTTTTTATAGCACTATAAAGTTACAGCACTTTTAAACATGACAGAAGTGCAGTGTTTGGGGGGAAGGGAGGGCTCTGAGCCTCCCTGAACTTTCCAGGCTAGGAGGCAGGGGGCACTTTGCAGCCTCCTTGGGCTTCTCCATTGGTCAGAAAGTGGAAGTTATTAAAAGTACTGTAGGTTGCTAAAGTGCTGTAAAATATCTACTAGCCTTGCCCTTGGTGAATACATGCTGACTGTTCCTAATCAGTCTTTTCTCCTCCAAGTTCTTAGAAATGAGGACCTTGAGGACCTGCTCCATGATTTTTTTGGGAACTGGGGTCTGTAGTTCCTGGATCCTCCTCTTTCCCTTTTTAAATATAGGCACTGTTTGACCTTTTCCAATCACCTGGGACCTTTCCTGATCGCAATGGAGTTTTCAAAGATGATGGCAAGTGACTCCGCAATCAAATCAGCCAGCTCCCTGCATCCCAGCCAGTCCCATGGACTTGTATATGTCAAGCTTTCCTGAATAGTCCCTAGCTGTTCTTTTGCCACAGTTGGCTGTTCAACTCCTCCCCAAACTGATTTGCCGGCCATAAAAACCCCACCAGACCAAAATCAAAGAGGACTGGAAGTGAATCATCCAGTGGGCCCAGAGTGTCCCGGAGCTGTTTGCAGCCCCACTAAGGGAATGTGGTGGCAGCCCCAAGAGGAAGCAGACAGAGATAAGCTAAGCCCAAGACAGCCTAGCTACTTATTTGAAACAGAGCACTGGATCCCGGATACAGCTGGGCCGGAATGAGATAGCAGCAAACCTAAGAGCAAGAGAGAGGGAGAGATAGCGAGAGAAGGATCCTTGGACTGCGGCGGATGGAAGCCAGAGGGAGACAGAAGCGTACTGGGAAGCAGGGTAACCTGGAGATGGTAAAAATTTCAGGCCAGTTAACGTACAGCCTAAATCCAGATGGCACACCGTCCAAACTGGACTTTTCTAACTTAAAAAGGCAAATCAAAACCTTTACCATGACAAGTCCTAGTTGCAGTCTGGAATTAACATCTGTGGTTGGCGTAAGGTGGAGTGTAGAGGAGGTGGAGCCCTGAAACAGGAAGCTGGACAGGAAGATTGAAGAAGAGAACCAGGAAAGACTGGACATAAAACCATCCTCCCAAACTTATTCCAACAAGACATGGCAGGAGAGAACCCTTGGGACCATCCAAGACATCTGACCGAATAACAAGCTGTCAACCACTAAGGGGATGGTGGCGCCCAAAAAACCACTAAAAACAAAACATGCTAGTGAGCAGCACGGGAAGTTAACTTGGTATATATAATAACCCATATTTATGTCTCATTCTTGCAAGCACTTACGGGTGTGTTTCACTTCATGAACATGATAAAGACACTTATCTTCAATAGACTGATCACATATCTACAGTTAAGCATCCATGTAAGTTAGAATCGTCTGCTGGGCCACAAAATGTTGCTGAATAGGTAGCTGGGTTCAGGAATTAAGGTAGAGGGAAAAAAAGAGATCCATTTAGTCCAGGACCCTTAAAACAGAGAGAGTGTGAGAAATACAATATTACTATAATAGGGAATTGAAAAAAAGTGAAAATACCAAGTGTCCAACAACCCCTGGAAATGAATGTGGATAATAAATGCAAGATACTGTAGCAATGCATAAATACAGTAATGTGGAACAGCTGAAATTGAAAAATTGAATGCAAAAAAGTTTCTACTATGCTGTTAATTTGGTCATATACTTTGGGCCTCTCTTTCTCTCATTAGATAAGTAACTAGATATATTAGTTTATATTATTACATTTATATCATAAAATACATAGGCTGAACAATGAGACTGATAACATTGTTGGCATTCCTGTGTGTTGCCCTTTTCAGATGTTAACTGTACATCCTTAGAGTGGAATTGTAGTATCCTTTGTGTTCCTAAATGGCACGTAAGTAGCATTTGGGGCATTTATACACAGTTTACAATACTATTGCCTGTGCAGTATGGATGTATAAGCATGTACACATATCTCACATACTCAGTAGGACAGGGAAGTATGCAACTATGTACATTCTTACTTCCTGAAGAGGTGGTGGGAGAACCTCCCATGTTGTAACACTAATAACTGTGTGGTTAGGGTACTTGCCCAGGAATCCAGAGGCCTAGACTCTAGACCCCTCTCAATCAGAGGGCATGGGGTTTGAACCTACATCTAACTTCCACAGTCCTGCAATGACCATACCGCAGGTATGGGAGTGAGGGTTCAGATTAGGACCTAGGGCCTGCTTCCTTCCAGAGCATACATCCACTGAGCAACATCATCCATCTAACCTGTTCTCCTCCTCCTGTCACGTGTACCTCCCTCTCTTGGCTGCCCGTAGAGCCAGCTTCAAAAGGAGGGCTGTAGAGGGGTTTGGATGATGCCTAACCTGTGGTGTGGTGGTTAGGGGCTGAAACCTGGGAGGACTTTTCTCTTTTTCCTGCTTCTCTGGTGCATAACACCTGTTAGTCATAAGATTTTGTCTGGCTAGAAAATTATAACTAACGCATGTACACTGAGCATAATTCCCACTGCCTGATCAGTGTTAATCTACTGAGCATGCACAATAGCTGAGAAGTCACAGTAACAAACACATCCATACTGCACAGATAATAAAAGGTAATAGATTCCCAAACTGTGTGAGACTACCAAAGAGGCCACTTAGGCAGGTGGAAAATGGAAATTTAGGTGCACAAAAAGTAATAAAAGTCCCCCCTTAATATTATATTTGGCTCCTTTATTTTTTTTCTTCTCTCTTTGAAGATATGACAACTTTTTTGGAGGATTTTGTGTATGATTTAATGAAGCATTTGCCATCTTTTTCATGCTGATGTTTCCTAAGAATAGGAGTTCTGGAAGAAAACATATAGTTTCTCTCATCCTCCATGGGGCATTGTAAGGAGCAGCTGAAACCCAGGGGTGGGTTGTTAGCTGTTAATAGTCTGCCTGGCTGGAAAGCTAGGAACAAGCAGCAACTGCTGACTGGTAAATGAGGGTCGAGCTATGAAGAGACTTAAAACCCCCCAGAAGCAGAGTGCAAGGTGGGAAGAGGAGGTTGTGGTGCTGAGGGCGAAATAGAGAGTCTGGGTTGCCTCTCTCAAGGTCTGAAGAAAGACAGCAGGGGTGGCTTTCTTGCTTGCTTGTTTTGTTTTCTGTGGGGGCAAGGTTGCGCCAGGTAAAATAAACTTGGTGGAAATCCTGCTGAGTCCTCTTGATAAGGAAGATGGGGAGTGCCCTACTTACCAAGGTCATCAGCAAAGAGGAGCTTCCTGAGGCCCTGCTTTAACAGATGACCAGTGAGCATGTTATGAAGGAATTTCCAGTCATGCCTAATTTCTATTTATCCCCTGTCCACTAAATCTTGCAAATACTTCTCAGCTCTTGAGGCTGACCGTAACTAATTATCTGAGCACCATTTCCTCAATGTTTCAAAAAAGAAATGAAATGGAAGCAATGAAAATTTCAACTGAAAAAAATCAGAAAGTTATGTTAATCCAAAAAGAGGGATCATGCTAGAAACAACTTTCACCTTTAAGCACTGGCCAAATCCTGAAGTCATAGCTCAGAATTATAATGGAAGTTCAGACACATCTTTTGTTGACATCCTTGGGACTTATGTACTATCCTGATGTGGTGCATAAGCACTTGGATGGACCCTTTCTCCAGAAATAAACATCATTTCTATTACTGAGTGCAAATGGTGAAGAGGAACACCAAAGAGACAGAAATGAAATAAGATTCTTGTCAAATATGAGCTAGGTTGTTTAGTATGTATTCCAAAAGAGATGGTCAGTTATGTTTTGGTTAAATTTACAATGAGCAGTTCAATAGAAGGCATACAGCTGAAAACATCCATACATTTACAAAGAATAAAAGCTAGGGAAATCAAAAACAAAAAGTTACACAAGCAATTCAAGTACTTTCCTTAATACCACAGGACACTTTTACACATGCTCCGAAGAGGTGGGAGGCAGTGTTTAGAGCGACTTTGAGAGTTGCTCTAATTAAAGTGCTGCAGCATCTCATGTATCAGCATCCCTGTGCTTCAAAACGGAAGTGGGGGCACTTGAACCAAAGCTTGTTCAATCTGCTGTAGTTCAAGTGCCCCGGCCACCATTTTGAAGTGTAGGACACAAGGTGCGGGAGGCCCCTGGAGTGTGATAATTACCACACTCCAATAGACTTGATTAATTGAGTCTGCTCCAGCACTCTGTAATTACAGTGTGTCAGAGCAGGCTCCACACTAGTGTACAGACACCAGAGCCATCCCTTGGGTATGGAGAATCAGGGCGACCGCCCTGGGCCCTGCACTTTGGGAGGCCCCACAGAGCCAAGCAGAGTGGCCACAGACTCTCCTGTGGGGCCCGCCCGGAGCTGGCGGCTCAGCCCCGTGCCACAGAAGACGTGTCCAGCCATTTGCCACTTCTCCCTCTCCCCCCACTGCACACTGCTGGCTTTGTGTCTGCTGAAGAGTAGCTCATTCAGGCTGTGTGGGATCTGTTTGGGCCCAGGTGCCAAATTTCATTGCTACAGCACTGCCGTGCCCTGCGTTTGCTGGGTCCACATGACAGGAGCAGGCTTTCATGCCTGGTGCAAGCATTGGCCTGACCCCTGTCTACAGGCCAACCACCTGCCTCTCTCTCCTGCCACACCTTGATGTAATAATATTGTTGTAATAGTTAGGCAAGAGGCTTCCCATTATATACCCCAATATGGGGGGGGGGGGCTATCCACACCTTCGTTCCAACCCTACACTACAGCCCAAGCCTTGCAGATGGCATCTCAGGCAGCCAACTCAACCGTCCCCTTCTCTCATTAGCTGTGGTCCCTTCCCTGGGACCTTCAGCTTCCCATCAAGCCCTGGCCCTGTCTTAGGCCAGTTGGAACCCTGAGCTTCTCTGCTGTTATGGGTGTTCCTTGCGGTGGGCCCCTGGCCCTTTTGACCGCTATCTGGGTCCTGGCCCCAGCATTGACCAGTTGAGTCCCTCAGTTAGGTCTAAGCTGCCTGCCTGCACTCAGGGATCAGGGTCCCCCATTCCCAGCTCAGGTGCTTCACAAAGCTTGCCTGGCCCTGCAGGGTCACTCACCCCAGCAGGCTCAGGAGCTTCAAGAAGCTTACCTGGCCTTCCCTAGATTAGATGGAACATATAACCCACCTGAAGGTGGGGGCTCGGGTTAAGGCACCCCTACCCACCTTTCACCGGGGCGGTAACTGGCCTGGCATTTTCCTGGGGTTCCCACACCACTGGGAGCCCCACCAGACCACCCACTCCCAGCAGGGTGCAGTTTTAGTTCATGCTCAGGCTCAGAGCCTCCTGCTTCTACCTACAAGTTATTCCCATGCAGCAGCTCAGCCAGGCGATGTTTCTTGCCCTTAAAGTGGCAGGCACCACTGGTGCCCTGCCACAGTCCCATTGCCCTGCCAGTGTTAAAGGCACCCCGCAGAGGCTGATTTGCCCCACACCCCGCTAGGGGTTGGCTCTGACAGGCACCCATAGGTTCTGGTCTTTTTATGTGTTGGTCTTCATTACTGACATCAGGTAGTATTCCATGATACTGATGTAATAAACTGCAGTGTATCCAAATCTATTTAACCACTTTACTGCAGGTTAAAGCATTTAACACTTGTGTGCACTGCTTGCAAATACCTGAACACACAATTCTCTCTTTTTATTGGTGCATGAATTTTTCTTGATATATTCAACTCACCTTTGAGCAAAATTTGTACAGTCCCTGACTGATCTTTGGAAATGATCTAAGAAATCAAGCATGCAGGTGTATACCATGCTCTCTCTCTCTCTCCCCAAAATATGGAAGACAAATGTGCTGCAAGATAGAAAGGACATGCTGTGTAGGTACAAATGACTGAATGAAAAGTTTTAAGAATATAACTCTTGCTTCTAATTTACTGACCAACCTGTATTATATTCTGCTTGCAATTAAATTTTGTGCATACTAGCAGAAAATGGAAATTGAGCTTTATTAATACCAGGATTGAGTCCAGTAAATGTGGAACAAGCCAAATCCCACATATGTTATCTGTGGGCCTCTTCAATACATGAGTGAATATCAGATATTTCATGAGATCATTCTTATTAGATTTGTCATCACACTGTAAAACTTCTTACTTCAACTGTCAGTAAGGCCGCAACCAAAATAAGCACAGCAAAGAGTAAAATGAAACTAATAGTAAAGTTGAAAATAAATTTCCTTCACCAGCAGAAAAACTCTTTTCATTCTTATTTCAAAGGGGTTTTTTTAAATGATGTCCTGAGCTACTCAGCAAAGAAGAGATCCAGTTACAAACATTTTCTATGATGAGGTTCACAGTAACTACTTTTTTGACAACTTGTGCAGAATTTTACTTTGGAAATTATTTGTGGTCCATGTAGTGGAGTGAACTCTTGTTCTTTTTCCATTTAATGATTCTGGGGTTGTTGTTTTTTTTTGCAGTGATACCCTAAAGAAGAATGTTGTGGTTAAAACTTTAAATTGTTGTATTAATTCAATAGAACTACTGTGCAGTTGAGGAAAAGGCTGTAACAACTATTATTCTTAGCAGCCCCTTAGTTGCAAAGCAAGATGTGGATAGCTAACTAATCTGTTACATATGTTCAGAACCAGATTCTGCCTGCTTTTACAACCAAAGCACCCCTTCTTTCCACTAAGAATTCTGGGTGGGTAAGGATTGCAAAATTATCTCACTAAGAACCATATCCTTCCGCATCTATTCACCCTGAGAAATGCTTTACTCTGATTATTTCTATTAAAATTGCCAGAATCATTCACAGAAAAAAATACTCACTGTAAATAAGGATGGTAGAATCTTGCATATACATATGTTTGCATATGCTGCATGCACACTGACAGGCCAAAAGCCAAAAAAATCATTTAGGAAACACAAGGTTGCTATGCGACAACATCATCGGTATGAATGACATCATTTAACAGTTAGGACCTCACAAACAGCCACTGGCATGGCTGTTTGGGCGCTCGTGGCACTCGGATCAGGTCCCGGAGGACTGGAAAAGGGCCAATGTGGTCCCTATTTTCAAGAAGGGGAGGAAGGAGGATCCGAGTAATTATAGGTCAGTTAGTCTCACCTTCATCCTTGGAAAGGTCTTTGAAAAGATTATGAAACATCATATTTGTGGGAGTCCAGCAGGAAAAATAATGCAGCAGGGAAACCAGCATGGATTCATACCAGGTAGATCATGTCTGACCAATCTGGTTCCATTTTATGACAGGGTCACAAAATGCTTAGACTCCGGAGTAGAGGTGGATGTTGTTTTCTTGGATTTTATCAAGGCCTTTGATACAGCATCTCATCTCATTCTCCTAAATAAATTCTGAGGCTGTGACATAGATGTTTACACAGTCCAGTGGGAGGCAAATTAGCTTAGTGGTCGCACCCAGAGAGTGGTAGTAGATGGGTCAGTATCGACCTGGGAGGATGTGGGTAATGGGGTCCAGCAGGGTTCAGTCCTTGGACCTGTACTTTTCAGTATCTTCACCAGTGACTTAGATGTGGGTGTGAAGTGTACTCTGTCCAAGTTTGCGGATGATACTAAATTGTGGGGTGAAGTGCACACTCCGGAGGGTAGGGAATGATTGCAGGCAGACCTGGACAGGTTGGAAAAGTGGGCAGTACACAACAGGTTACAGTACAACAAGGACAAATGCAAAGTGCTGAACCTATGGTGCAAAAATATCCAGCACACCTACTGGCTGGGAAGTGACCCTCTCAGCAGCACAGAAGCAGAAAGGGATCTTGGAGTCATAGTGGACTCCAAGATGAACATGAGTCATCAGCGTGATGAAATCATCAGCAAAGTTAACCGTACTTTATCATGCATCAGCAGATACGTGACAAAGGAGGTGATATTTCCCCTCTATGTGGCATTGGTCAGACCACAGTTGGTGTACTGCGTCCAGTTTTGGGTGCTGTACTTCAAGAAGGATGTTGATAGACTCTAGAGGGTCCAGAGGAGGACCACTCATATGGTTAGGGGCTTATAGGACCAGCCGTATGAGGATAGACTGAGAGACGTGGACCTCTTCAGCCTCTACAAGAGGAGGCTGAGAGTGATCTTGTGGCTGCCTACAAATTCATTAGGGGGATGTAGCAAGGGATTGGAGAGGCTCTGTTCACCAGGGCACCTCTTGGGATAACAAGGAACAATGGTCACAAACCGACAGAGAGTAGATTTAGGCTAGAAAGCAGGAATAACTTCTTCACGGTGAGGGTGGCCAAAATTTGGAATGGGCTTCCAAGGGAGGTGGTGCTCTCCCCTATGTTGGGGGTCTTTAAGAGAAGGCTGGATAGACATCTGTCTGGGGTTATCTGACCCCAGCACTCTTTCCTGCCTAGGCAGTGTCCCAGCCACCAGTGGGAGGGTTCAGGATTGAGAGAGTCATTGGAAGTAAAAAGGTAAGAAAGGTTTATTGATTTAACAAACACACAGCTACGTGTAGTATAACAAGACAACAATGACAGACAATAATATTCCGAGTCATCAACTTATCGGCAGTCCCCTCTGATGCCTGGTATATGACAAGCCTCTCAAAATTCAGTGAAGTCAGGTGTCCCCAATCTGCGCTGTCCAAGGTAGGACCCTGGTATTCAGTCCTCGGGCTTCGCGAGATCCACCGGCCCACCAAACCCAGGTCTTTCACAATGATAGCTTCCTTTACCATGCTGTGTCTTTCTTCTGCCGATTCCTGGATGTGCTAGAAAATTTATAACTTCTGAGCTATGCTGTTGGCTCACAGCCACTCCCAATCTTACACCATGAACTTTCCTTATATGACTAACCAATAGCAGTACAAGTCTTCACATTTTCCTTATACGATTAATTTCAGCTTCACCATTGCTCACGAGGCCGGCCTTAACCAGTTTGCTTTAAACTTTAACTAAACCCTTTAGCTATAATATATTTTGCAAACCACAAACAGAGAACAGGAAACACCTGGTCTAAACATCACAGAGTATTCAGCAAGCACCTTACCACACAGACACTACTTTCAGCTATTACAAGCAGGGGGTCAGACACAATCTGTTGAGGTCCCTTCCCACCCTAGCATCTATGAATCTATGAAATTATCCTTTGCTGTACGGTAGGAGTAGGAGCTTAACTGACGTAAATCAATATAGCTCTTTTGGTTTTACTGGATTATATCACTGTGCAACAACTGATGATCCAGTTCATTTTTTTATCAGCAAAAAAAAAAAAAAAAATGTGTACATCATCACAGCCCAACATCTTAGCTTTGAGTCCACCAGAAATCTCAAGAGAGAAACCCAGCATTCTGTTGGAATTGTAGTGCAAGGATAGGAAGGGCCCAGAGAGACACAGAAATTGAAAGTAAGCACAAACAGTATTAGTGAGCTCCTAAATCCATACTGAGAAGGATTTTTAAACATAAGGGTTGTGGCACACTTCAAATCTCCTGGGTTTTTCCTGGGAATTCCCTGGGAATCTTCTAAGTTTGGGATCAGCCCCAATGGTTCATTCAATGGGGGTAAACTCTGTAATAAGATCCTCAGGGAAATTTTTAACCCTTGAACTGCTACCATGGCCTTTGCTACAATAGAAGATGTGGCCCTCTGCTCTCACTTCCACCTGAACACTGGCAGTGCCTTTGAGAGGGCTTTATGGATGTAACTGAGAACGTATTTCAGTTCATTATTTGTAAGAGCCATTGTTGAAAGTTGTACAATAGCTTTTCCTGTTTGATTTTTCTCTTGGCTATAGAGCTATGTTAAATGACATTCATAAGCACAGTTTTCTTGAGGTTTCCACAGGGAGCCATTCCAGCACAAAAGCACTGTTGCTACCTGGTCAAAGTTTCCATTTGTGGCTAGATTTCAGAAGCTAAGACAAGCAGTTGTGTTGCAAGAGAGGGCTTTTGACGTCAAAGCCTTGTTTGAGGCAGGTTTCACGAACAGCTTGCGATTATAACTCCCCTTTACTTTAAGTGTTCAGAGAAAAGCTTTAGTTAGAAACAAGAAAGTTGATTATTTTATGTGGTTAAGTGTTTGGATTCCCTGGCAAATCTGGTTACATAGTCGCTGGCAACCATCTGCAGATTTTAAGATTTAAGACCTACAGATCAGTGAAGCAGAAATAAAAATTGACCATATACAATTCATTTTTATGTCTTTTGAAGTTGTTAATTTTTGTACATCTTACATCAGAGTTCTGTTTGTGCATCTTTGAGGACCCAGAGCACTTCTTTATGTATAGTGCCACCTTTTGCAAAACATGCAGTGCCATGGAACAGCAAACAAGTAATAAAAAAGAGAGGAAGCAATCTAAGAAGTTAGAACTGAAATTCAATCATTGGTCTTAAAAAAAGGAATGTCTTCTACTACAGTCCCAGTATAATCAATGGAAGTTGTGCTTGGGTATTAATTATTTGATTTAACTTCAAAAATAATGGTGTAATAATAAACAATTTTACAAAACAAAATGGCCAGTTTTTAATAATTTAAATATAAAAGGAAAGCATGTTGTTGTTGACATCTGCTTGTTCAACCCTGCTTGGAAGAGACGCGTTGGGATGTATAGGTGGCTGAGGATGTGCTTCTGCAAAACTGGAACCTGACATCACTCTAGGCCCACTGCTCTTTGCCTCCAAATTGACAAGAGTAGCACAAAGTTGAAGAGTGCTTGCAGATATTTTTCAGAACAGCAACACCAAAAAAATGTATTTTATTGAGGAGTTGCAGGGAAGTCAGAAGCTACTATCCCAAGGTTGTCACAGCAGGTATAGAAAATGAAGCATATTTGAACACATGAAAATGTGCATATTTGAGCACATTTAGAACTTTCATTTCATCCACTGTTGTTATTTTGAACTGTGTCAGGGCAAATCCTACACTGTTTACCTAGAAATGAAGAGGTCCATTTCATCCAGAAGTGGATGACTGCACAGTCTGGTGGGTGGCGAATTGGCTAGAGGGTTGCACCCAAAGAGTCATGGTAGATGGGTCGGTCTCGACCTGGAAGGGTGTGGGCAGTGGGGTCCCGCAGGGTTCGGTCCTTGGACTGATACTCTTTAATGTCTTCATCAGTGACTTGGACGTGGGAGTGAAATGTACTCTGTCCAAGTTTGCAGATGACACAAAGCTATGGGGAGAAGTGGACACGCCGGAGGGCAGGGAACAGCTGCAGGCAGACCTGGATAGGTTGGACAAGTGGGCAGAAAACAACAGGATGCAGTTCAACAAGGAGAAATGCAAAGTGCTGCACCTAGGGAGGAAAAATGTCCAGCACACCTACAGCCTAGGGAATGACCTGCTGGGTGGCACAGAGGTGGAAAGGGATCTTGGAGTCCTAGTGGACTCCAAGATGAACATGAGCCGGCAGTGTGACGAAGCCATCAGCAGATGCATGACAAATAGGTCCAGGGAGGTGATACTTCCCCTCTATCGGGCGTTGGTCAGATCGCAGTTGGAGTACTGCGTGCAATTCTGGGCACCGCACTTCAAGAAGGATGCGGATAACCTGGAGAGGGTACAGCGAAGGGCAACTCGTATGGTCAAGGGCCTGCAGACCAAGCCCTACGAGGAGAGACTAGAGAAACTGGACCTTTTCAGCCTCTGCAAGAGAAGGTTGAGAGGCGACCTTGTAGCTGCCTATAAGTTCATCACGGGGGCACAGAAGGGAATTGGTGAGGATTTATTCATCAAGGCGCCCCCGGGGGTTACAAGAAACAATGGCCACAAGCTAGTAGAGAGCAGATTTAGACTGGACATAAGGAAGAACTTCTTCACAGTTCGAGTGGCCAAGGTCTGGAACGGGCTCCCAAGGGAGATGGTGCTCTCCCCTACCCTGGGGGTCTTCAAGAGGCGGTTAGATGAGTATCTAGCTGGGGTCATCTAGACCCAGCACTCTTTCCTGCTTATGCAGGGGGTCGGACTTGATGATCTATTGAGGTCCCTTCCGACCCTAACATCTATGAATCTATGAATCTATGAAGGTAAAGAAGCCTATTGCTGTCCTGTGTATTATCAAGCAGCTATCCACTCACTCCAGGATCTGAACCTTTAAGGGCACTCAGCTAGCTAATGCTTATAAACTCTCCATCTGATACTCATACGGCTTTCTAGAGTCTTTGGCCCCACTTATCATGAGGAGACTATAAAGACTTGAAGGTTAAGGCTGATGAACAACACAAAGAGAAAATTGAAAAGTCTGGTTGGGGTGAAAGTATTATATTTCAACTTTAGTTTTCATCCTGAACTGGGATGAAAAATGGAAATATTGAATGTTTTGTGGAAAGCCAAGTTTCAGGTTGGAAATTTTAAAATGTTTCATTTCAGCTTTACAGAACTGAAATATTTCATTTAAAATCATTGTATCTGATAACTACAAGGACAGCTCAGCGGAGGGAAGTGAATAGCATGCACAGGACATATCCTTGATAAGGAAGGAGCAGCCTTTGTTCCTTGGCAGTAAATGAATTTGTCTCTTTGTTCACTGCTTGGCAGTTTGCCTAGCTGAAGTTTGTAGTTAGAAGGGTCTGTGGTTTGGTTGCAGTTTGTAGTGTGCAGAGTCTGTTTAGGGGAAATGTGCTGTGAGACTTTGAAAATGAAGCTCTCTGCTTCTGTAGTAGCTGATGAATAGTTAATTGGTGGGTCTAAACCAGAACCAGGTATAACCTAGGCAAAACACTTAAAAAACTAAGCATTCAGCAACTAGGGGATCCCAGGGTGTTTTTACATGTTCTCTGGGACTTGTGGGGAGGGGGCTACTTTAATTAGAGCAGCTCTAAGAGCTGCTCTAATTAAAGCGCCCATAGAAAAGCACCATTGAACGACCTTTAGTTCAAGCAGCCCCATTGCTATTTTGAAGCATGGGGATGCTGATACAGGAGATGTGGAGGCAGGCTGAAGGGCACTAATTATAGCTCCAGCAGACTCAATTAACTGAGTCTGCTCCAACATACTGTAATTACAACGCATCAGAGCAGCCTCCCAGAATATGTATAGGCACCCCCAATGACTAGAGAGCAGGAAATAAGGGAGTTTGCCTGGAAGTTTGTGACCCTACCCTAACTTAGCTTCTGAATCCTAGGCCTGACCATGAAGCTTGACTGCCCACATCCAGGTCCTGACACTACCTGAAGGAAGCTGTTTCTGCATGAACATATGTTGTTGCCTGATATAACCCACGGAAGGAAGATCTAAGGCCTGGAGATGTAGCAAGAAGCAATGGTGGAATTCAGCCAGGAGTTTGAGGACATGATGCAGAAGAGATCAACTGAGGATTTACAGTTTGTGCTGGGATCCTGCTATAGCCTCCCAAGATCAGATTTGGATATAGGTAGAGAAATCTCAGAGATACAAATACTTAATTCTGTCATTATAGAAAACGATTACTTCCCAGATACACATTGAATAACAAATGTTACTAATAATAGTAGGCCTCTACTATTTTTGGTCCTCATAGGCTTCTTCACCAAATAGTCACTGAAGCAACAACAGAGGATGCTATTTTAAACCTGGTTTTGGTAAGAGTTTGTAGAAGAGCTAGTTATAGAAACTTGCATAGAATGATTATGAGTTGGTTAATTCTAGATTAAATAGAAGGCTAAACAAGGTAACTGAAGTTACCATATTTCAAAAGGACAACTTAGTGAAGTCAGCTAGGAACTAGTATGTGAAGTCAACTAGATTAAGTTGCTCAGGGTCTTAAGCAGAGAAGAAGCTTGGAATTTCAGCCAAAGGTACAAAACAACTCAGAACTTTTACTCCTAGGAAGGGATAATGGAGATGAAACCCTCCCTAGTTTTAAGGTAGAGCATGATAATTTTATGAGAAGTTTTATAAAGGCATGCTTGTGATAGCAAGAGCCTGGATATGAGGACAGGAAGCAACCTCCTGGATCATATGTTCCTATGTTACCTCATATGAATTGGAGCTTTGGTGCCTCATAGCCCCATTCTCCTAGGCTACTTGGCTGAATGATATTCCCATGATACACCATACAACTTCTTTGGAGGAAAAACTGTGGTGTACCATGGACAATGCAATAATTCTACCAAGGAATTTAGTCTGTAGAAGAGAATGGAGGTAGGAAGCATGCCAGCTACAATTTTTATCAGGCACCTACCCACCTCTACTCTAGTGAGTAGCAGTGACTTCCCACACCTTCACTGACACGAACCTGGTTTTCATTATTTTTCCTCACTTGCAACATCCACCTGCTCACACTGTTCAGTGGTATAGCTGGCCCCTCCAAGCCTGAAGTATCTAAAGTGAGAATAAGTACAGTCCACTCAGTAAAGGGGGGAGAGAGAGAGAGAGAGAGATTTTTTAAGTGAAAGAAGTGAAATCCTTTTTCATTACATGTATGCTACAAGGACACTGTTTCCAACTTTTGTAATGTTTGGTAGGTCAACTCCACTCATTTTCCTAACTGTCAGGCTAGAGGTAACAGGATAGCACTTATTAATGTAGCCACAAACCATTTCATGGTTGTGCAGACCGGGAGCGATCCGGGCCCTTTTTCGTGCCACGGGCTGTGGCCAGCAGCCCGGGCACGCTGGGTTGGAGAAAGCAGGCGACACGCTAGAATTAGGCACGGACGCGTAATGGTTGATTCAAGATTGTTTACTTACACTGTAGATGGTTGTGGTGCAGGCAGGAAAACTTGCTTGAGTTACAGTTACAGACAGAAAAGAAGAGAGGCGGACTAGAGTTCCTTCCCATGAACATTCTTCTAGCCCACCCGGTTGGATGCTCTAAACCGCGAACCTGTCGCGCCGACCGAAGAAAGTACTCAAAGCAAAGAGCTCTGAATAGACTCACACAAAGTTTGCTAGGCTCTGTGGAACTTGCGCGCAGGGAAGAGGGATACGTCGAGGATTGCGCTCAGCAACGGGGAGAGGCGAGAGGCTGATCAGACCCCTGTTGCCTTCTTGATATTCACGCTGGGTCCAATAGGCTCCGCAGCGCTTAGAGAACTTCACGAAATGTGAAGTTTCCTCCTCCTGATGTTCGTGGAGTCCTCCCTTGCGGGGTTCTCCTCGGAGTTCTCCAACTTGGGCGGAAACCACCCAAGCCTCTTATACGGCTAGCAAGCCAATCGCTAGCCGCCATGTAGGAATATTTTAACACAAGCCAATAATGGGGCTCGAATTTTAATACAAACGGCGGGAACTCCTTGCAACGTGCATCTCCTTTCTGCAGCTAAGAAATGCACCCTGCAAAGAAAGCTACAAACGGCGGGAAAATAATTCAGTGGTGCCAAAGCACACACAAAACAAAAATCACACCCTTGGGTTGTGACAATGGTAAGTTGTTTTTATCTGTTATTTAAAACTGGCTTCCTACTTCCAACTGGACAGTAATGTGTCTGTCACAGGTAGAGTGGTTGAGGCTCAGTTCAAAGACCCTCTATCATCTCCCAGGGCTCAGCATCTGTTGTTCAGATTTGACAAACCAGCAGAATACAAACATCTCAAAATGGAGTACCCGAGGCCAGTAGGGGTGTATCCACAGGTTAAGAATTTTTTAAAAATCTGTCAACACCTAACATGCTATCAGAGAAAGGGGACTTATCAGTTATCACCATGCTTCAGCAAGGTATGCCCTTGCAATTAACCCAGCTGACTGGCTAAATTCCTTCTACATGAAATATTTGCAAACCTACATCTCAGGAGTAGGAAAGGCTCAGGAAGGAGGTCGATAAGCTGCTTAAATATCTATTTATGAACCAGGCCCTCCCACTCCCACTGCTAAACCACCACAAGGGAGAGGGAGAACTGTTTGGATTTTGCCCTTGAAGTTTTTTGTGATTTATCTCTGTAGGACCTGTGGGTGTTCAATAGGAACTAGCTCATTTCTTCCCCTGATAGCACCCACAGAAATGGATGAGCAAGGACAGGGCCAAGTTATCTTGGATTTCAACATTAAGAACTGCTCTCCCTTAAAGGAGCCATATGATTTACAGGCAAAATTACAATCTCATTTTGGTGAACTTTTTCTTAGACTGTGTAATTCATAAAGACGGCGCTTATGCATGTAACAGACATTGAAAGCTTGCTTACTTGACTGGAAGTTATCCCAACAGAGACCCTGTACTGAGGGCAAAATGAAGTTGTCCTGGATAGAAACATCTTGAAAAGAGGAAAAGAATGGAAACCCCCCCAGCCAGGGGTTTGAAATCAGACAGGGACAATAAGGGAGAGCCTGCCAAATCCCAGCCTCTGGGTTGGCTGAGAGGGTTTCTTTAAAAGTGGGGAGTTTTCCCCACCCAGGGAGAGGGGGAGGGGGAGAGAAGGGCGCACACTGTGGGGGAGGGCTGTGTGGGCCTGGATGCAGTGACTCCCCCCCCAACCAGAGCTGCGGCGAGCTGCCGACGGGTCAGAGGAGCACGTGAGTTTGGTTGTAGGGAAGCAAGCCCGGTTAGTGTATGTGTTAATAATTCAAGGAAAGGGTGCACGGCTGTGGAAGACCAGCCCAATGCGTCCCAGTGCTCAGACAAGGGGAGGCGAGACTCAGGGAACTAGCCCTAGCTCGTTGGTGTGCATGTGACCTAAAGGGAGGGCACAGGCTGTGGGAGCCAAACCCAGTGTGCCCATATGTTCACTCGTGGGAGAAGCGTATCTGTTTTCACCTGCAGCCCGAGCTGTGCAGGGGCTGCGGGCTGGGGCAGTGTGCACTGTGTGCTGCAGGGACCCGGATGTGGGAGCAGCTGCCAGCAACGCTGTGACACCTGGGTAGACATGGGAGGACCCCAGCTACAAAGGACCTGCCACGGTGTGGTGGGAGGAGCTGAGGATTGTGTGTAAATTCATTGTGTGTAAAGGTAATTTATAGTGTTTGTAAATAAATATTCTATAGCACATGTTGTAAATATCAAGCAATTTATTTATTAGTGCTTCAATGTCTAATTATTGTTTGCGCTTCTCTCTTAACTTATATCACACCTGGGAGATTATCAGTTTGTGAACCCTGTAGGCACCCAAGTGACTATCTCTGTACCACCGGCGCTCTTTTTGCGTACTGTATATAGAGTTATTTTGGTAGCAATTTGTATCCACTTTAGTTATTTCTTATTCTGTATAAAATTGAATTGTATATAATTAAATATTTGTAAATAATTATATTGGCGGTTGCAAAGGGTTTGTAAGTGTAAAAGGGGTCCTCCCTTCTGAAAAGCCCCATTTCAGCTCCTAGGAGAGCCAAGTGAGGCATATGCTACTGGGCATCCCAGGAGTCCAACACTTGGACGTGGCATGTGGGTCACGCTGTGTGCCAGGGTTACACGCTGATTGTAACAGTGGTGTTTATTGGGGAGGAGGACCTTTTTAATTTTATGTAACAGCTCCAGAGAGTTGTATGAGCCTATAATGGCAGTTAGAAGGAATTGTGAGAGATTTGCTGCCTGATCTCTGTTTTTTAAATTTTCTTTCCTCTGCTCATGTTGGCATGGGGCACAGGGCAGGTAGAAAAAACTGCTGTCTAAACCCTTTATGTGACTTCAACCCTGAAGTGAAGCCAACCATATCCTGAGAAAACCAAAATCCTTTGCATCTTATTGACGCCCACCAGGAAATACCCACCTTCGACACTCAATGACACCTACCCTTTACATCAAAACTTCTTACAAAGGGGCAGTAAGGTTGCAGCACTCTTTGGGCTGAAGATGGTTTCTTGGTATTCTCCCCTGCAGTGATGTCGGTGGTTCACTGCTAGACAAGTTGTCACGAAATTCTATCAGGACAGTCAGAAGACCAGCCTTTTGAGCAAACTCCTTTGTTTTCACCATGGCTTGAAGTGCTGTGATTGGTCATAGACTGTTATCACTCCGTGGATTTTCAGCGTGGGTGGTATAGATGTGAAAAAGAGCCCAAGGTCATGGCTAGTTCAGTTTAGGTATATCCTTTGTCTCTGTGGTGCTGAGCAACTGCTTTGTGTTTCAGTTTTCTCCTTGGTAAAGTTGAGTGAAATATCCACTTTTATTAAAAATACAGTTGGAAAGGTGCTAGGTTCTATTATTATTTCTCTGATACAAATGGTTGCAGTTACTTTTCAATGAAGTGGAAGCTATTAGGGTGTGAAGAAGGCCCTATTTGATTCAGATTTGGATTCTGCCCCAATCAGGGACAGTGATTCGATTCGTTGGTTCAGATCACTGTCCCTGATTCAGTTCAGCTGAATCTAAATTTGAAGATTCGATACTAATTCAGAGAATCAGGTACTTGGAATAGACGCAACTTTAAAATTTTTTTCTACATACCTCGAGGTACCAGTGTGGCACATGATCACTGTGATGCTGGGGTGCATGGAGCATCCCACAGGAGTGTGTGTGTGTGAGGGGGCAGCCCTTCGTGTGCTTGGTGGCGAACCCAGAAGTGGACCAGGAGTACTTCTGGTCTACTTTTGGGTCCGCCGGGGAGTGCACTGGGGGGCCCCTCGCACCCCCTGGCTCAGTGATTGGCCATGGGGGGACCCCAGATGCCCCCCCAGACCCAGGAGGCACTAGTCGCCAAGCCAGGAGGGTGTGGGGGGGCCTGCAGCACGCACCCTGGCAGACCCAGAAGTGGATCGGAAGTGCTTCTGGTCTACTTCCGGGTCTGCTGCCAAGCATGCTGGGGACCCCCTCTGCACTGCTGTGGACACTCCATGCACCCCAGCATCACAGCATTCATAAGGCACCTGCTACCTAGAGGTATGTAGAAAAAACATTTAAAGCTGTGTCTGTGTCTGAACCTCCAAGTCTTTCCGAATATCTCCGATTCAGAGGGTTCCGATTCGATTCAGAGATTAAATGGTCCTCTGATTCAATTCAGATTTGGAGATTCAGCCACCGAATCAGGCCAAATCTCTGCCAAATTGAATTGGGGACCAAAGCTTCGCGCAGCCCTAGAAGCTATGTCTGTTTATTCCATAGCTGAATATTGTTCAGAGACCAAAACAATGTTGGACAAACTACCACCAATATCACTGCAACTACTTTAACTGACTCTGCAGTTTTCTTGCTTCTCCTGTTTGCCTCTCCCTCGTAGTCAAAACGCTGCAGCAGCCACTCTGCCTCTGTATTTTTTTTAAAATTACTAAAACTAAAAAACCTTTAAAAAAATTATTTCTCCTCAGAGCCCAATATTTTTCCTTTCAAAAACACCTCAAAATCATTGCAAAGGTAATAAGGCATGGCTGAGTGCAAGGAAAGGAGGTCTTGGAAAGAGAACAAAGTCAAGATAATGAGGATCAGGGGAAATAAAGTTTCATGATTTTATTGACAAAAAGCCTTTTTTGTGAGACAGCAAATGAACAGCTCCAAATGGAAGGCAAGAAATGACCATAGCTTCAGGAGGCGGTCTAAAACACCCTGAGAGCTGAGTTCAGCTGAGGCACAGCAGTATAATTCCATTAAATTCAATATACTTTCTTTCAAGTCAACAGAAAAACATTTTATGATGACATAATATTGCGAAGATAAAAAACTGTGTAGCTGGTCTGAGTGCCAGGGAGATGAATGGTATGGATAGTTTTCTCTTTGGAGCTGTGTTGCAGAGGCTGAGAGAACTCCGAGATTGTAGCATACAAGTGACAAGGATATCTCTGCCATGGCTTGTGCAGGAGGATGGAAGGACATGAAGGATCTAGTTCTAGTCCTCTAATGCTTCACTTCCATCTTGTCATTATACATTCAGCATCCTAGTAGTCCTAAGCTACATGCATGCAAGGAATGTGCACACTCTGCAAAGTTCTCTTGATTTTTGACGGCCTCCCTTGTATGAATGCAGCAAAGCATTGGTCCCACTGCTTGGGGAACCTCTACAACCATGTATGTGGGTCATGGATTTGCTCTTTTAACAGTCACCAGGTGTTTTGACATTGATTTCAAATGGAAGCAGAATTGTGCCTTTATTCTCTTGTCCACACAATTCAGTCATGATTCTACCCTTACAATCCAGCCTAAGGGACAGAATGCAGTCAAGCTGCCCCAGGATCAGAAAAGAAGCCAAACAAAGAACCTTTCCTGCTTTTCCATTGAACCACAGCTGTACTGTGTGTTAGCAGTGTTACTAGACCATACTATTCACTCTCTCCATTATAACTTTGTTGCATGGGCTGGGGTGCTGGAGAGCCTTGTCTCTACCTACTATTTGCTGTGCTGTCTGACTCCTTGTCCACCTGAGCAGATGGACAAGGAGTCGGACAGCACAGCAGAAAGTAGAAGTAGGAATAGCAATAGGAGAAGTAGGAATAGGAGAAGTAGGAATAGCAACCCAATAGCAATGTGTGTAGCTCATAAAAGCACCAGTTGTGACCCATCTTGCAGTACCACACGTGAGCTCTCAGGCTAAGTGCAGATATTTGGGGAGATTAGGGGGAGGTTAGATTGGGTTAAAAGTGGCCACCCAGTCTAATTTAGTTCACCCAGGTGCAGACTTTCCTTGCACTGAGACCCAGTTTCACTGACTGGAAATCAATCTCAACCCGTCACCTTCCAGAAGTCCTGTGCACACAGACTGGTTTAAAAACAGCAGAGCCCAGTTTAAGATAGACGTAGATCTACGTACACTCTAATTAATCTAGGTTAGGCTGGTGCATCAAACTTCTGTACAGATAGTTGTACAACACCGGAGCTGGGAAAGCCCAGCTACTGGCCCCAACCCAAGGCTGTGCTGTTCCTACCCACCCCCCTAGCACCAAGCTATTTTTAGCACCCCCGACCCTTTGTCCTCTCCCCGCTCTCCTTTGGATCAGCCAGTTTCCCCTAAACCCACCATCCTGCAAGCCACTCCAGGTGCCAGTTTTATCAGTGTTTGCTGCTGCTGGGTGCTGATAAAGTAAGAACTGGTGGGGGAGGGACAGGAAGGATGAGGGGAGGTTCACTAGGGGTGGGTTGGAGGCTAAAAATAATCCCTGGTTCCCCACAAGCCCTCCCATGAGCTCCCTTGGTTCTACCAAACCCTCCCAGACCCCAGCAACCCCCCAGAGGTGCTGCCTGCCCCCCAATTGCTCCCACAGATGCCACCTGCCCCCCATTGCTCCCGCAGGTGTTGCCTGCCCCACCACTGCTCCTACAGATCCCTTCTGCACCCCCATCACTCCTGCATATGCTGCTTGCCTGCCCTCCCCATCACTTCCATGGATGCCACCTACCCCATGATCCCTCCTGCAGACATTGCCTGGCCCCCTATCACTCTCATGGATCCCACTTGCCCCCTGATTCCCTCACAGACCCCTTGTTCTCCCCCCAAGAATGCTTGCCCTCCATCCTGACTTATCTTAGATTAGGTGGTCAGTTTAAAGGTGATCTCTATCTGTTCAAATGTCCGCACTTAGCCTCAGCAGCAATCAACAGGATGTCAGTCAATATGATGAATTAAAGTAGCCTGGAAAAAACAACTTACAGTATTGTCTATCCAGCTTATTTCTGCAACTTATTATTTTAATAGATACTTATATTTCACCAGTGTAAACAACATTTAATGAAGAACAAGGCACTACTTTGCTAAGCATTGTACAGTATGGATAAAGAAATAGATTGTGCTGTAAAGAACTCTCAGGTTAAAGGATCTGACGATTTTAGTTATTTGTAGAAGTGTGCAAAAAGTATGATTTTGGATTGCAATCTTTAAGTTGCTATTAACTTAGCTGACAAATATACATTAAAACTGAAATATCTACCATATATAACTGATTCAAAAGCTTGATCCTTTACTACGTAGTAAAAAAAATTACTGTTGTCTTTTAAATCTATGCCTCTAGATGCTCAATATTACCTCCTTGGTACCTAGGAATGCAGGAAGTAACATTTAGCCTCCTTAAGACTTGTTATTACTGTTAACCTAGTAAGATAACTTAGTTTTCCTTTTTGTTTTCTCCAGATGTCAATGGCTGGGCATCCTTGCAGTTTATGCTTATTCTTAGTGGTTTCCAAAAATGTCTGCATACAAGGTCTATTCTTGTCCATTTCTAAGGTAAAAAAAGGGAATTCAGAAATAGTAAAGCTAATGTGAATTTGAAATGCTTTATACTTTTGAAATGTGAAATGTATTACAGTTCAGGTTATTAAACAATAAAACAAAACCCTCTCAAAATTTTTCATGAAATTTTTACTTGATATTTTCCCGCCATTTATAAAAAATATGCACAATTCTTTAATAAAACCTAAAAATCCTGCCTTTAAATGTCTTCATCTCCCCTTAGTCTCTCTTCTTTATAAACCTCTCATATTTTTGTCCTAATCAGCATACTTGTTTATTTTGTGAAATACAACTTTGCCATTCAGGAAAATGTCAATGAAATAATATTTCTAAGTACTGGCTAATCAATAAGGAAGAGCACAATGCCTTCTAGCATCATGCTCTAAGAAAAAGTGCATTTTATTTTGATGTTTTAGTCATGGGACTGCAATTCCTCATAAACAGGCAATCTTCTGTTCTCATTAGCTAGTATTTTTCTAATGAAAATCAGCACTTAATTAGCATCATGATGTAAGTTAATGTAGCGGTGTTTGTACTTGTTGCATGATTAAAGCAGGCTTTTGTCGAGTACTTAAATAATAGAAAAATGAGTACATCTTCCAAAGATATAAGTTTTCAGTTAGCTCAAACACAAATCAAGGTCACAATAACATTTAGATTCGTCACAGTTTTCAATGACACTGTGATTGCTGCCTCCCTCCTCTTTATATCACAGCTGTTTCTTTTACCATCTTTCAATTTACCATTTCATCCATATTAGAGTCACCATTAGTAATATAGAAGAAGATAGCATTAGAAAACCAAAGCAGTTGCCAAATCTTAATAGGTCATAAGCATGTAGTGCTTATAGTGGAACACCTCAGGGTCTGTATGTATGGATGCCTATTTTATAATTAGGTGAGCCATACTTGAATTCTCTCTCTCACTCATTAGTATGTGTTACTTCTTTGAACTGTAATTCAAATTGAATTACTACTGTTCTGACTGCTAAACCAATGCTTTTTATTGCTAACAAGAAGCATTTATAAGGAAAAATAGTAATAGACTATTTTGATCAAGAAATTCTAGATTCATTTTTCATTTATTTTCATCTGGCAACTTTTAGAATGGCCTGTGGTACCTACAAAAAGCCTAAAGTGAAATTAATAAAATATTTAATTGTCAAACACAACAGCAATTTTGTTGCACTTAGCATTGTTGCTAAGTAGTTAAGATTAATGTCTTATCTTTGCTCTGTGGTCTAGACTCCAGTAGAAGTGGCATAAAAGCGACATACATCAGAAGGATAAAAAAACCCAGATGTAATGACATTAGCATTTTTCAAACAATATTTTAAACAATTTCCATTTAGAAAGTAAATTGAGATAATTGATAGAAATGCTCAGCATTACTGAACAATTGTTTAATCACTAGTTTAATTTCTAGGAAAAAGTGCTTAATACATAAAACATAATGTGTGCTTTCCACAACCATAACAATGGTATTTCCTATAACTGACTGTTGCATCGATAATGACATAGGTTTTCTCTTTCACAGTAACAACATAGGGGTATAAAGGAAGGGTAATGTTAATTTTCCAGCTTTGCCACATACTTTTTGTGTGACCTATCCAAGTCAATTAGGGCTAAGCACCTCAAATTGTGATCCAAAATAACAGGATTAGGGAGGTAACTAGAAATAGCCAATAAGAAAATACTGAGGAAATGGGTATTTCTTAAAAACTGCCTGTCTGCAGGGCAGAGGCATCTTGCTCAAGAGTGCATGAATATCCCTCCAGCCCAGAACTTGTGAAACTAGAAACCTATATCCTATCTTTTAAAGAACTGAGCAGGGGTTGCTCTTTTTTGTAAATCTTAACCAGAGGTGCAGCTGATATTGTCTTGATCCTTGTTTTTACTGTAGCCTAGCAGTTAGAGCACTCAAGCAGGACACAGGAGATCTAGCTTCATTTCCTTCTCTGGGTGATTTCACACATACCAGCCCCAGGAAAGTTCCCAAGCCATGAAGGTATTCTGGAGTCAAATGGGAGGGGACACTACCACTCCTGTAGATCTGTGCTACAGTTCAGAACAAAAATTCAAAATTCACTGGACCACTGGTTTTGATTACAGGTTAGGTCAGGGGTGCGCAATTATTTGGGCCCGTGGGCCACATAGGAAGTTTTGCTGAGCTCTCACAGGCTGGGTCAGCATCCCCCTCTTCCCCCACAACTCACCAAAACTCCCTATGTGGGATGGGGCTGCAAGCGGGTGGGCAGGCTGGTAGGGAGTGGTGTTTGGGAGCAGGGTGAGCAGCTGAGGCCTGGATCACAGGATGGGGTCTCAGGATGGTGGCAGTGCCGGACTCCCCACATGTCCCCGCCTGCAGAACTGGTGCTCTGCCCCAGCCCCAGTCCTGTGCTGTCACGGCCCTGTGATCCCAGGATCTCCATGGAGAGTGGCAGAGAGCTACATGGGCAGAGCATGAGGAACTGCATTTGGGGCCTGGGCTAGGATTGTGGGGAGGTGCCAGCAGGGGGCTAGGACCAGGGCAGAGCTGTAATCTTTGTCCTGCACCACCCTGCCTGCAGGACCCGTGCTCGTTGCAGGGGCATCCAGGGAGCAGATTGTAACTCTGCCCAGGGCTCCAGCCCTGCGCTGTCACTGCTGTAAGATCCTGGGTCTCCCCGGCCTCACCCACCCACCTTGCTCCCAGATGCTGCTCCCTGCCAGCCCGCAGCCCCAGCCCAGCTGCCTGGCCAAATGCCTTGCCCACACAGCTCCCATCTCTGGCAGTGGGTGCAGGGTGGATGGGCTGGGGTGCCAAGGCAGTAGGCCTGGGTCTGGCAGCAGCAGCTGGAAGGAGCTGCCCAGAAACGGAGTCCAGCTGCCATGTTGCCCTGGCCTTGCTGCAAGCCCGGGGGCAGCAGAGCTGGTCACACATGCCACAGCCTGGGGCAAGAGGGACTGAGGGACCCACTGCAGGCTGGGCAAAAATCCAGCTGCAGGCCCATGAATGGTGCGTGCCTCCAGCGGCTGGGGGGGCACGGCGGCGCTAAGCAGGGAGCTCCCGCAGGCACCAGCAGCAGGGCAGGGGAGGGGGTGGTGAGCCCTGGTCGCCGACCACCTGCTGACAATCACTGACTGCCGGCGGTGGGGGTGCACTGCCACGCTCAGGGGGTGCACGCGCACCCGTATGCACCCCCTACATGTGGCCAGTGTGCAAGCCCATGGGCCATACTTTGCCCACACCCGATTTCGGGCTTCCGGCAGCCGAATTCTGAGCGTCTCGTTGTTCCTTGGACTCTATAGGGAACCGCATTTCAGGGCGGAAAACCATTTGCACTGACACAGAGGTAGGGAGAGGTAGTCAGGCCTGTTACTGGGGAGTCGGAAGGCAGCGCAGACATGCGCCTTTAGAGACTAAATAAGAGAGAGAGAGAGAGACGGAGCACAAGCTGTGATGAACACAAGCCGGCTCCACCCGGCGCTGCGAGGGGAGGCGCAGCAAAGGGGGCCGCCGCGCAGCAGACAAGCCCGCGGGAGCGCGGGTCCCACGGGCTGGCTCAGGTGAGGACACCGGGGCCCGCGGGAAGGGAAACCAAGCAGCACGCCGGAGCGGAGCGGAGCGGAGCGGAGCGCACGGCGCGGCCTTGGCCCCGGCGCGGGGAACACGTGCCTGGGGCGGGGCCGCCGCTGGACTGATGCCGCCGCGGGAGGAGGGGCTCCTCGTAGCCCTGCCCCCTGCCGGCGGTGACGACACGGCGCGCGCTGGCCGCGCTCTCCCTCTCCTCCAATGAGGGCCGCGGCGGCGGCTCGAACGGGTGACGCTAGGGGGCGGGGCAGGCAGCAAGATGGCGAAGGTCTCCGAGATGTACGATGTCACTTGGGAAGGTAACAGCGGCGCCCGCCCCTCGTCTCGCGGCCCTGCCCGGCCCGTCCCCGCGGCGCTGCCTGCCCGCGCCCCCGACCGGGGCCGGGCCTTCCCTCCCCGCGTCTTGCCGCGCGTCCCCAAGGCGAGGTGGGAGCAGCTGCCGAGACGGGGGTCTTGGGGTGACTCCTCTTACTGGGCCCAGCGCGGCCCTCCCGCGGCCTGACTCGATCCCGGCTCGCTACCCGCTCCAGTGACGCGTGTTGCCCCAAGACATACCCGCCTCGCGCGGTCTCTGCACCGTCTCAGCTGCACCGTCTCTTTTACGCAAGCACGTGTCTGCGGCATGAGCTTCCTGAGCTGATGCTCCTCCTTTATCAGATACACAGGCTTTGAGCTAAAGCTCTGCTGTGGGTGTGTTGCACACGCGTGTGGTTAGTCTGTACAGTGCAAATCTACCCCACCACCTACCTGACTTCAGACTAGCACGGCTAATTCTGTGTCTCTGATTCAAAGGTTGCCAGGCGTGACATTAGTAGCGTAGCTCCCTCCAATGCCATTGGTACTGAAACTGATGTGCTCTTGGTCACATACGCTCCCTCCAAACCTCTCCAGAGACTGTTTTGTTTCTGTCCCTGATTGTGACATCTCTGTAGACCGCAGTCTTCATGGTAACTCCTTCCCAAACTTCCTCACGGGTGCTCTTGGTTGCAACGTTTCAAGCGTTCATAACTACAGTTCACATTGTTATGAAACCAGGGTGTCTGAGCTTGGCGCTGCCAAGTGCAAACTTCATTTCCACCCCCCCACCCCCCAGCTGTGCAGAAATATACGACTCTGTTGTCCAGTAAATTGGGATCGGTCTACATTTAGCCAGTAATTCGAATAATTTAGCAATACAGTTTTTCACACAGTTGTGCTGGGCGGGGGAGATGCACCCTCTGTGCCAGCATATCTTATTTTGTTCGGGGAGCATGTATAAGCCATATTTGCAAAAAGAACAATTTTGCCAGTATAAACTGCAACTACTCTGGGGGCGTTGCTGGGATAGGTATGGTAATAAACCCCTCTTTACTGTGCACAAGGCCTCAGAAATGGCCAAACAGCTTTAACTCAAACCATCAAATAATTCCCCTCTATGTAGCCAAATGATACTTCCCCTGTATGCGGCATTGGTCAGGCCACAGCTGGAGTACTGCGTCCACACTTCAGGAGGGATGTGGATGACCTGGAGAGGGTTCAGAGGAGGGCCACTCATCTGGTTAAAGGCCTACAGAAAAAAACCCTATGTGGGAGACCTGAACCTCTTCAGCCTCCGCAAGAGGTGGCTGAGAGGTGATCTCGTGGCCGCAAGAAATAGAGGATACAATGTTTACCAGAGTGCCTGTTGGGGTAACTAGAAATAATGGCCACAAACTAGAAGAGAGCAAATTCAGATTGGACCTCAGGAAAAAAATTCTTTACAGTGAGGGTTGCCAAAATATGGAATAAGCTTCCAAGGGAGGTGGTGCTGTCCCCTTCCTTGGAGGTGTTTAAAAGGAGATTGGACAGACACCTGGCTGGGGTCATTTGACCCCAGCACTCATTCCTGCCCAGGGCTAGGGGTTGGACTCAATTATCTAATAGGTCCCTTCTGACTATAACATCTATGAAATAAAAGAAAAAGAGATGAAATGTTTCAACCTACCAAAAAACAAAACAAAATGAAGAAACTAAGACATGAATACCAGGAGATTATTTGTCAGTCTGACAAGAACTGAGAATTATGGTGGAAACTTCAGAAGCTCCTACCTGAATTAGGAGTGTAAACTCGAAAGGGGCTATGCTTCTAGGTTGAAGGGAACATTTCATCTTGTATGTTTGTATCTTCTAGGACCAAGGTTCACTCTTTTTAATAGAAAATGCATGTACAGTAATACTTTGGGCATTTTCATTTAGCCTTGCAACTTCTTATCTAGAAATTCACCAGAAGCAATATGTCCTATTTAGGCCAGAACTAAGATTGAGTTGTCATTAAAGTCTGTTGTTCTGGCGTGAGAAGTAAGAGCTAAAGCTGGGTTGGACAACAAACAAGATGATGTACAGTAGTTAAGATTATGCATTGGCAGACACCATACGCTCTTGGTAAATTGTTTTTTACCTTTGTTAAAAATAGGAGTAGGATGCTCCGAAGAAATAATGCTGACTTTCCTGATGCAAAACTATTTAAAAAGAAGACATAATGGAAGTGTTCCTTGAACATAGGGGTCTGTTCATTTTTGCTTGACTTGCTTTTGGATTGCAGGGAAGGGGAATAAATATAGGAAAAGGAGAGATGCTGTAACTTTCCTTCAATAACTTGTGTGAGAGGCAAGGATTTCTTAGTGTAGTATCTTGGTCCAACTGTGTAGTAGCCTTAGACAAGCTTTCAAATGCAAGGCATTCATCACATTTGCATGTGGTGCCTGTGTTCTACCTTCTTTACTGTTATTTGTTGATTGAGGATTCAAACTGAATTGTTGGTATTTTGTCAGGTTCTTAAAGGAATGCTCATCAACCTGAAATTACTGTATTCACTGAAATCCAAGATAACTTTCAATTTAAGATGACTCCCCAATAATTAGATAAATAGATTCATTTGTTACAATTTTCCATGCATAGAATCTAATTATTGGAGGACTGTTTTAAATTCCCATCCCCCGCCCGCTGTAGGAGAGAAAGCAAGGGGGTGGCCAGACACCTGTCCCTTTCTCCTCCTCCACCATGTCTGTGCTTGCCCCCCCTGCTTCTTGTCCTTTCTGCCTGCCTGCCACCTGCCTCCCTGCTGCTTGCCCTTGTATGCCTGTGTGTGACCCCTGCCATGTGCCCCCTGTGCCTGTCTCCCCACCCCAGCAACCTGCCCCTGGTCTCTTGCCCACTTGCTTGCATTCTGCAGTGGCTTTGGGTGCAGAGCAGTCAGCAACAGCCCTGGCATAGCCCAGTCAGGAAGAACCAGCAGCACTGCTTGGGGCTGGAGCCAGACCTAGAGCTGAAGGTGAGTGGCTTGTGGGGAAGTAAGGGGGAGGTGCAGGTTGTGTGGTCTCCCCTGCACTCCCCGCCCCCCCCCCCCATGTGGTCTCCCCTAGGTACCCACACCTCTACTAGGTGATCACCCCCTTGCCTGCCACACTGTGTTCCCTTACCTACCGTATTAGTCACCCCGGCCTGGGGCAGGTGGCTACTGTGGCTCTGGCCCTAGCCCCAAGCCCAAAACTGAGGCCACAACAGCTGCCTGCCCCAGCTGGTTCTCAAAACTAAGACATGGCTCCCCGCCATATTGATTGTGGGGATGGGGAACTTATTCCAGTAAGTATGGTACATTTCTATAAGAAAAGTTTATGTCTACACTAATACAAGTAACACCTAAGATTCACTGTACAGGTTTCCCTTGATTTATGTGGGTTTGATTTATGCGAATTTGCTCATATGCTATGACCCTTGTGTACCTGAAATTCATTATATGTGAGGTAAATTTGCATATATGTGATTGGCATAGGCGTGCTCCACCCTCCCCCAAGCAGGTAAGTCTGAGTTTGTGAGGGGAGGGGAAACGGCCGTGAGCAGAGGGGAGGGGTGAAAGAAGGGCAAAAGGCCATGGGGCCGGGCCCCACGCACCTGCCTCTGTAGAGCCTGGTGCCGCTGCTGGCTTGAGTCTGCAGTGGCCACTGGCCCCAGCCTGCTCTTGTCCGGCTGCAGGCGGCTGCTTACCCCTGCTGCAGCTGCTCTGGGAGCAGCCGATGCAAGCAAGTTGCAGCCGCTGGGCTGTGCTGTGCCCCAAACTCCCCGGGGCTCTGCTTTTCCTGGGCCACCATGCCCTGAACCACCTAGTGTGGTGCAGCCCAGCAGCTGCAAGCAGACAATATCCACCACTCCCAAGGCTGCAGCAGGGGCGGACAGCTGCCTGCAGCCAAATGAGAGCCGGTAGGGACTGGTGGCTGCTGGAGTGCCGGGAAGAGCCTGGTGCGGCCACTGGCCCCAGCCTACTCTCGACCGGCTGCAGGCAGCTTCCTGCCCCTGCTGTAGCCCTGGGAGCAGCCAATGCTGCCTGCTTGCAGCTGCTGGGCTCTGCCATACTGCGGGGTTTGGGGCACAGTGCCCCGGGGGAAGTGGAGCCCCGCGGGGTTGGGGGCACGGTGTAGCCTAGAGGCTGCAAGCAGGCAGCCTCTGCTGCTCCCAGGGCTGCAGCAGGAGCGGGTAGCCACCTGCAGCGGGGCAAGAGCAGGCTGGGGATGGCGGCTGCTGCAGGCTTGGGCTGGCAGGGCACTGGGCTCTTCCTGGCACTTGGGTTGGGGTGGGTGGGACTGAGCGCCATGAAGAGGCTGGTGCTGCCCCTGCTGCACTGTACCCCTCTCCCTGCCCCTTCCCTAGCCCCAGCCTCACTCCTTCCCTGTCTCTTTCATTGCCCTAGGAATGCATCCCTAACTGTTTCACTGTAAACTGGGTTTGCTTTATGCGAATTCGATTTATGCACCATTCTCTGGGAATGCATCTACTGCATAAACCAAGAGAAACCTGTAACTGAAAGGTGAAAGAGTTGAGTTTTTTGAGTTTATTTAATACTTCTGACAGCGCGTTGTATACGTCTGATTTTGCTATTTTATTTATAATCAGTCACATTCCCACTAGCATGATGCAACTATTTAAATGCATCAGCGGCTGTGGAGCAGAAATTGAACAGGCAGCAGGGAGGTAGTTGCACATAGGGAAGGATGTGAACACATGCATTGATAGTGTTACTCATAGACCCAGCCAGAAGACCCTGCTAATTATCAATACAGAAGTGTCTTACAAAAATCTTTAAAGTAAAATGTTATGTCATGTTTTTGAAGTAGTGCACTATCAGAAAGTGGAATTAAATTTTGAAAAGGCCAGGTTGATAGATTTCTTATAAATAAAAAAACAGTACATTATGTAGACAAGAATTCAGGAAAAAAATCCTTAAAATATAAAAACAAACATGCTTGCATTTGCCTTGAAAGAATTTTGGTGTCAGGCACTTAAACTCCACCCCTGTAAAAAACAAAAAACAAACAAACAAAAAAACCCACTACACGAAAACCAACAACTACTCTCAGGCCCTCCCAGCAAAAATAACAACATGGATATTTTGCTGAGGAGAGGGATACCAGTGCTTAAGGAAACTTATGTTAAGTCACTCAGTTTTTTTCTCAAATGTTTATGCCTTGTCATTCAAGTGAAACAATAATAAAGCACTAAACAAAGACACGTTTGCTTTCCAGTTATTAAATTGCCAGTAGTACACCGCAAGAAGAGAAGCATGGTATTTGCATGGGGTTGGTAGCCTACCTTGGGTATGCTGCGAGTATGATTCATTAGACATTTGTAACTTGCATCTAGAATATTTCAGAAACAGCTTCTCTGTTGCAATTGAGGAAGAGTAGGAATCTCAAACTATTTTAACACTTGGGCTTTGTTCATATGTTTGTACAGTATTCTCATTCCTTCTCTCTGGGATTTGCCTTCACCTTTGGTTCAAAGGGACCATGATTGTTCATTGTTTTGGCATTGTGCAAAGTATTTGCCCATTGGAGCATGAAAAAGTAGTGGGAGTAGAAAAGGAGTTTGTCGTATTTAATTGATTTCTAAATTGATATATTTCAGTCTTCCCTTCAAGTTAAGCTCATGGTTTGTAACAGTGAATATTGTTTTCTATGCTGTTAGCTGAATAAGAATGCTGGAAATGCTGGAGGAAAGCAAGGCCCAGAGAAGGTTTGGTATGGTAGTGAGTGATGGGAGTGACTTGCGGGGGGTGGAGAAGGAGGGTGTATGCTCGCATGCTCTCTCTCTCCTCTCTCTCTCTCTCTCTGTATTAGGGTGGATTTGCTTAAAATAGTAAGTGATTGTTTCATGCTGTACAGGGTGTAAAGTAAAGGCAGTGAAAAATGAGCAAATTCCTGCAGTCTGTTGTAAAAAGATTCTAGCTGGACTACTTCTTCCCATGCTGTTCTTCCAGTATCCTAGGTGTGTGCTCTAATGATGGTCTATAATTTATGTGAAAGGTGTCAAACTCATTTGGTCCCATATGGCAGATGTAGACCATGGGACTTCTTGTGGGGCAGATGACCTACAAGTGGTGGTGGTGCTAACCCTGGGGCTGTCAGAACCGCTCCATCACCACAACTCTAGAAGCCAGGGGTTTGACACTGACACCAGGGTAGGGGACAACTACAAGCAGACCTGGACAGGTTGGACAAGTGGGCAGAAAACAACAGAATCCAGTTCAACAAGGAGAAATGCAAAGTGCTGCACCTAGGGAGGAAAAATGTCCAGCATACCTACTGCCTAGGAAATGACCTGCTTGGTAGAACGGAAGCGGGAAGGGATCTTGGAGTCCTAGTGGACTCCAAGATGAACATGAGTCGGCAGTGTGACGAAGCCATCAGAAAAACTAATGGCACTTTATTGTGCATCAGCAGATGCATGACGAACAGAACCAAGGAGGTGATACTTCCCCTCTATTGGGTGCTGATCAGACCGCAGTTGGAGTACTGCGTTCAGTTTTGGGCGCCGCACTTCAAGAGAGATGTGGATAACCTGGAAAGGGTCCAGAGAAGGGCCACTCATATGGTTAAGGGTATGCAGGCCAAGCCCTATGAGGAGAGACTAGGGCACCTGGACCTCTTCAGCCTCCGCAAGAGAAGGTTGAGAGGCGACCTTGTGGCTGCCTATAAGTTCATCATGGGGACACAGAAGGGAATTGGTGAGGTTTTATTCACCAAGGTGCCCCCGGGGGTTACAAGAAATAATGGCCACAAGCTAGTAGAGAGCAGATTTAGACTAGACATTAGAAAGAACTTCTTCACAGTCAGAGTGGCCAAAGTCTGGAACGGGCTCCCAAGGGAGGTGGTGCTCTCCCTTACCCTGGGGGTCCTCAAGAGGAGGTTGGATAGGCATCTAGCTCGGGTCATCTAGACCCAGCACTCTTTCCTGCTTATGCAGGGGGTCGGACTCGATCTATTGAGGTCCCTTCCGACCCTAGAATCTATGAATCTATAAATCTATGAACCATTCACCTCTGTCCCCCTCCCTCCACTCCCATCTTCCCTAATGTCATGTTTAGTTGCCAGCAGTGACAAAAAAATCCTCATTTTTCACCTGGGTAAGTGTATAGGGAAGGGGCAGCAATGTACATCCCTTGTGTTCTGGAGCTTTGCTATTACAGTGGCTCTGGCAGTGGTGCCAAGAAGCCCCGCAAGACTGATTTGGCCTGTGGAGGTATCTCTTCCCTCTCCCATGGGAGGTTGTTCACCTCAAGGTGATTTCTGTGTGGATAGGATAGGGGCCTTGCAGTGTGTTCAGGTTGTGCTGTGAACAGGAAGACTTGGAAGTGAATAATGTGTGATGTTGTTATTCCTGCCTTCACCCTCCTCCCACTATTTGAGTTTGCTTTTAATTGGGTTGTAAGCTCTTTGGGGCAGGATCTTTTTACGTGTCTTCAGCAGTAGAAAAACGGGCTTTCAATCCTTAATAGGGTTGTAGGATGCTAATGTCATATGCATTGTGCTGTTTTGGGTATTTAGCATAAAGTTCCATAGATAATTTAGTTTTTAAGTTTTATTTGCAGATTAGGTAAATCAGTAACTGCATTTCTATGTTAGCTTGGCATTTAACATAAAACAAATTTGAACTGGAGAAAATAGAATACAAAACAGGAAAACATGGATATTTCAAGAAGAAATGTAATGTCTGTATATAGCCCTGGAGCTGCATCTGTCTGGAGCAGTTTTGTTAATACATTACACAATAGCTGTGCATATTCTTCCTGGTTCTTCTCAGTTGATGCCTATTGTTTTATCCCTATTTACTTTAATCCTTCTAACATTTCTTGTGTAAATTGAGGATAGAACTTTAAATACATTGATCTATTTTCATTAATATAGTTACACCAGAGATAAATTTAGCCTATGAAGGAAGAAAAAAAACTTTGTAAAGTCATCTCAGGAACTGGCTTTGTGCAGTGGGAATTGGGCTGTGTGACTGACATAACTTGAAACACAAACATTGGGGAGAAGTTAGAGCGACTGAAACCAAATAAAGTTAGTTGGTTTTCATGTGAAAGCTCATATATCAGGTCAGGATTAGACAAAGTAAACAAGATTTGTCCAGCTTCACTCGCACAAGAATAGCATTACTAACATCTTGGACCCAGCTAAAAGTAATGACTTTTTTGGTTAATAGTACACACACGTTTGGAGAATTTTTCATGTTGTTTTGGGGGAAATTTTCTTTCCAGTCAATATCCTGGACAAATCCTGCAGTGGATCCCAAAGCCAAGACAGGGACAACATACTCCCTAAAACTGGCCTCTACGAGAAAGGCAAATTGAAGTATATGCTGCAAGATTTCAGATGAATCTCTCCACAGTTTCCATCATCTGGCACCAGTTTTTAGGTCACTAATAGCAAATTGCTTTACCATTTACTAGGAGTAAAATCACTTTACTTAAGCAACTATTGCTTTTTTTCCCCTTATCTTCTACAGTAAGGTATTTGTAGCAAAGATTTTATACTGTTTCAGAGTTTAGTGAGGATCGTTAGTAAATAAGAAACAAATTAAACACAGTAAATAACAGACCTGCTTCTTGCAAATTCAGACACAAGGAAACTTTATAGTGAAGTAAGAGCCCTAAATTAATTCTAAAAAGGATAGTTTGCAAACTGCATTTCTAATTAGTGACATTAATAATTTTCAGAAAGTTCCACTTCACTTACTGAAGATGAAATTATAGCTCTTGTGTATTGGTTAATAAAATGAATTAATTTCTGTTTATAATTTAGCTCCCTATTTAGTAGGCTTTGACACTTCACTGTTATAATTCTCCGCATGTGTTGTTAACAGTCTGTAAATATTATCTTCCATGAACTGTTTAAATTTGGTTCTAACTGGTCTTTGTTTTTCATTATAATTGTAGGATAGTGTTCAGTTTACTTGTATTCTGTTTACCAATTTAGATGACTGTAAAACTGGGGTTACCACAGAGAAACTTGAAATACTGGCGCATCAGTTTAGCTCACTGCAATCATTCGGGGATTCTAGTTGGGGGTAGCAGTAACCAGTGGACAAAGTGCTGGGTTGGGTTGGTTAGGTAACAGGTTTTTTTCCAGCTCGGGGAAGAGAGAAACAGAATGAAAGACACTTGCTCTGCCACTACTAACACTGCACATTTGACTAAATTGGTTTAATGCTTGCCATTTTTCACAGGTAGGGAGGAATAGGAAAATCTCTTTCTAGAGGTCTTTGAGGAGACCAGTAAATGGAAAGTACTTGAAAAATGGGTGCTGGGCAGTCAGGAAGTGTACAGTCCTTGCTGGTTCACTGTGTGACCACAGTAACAGCTACACCTAATAACATAACTGTAGAAAATATGCATGCTAACTGTTGAATAATAATACCCTTAGCAGCAATGGTCTTAATTTCTTCCTTTGCTTTTATTAATGTCAGGGATTTCAAACATATATACTAACCCAAGAGAACTAAAATAGTATGAAAATTTAAAATGTACTGGTTACTGCTTTGATATCCAAAAGAAGTGAATTAAAACTGTAGTAAAAGTAGAGTAAGAACAAACTATTCCTCTGGGGTGTACAGTATAATTCTCAACATAATAGGTCCATTCTGTTACTAAGAACCAACATTGTGACAAAATGTGCCTATTGCTTAGAGTTTTTAACTGATTTGTACATCCATAAATTTGAGTGCTTGACAGTTAAGAGAACAAAATAACTTGATGCATCTGTTGATCAGCTCATATGTAGCAACAGTATAAATATATCTCCTAGGATTCCCCAAAGTCAGACACCACTATTGCACTATTATATATATGTATACTAACACAGGAGACTTAAAGTATAACTGACTGACACATCTGATAAATTTTAGTAAAAAAATTTAGTAACTTTGACCCCTTCCAATGCGCACTGCAAGAAAGAAAAACAGTACCTGTTTACATTGTTTTCTACATTTTTATCATTTTCTTCAGTAGTCTATTCAAATGCTTCACTTTCTTATCTAGCTAACCTGCCTCTCACTTGATTTTCATGACTTAGAATGGTGGTTTTCAACCTTTATTCATTTGCCGACCCCTAAAAAAGTGTTGAGTGGAGGGGCAGACCTCTTTGAATTGTAAGTGTGGGTATTCACATATTGATCATAGTCATCTTTTGTGGACACTTTAGACAGTCTGTGGACCCACAGGGGTCTGTAGACCACAGGTTGAAAACCAGTGAGCTAAAGCATTTATTTCTACTTGCTTTCTCATTGTCAATGATCAAGTGACACGGCATGCTCTTGTGCTGGTTTTTTCCCCCATCCTTGCAAATCCTACATTTTGGTGATGAATGGTGGGCATGAATGCTGTTAATAAATAGTTTTAGATATTACATTTGAAAAGTATACTGGTGTGGAGACTTTAATGGTTGCCAAGTAAATGAATAGATGAAAATTGGATGACTTATTTATTTTTTGTGTCTTTAACCTGTCAGTTCATGTGAACATTTGTGTTCATTCACATTCTTGCTGTCTAATTTTTAATTTCCAGGGGTCGTCATGTGTCAGGAATCATTTAACATTACTTGTGCACATGAAATGTAACCCTGTGGTGGTTTTGGTTGACTTTCAAAATACAAAATGTAACACAGTAACAGTTTTACGAGGGATCTGAGATCAGTTCTAGTAGACAGAAAAACGCCTATGTTTAATATTGAACTGTCAATTTTATTAACCTGTGTGTTTTGAAATGCTAGGAAAATTGTCAAAAGTCAGAGCATTTTTCCCCAAGTGATGTGCATTTAAAAATAACACTGGCACTAATTTTGCATGTTACATTTCCATAGTAAGAAGTAGAGTATATAATGTGATAAATAAACCCCAACTATGGGGCTGATAAATTATATTTTTTTGTGTTATATGCTTTAGAAGGTAAAGAAAGACTTAAGTTAGTAAAGTCTCTTCCAAGTTTCCTTTTTCAAGATTTGGTCCATAAAAAGTGTATTTTGTTGTTTAAAAAGAAAATAAGAGTGGTATCTGTTCTATCTTAGCTAGGTAGATGATGGTTTATTTTTAGTAGTTTTCACTTTGATTTCTCTTTGTGTGAAAGTTCTTATTTTCTTGCCTGCTTTTTATGCTGCATGCTGTCAGAGAAGCAACAGGACCCTCCTAGAAATGAATTTTACAGCACTTATTTATTTTTTATTATAAAATTACTTCTCGTACCTCACAAATGAGTTTTGATATTTCTACTAATCTTCTCCTCCAAAGTCCCGTAGAGGAGGTATAAATACAAAGCAATTTTGGCATTGTTTTGCAAATGTGATAAGTAAATCTATAAGAATTTTAATTTAAGAGCTCTTACCAAACCTGTTTTCCATAGCAGAGGGTGATGTCATGGTCCTGGGGTTAAATTATTTATTAGAATGGCCAGAAATTTTATCCTATAAAAAGTCTGTAAAAATATGTGCATGCATGCATACATGCTCTCATCTGCTGAAGTTTAATAATAAAGCTGAATTGCTTCATCCTTGCACTTAGTGCTTGAGTTTCTTTGCTAGAGCATTGTAAATAATAGTAGATATATTAACATATAAGGTCAATCGTTATTTATTACTATCAGATAGTTTACAGTTTCTCTTATTTTTCTATAAGAAAGTTTTATTCATGGGGGTATTGAAATATACTTTGAAAGTTTCCTGATAAAGAGACATTGTAGATATAGCTTGTAATGATAAACATACTTATTCTTTTTTTCTTGTGTTTATGATGCATTTTTTTCTTGGTAGATTTGAATAATTCTCAGGGGAAGAAACTTGCTTTCTCTCCCACCATTCTTTCTATGGTGTCACCTTCCCTCAGTATTGCAGGACAATACAATTCTATAAAAGTAGCTGCTATTCTGGAAGATCTCAGTACTTCACAAACCATAGTCATATAGCAGGGGTTGTCAACTGGGGGTACATGTACCCCCGGGGGTATTTGGAAAGGTATTGGGGTTATGTGCAGGCGGGCAGTCAGGGACAGAGTGCTGCCACCCACCATCCCACGCTGCTGCCGCCCAGGAGCAGGGCCCGGGGACACAAGGACAGTGGCTCCCCAGTGCGGGCCACACCGGCACCACCTGGCTGGCTGGACATTGTCGGAGGGAGGTGGAGCTCTCATGCAGCATCTGCCATCCACCCTCCCACGCCGCTGAGTGCTGGCCCTCCGACCTTGCTGCTGCCGCCACCACAAGGGGTACACTCCTTAAAAAGGTTGAAAACCCCTGTCATGTAGCATCATTAAAATGCAAACAACTTGCAACTGGAAAGTAATAGCCAGATAAGCAACTGGCCCTGGGAACGTCAAGGGAAGTCCTCATGAAGATTTAATATAATCTTTAATATCTATATATAAAGGAGACAGCAGTTTTTAAAGGTTTCTGTGGAATCCCTGTACATTCTTGACACTATTGATCTGGCTTGCATGGGAAAAAAAAGGTAGAATAACCTTTGTTGTTAGGTGAATTTATTTTTCAGGGAGTCTGATTATTTTACCCTTGATATTTATATTATGACTCCAGTATTTTCTTCTTAACTGAGAAGTTCAGTAAATTCCTTATGGTTCCTTTGGACAGGATCCATAGAACTTTACAATACTATTTCAAAGTTTCAAGCGGTTTTAGCATTAATGAAAATTAATTCCGAAGAACTTTTAGATACTTTCTCATTTGTCCGTCCAAATATTGGCTTCACGTTGCATTGCTCCCTAGCAGTTTTATGTTTTGTTTTCCAGAAATGCGTGATAAAATGAGGAAATGGAGGGAAGAAAATTATCGTAACAGCGAGCAGATAGTAGAAGTTGGAGAAGAGTTAATTAATGAATATGCATCCAAGCTCGGGGATGACAGTAAGTCAAAATTGTTTTAAAAACGTTCACTGACTGTAGCTTTTTATTGTATGCATCTGGTTTTGTTTATTATCCTGCTGTTCTCCTGTTACAGCCTCCATATTATTTTATTCTTGCATTACCTTTCTGTATGTGCTGTTGTCAGTTACATATATTATTTTCTCAATGTAATAGTCTGCTAGAATTCCCAGCCCTTGGTTTGCTTCCCAAATACGGGGTGTGGAGGAAGTAGGTGGAAAAAATTATACCTAATTGAACACTTAGATTGGCACACAAGTCATAAGAATACTTTATGAGCATTTGGCAAAGGTTTTTTTATCTAGCTGTCACTCATTGAGTTGTCTGCTCTTCAGAGAGGTGGCAAAGAATGCAAGAATATTTTTTTTATAAGGAGAGGAAAAGTTATTCATTAAGTCATAAGTGATACCATGTTGTGGAAATTAATAAAAAGGCTGTTTTTATTATAGAATTGCAGTTGTGATGCTATAGTTCAGGATGTGCCTGGGTTTCCGTTGTACATAAAATGACTTTTCAGGGGATTTTATCTAAATAATGCTAATTCTCACTGGACAGAAACTTGGCATGCAGTGTTTTAGGCCAGAAGGGAATTATTTAGAAATATGTCACAATAATACAATATCACTTTTTTTATATAAGCTCAATATAAAACATAAAGGAAGAGGGTTCTTCAGGTTTTCATATGAATCTCATACAGGCAGGAAGGGATACGTGGATTTGTTTTTAATGTTCATTCCTCTTTCTGCATCTTTTCTTTATAACTTGGTTAGCCTAATAAATTTTCCTTTTAATTCTTTAATTATTGTCACCCACTCTTCTATGGCTGCTGCTGGGTTTTGAAATATAGTGATGAAATATACAGTAAAAGTTCTGTTATCTGGCATCTTACAAGCCGGCATACTCCACTAACTGGCATGCCAGCTTGTAAGATAAAGTGAAACCGGAAGTGCCTGCCGTGGCACTTCCGGTTTCTCTGAGCTCCCATGGCTCAGGGCAAAGCAGCCTGTGCTGCCGAGCTTCCACAGCCCGGGGGCATAACAGGCTGTGCGGGGCTGTGTAGGACCCGCCTCCCTGCCCTGTGGGGAGGGGCAGTGATGCTGCGGGAAGGGCGGAGGGACACCCCAAATGTGGTGTGAGAAGCGGTGGTCGGGGACACTCAGTTAACCGGTATATTTTGTTATCCCGCGTCCCCTGTTCCCGGGAGATGCTGGATAACAGAGATTTTACTGTATTTGCTAGCTGAAGTCACAAGGATTCTCAACATGTCCATCTCTGTTCACTTTTAAGAATATGGAGTTTTTCAAGCACCCAGAAACAAAAATCTGAAGAGCTACATTCCTAAAAAGGTCTTGCATTTGTTTTCTTACAGACCGGAAGTCTTTTAATGTGGCATGCTCCCAGAAACTGTAGAGCCATTTTCCTTACTATGGCATTCTCTCTAGTTTTATCTTGCAACTTTGCACCTATAATTTTTGTTTGACTTTCTTTCAGTGAGAGGGACTTATAGTGCTCTCCAAAATAAATAGTATATTTGTAGGAGATTAGTTGCATGGATAAGCTAAACATAGCTTTGTATTAAAGCCAGATCCTTGTGTAAAATATAGTAGGTGTGAGAGTAAAAGTGTGGGTATAAAAGCTACAGGGGTGTAGGTTGTAGCCGTGTTGGTCTAAGGACACAGACAGACAAGATTCCTTGGGTGAATTTGATATCTTTTATTAGACCAACCCAAATAGTTGGAGAATAGTTGTTAAGCAAGCTTTCGAGTACAAAAACCCTTCGTCAGGCTAAGGAAGTTTCAGCAGTTGGTGCGTGCTCTTCCTGGATGGAAATTAGTTATAAAAATTAAAAATGAAAAATTAGGTATAAAAGTTATATACCTAAAGAAGAACCCTGTACAAATGGTATCCCTGCTGTGCTCTTGTAAATGTTCCCCTGCGGGCTGGATAGCATGGCCCTGTAGACTAATTCAGATTGGTACACAGGGTCAGGCTGCACAAGGTTGAGCTGGCGCATGGGATCATAAGAATATAAAAAATGCCATTTACTGGGTCAGACCATAGGTCCATCTTGCCCAGTATTCTGTGTCACGCAGTGGCAGAGTGTGGATGCTGAAAGGGAGAGTGAATAGGGCATGTCTAGGGTGTTTTCCACTGTTCCTCTCCTACTTGCAGCCTCCAGGATTTAAAGGTCTAGGGCAGACCCCATGCCCCAAGCCTGTATGGGATCTGGCCTACAGATTGACCTGGTACCACTCTTCTAACCTGCAGGGCTGGATTGTTGAGCATCACTAGTCTAGATCTTTGTTGTGTAGGATTAAAAATGAAAAAAGTAGAAGAAATCTAAATCTTTGATTTTGAAGGTCTGGAAAGTCACTAACAGAAATTAGGAAGAAATGTACCCTGATAAAAACAAAAAAATCCTACCTGTACAGGTATTCTTGTGATACACATTTAATACTAGTCACTGCCTGAAACAGGATGCCAGGCTAAGTGGACCAATGGGCTACTTTAGGTGACAATTCTTGTTCCAAAATAATATTGTATTCTTTTTGGTAACAGGATTATTAAATGGAATATTTTGAGCATTCATTATTTTGTCTTTATTCCCATGGCTGGGAAGCACAAACATTTTTTTCCTCCTAAGATTTGTTATTTTTATAATAATACTTCATACAAAAATAGTTAACTTTGCAGTATTGCTTTCTTAAAATATTATGGAAAGCCTTGGTTACTTGTCTTCCTTCTGTTGGAAAGATCCTGCAGTGTGCTAAGTGTCCTTAACTCCCATTTTCTTAAGTTGAAGGACACCTGATACCTCACAAGGTGCTTTCTGTTAATTTTATTCTTTTTTTCCCCTTTTCAGTTAATGTACTGAGGTGTACTGCACTGTCTCTTACTTTGTACAGCACCTTGCACAACTTAGGCTTGTTATAAGTCACATGCTTGGCATTGCTTTAATCAAATTATGTATTTGTTTGTGATTTTAAGTAATTCTTTTGCCTGATGGAAGAAGGTGTTATTGATGGGGATTTAGGTCATTGAAACAGTTAAAGGAAAAGCTATTTTTCTTTTGAGTAAGAGTGGCTACTCTCCAGATCTGGACGTAGCGCATTTCATAATGTGTTCTGTTTGGAAAACTCTAGATATAATGTTAGGAAAAGCAAAGAATTAGAGCTTTTCACCTTTTAAGATGTCAAAAGGTACTTTATATTACTGAAGGCAATAAAACTGCTTAAATGTACTTTTAATTAATTCCAGCAGTGTGTTTAAAATGTCCTTGTTTCAGTAATGATCTGCAGGAGTGGTAGGGAAAAATACGCAGAGACAGAATTCATTAATCTTATTTACATTTTAGGTGTTTCCCATCATTCTGAAAATCAATTATCCACATTTAATGTCTCTTTTGTGTCTAGTTTGGATAATTTATGAACAGGTGATGATTGCTGCCCTGGACTGCAGTCGAGATGACTTGGCATTGGTAAGTATTCATGTTGAACTTTCAGTCAAACCTTAAATTTTCTTCTTGGGGATCTGTTCCAGATAGCCCTTTAGACAGCTATAAGATATTAGAACTTGGACTTGCAGAATCTCAAGAAATATGCTGGGAAGCAACTGCCTCCACCCACCCTACTGTGTAACTTTTGTTTAGACAAAGCATGTCTTTTTCAATAACTAGGAAAATATTTACAATGACTCTAATGTGGGCTGAATGTCAGGAATAATATTATTGCTGCCATATTGTACAGAGAATACTTGTTTATTGAAAAACCTTTCAAACTGTATCAGTTTTTAAAACACTTTGAGGTAATGTATCAGTGCCGTGCATATGAATTTAGCTGCCTGATTGCTATTAACACTGACAGGAGCAATACAGCTAAATGTATGCACAACAAATTGAGAAGGCCAATTCAGGCTTGCAGTATTCTTAAAATTTAGTGGTAATGGAAAAAAAAGTGGTTGTGTTCTATTTTGTTCTTTTATGATGTATGAAAATGGCATTATAAACCTAAACTTTTTTGTTCTTCAACTATACACCTTTGGTTTTTATTCTTGCATTACCTCTGCTGGTTTCTCCCAGAGAGGAAGAGCTGCAGCTACAGTTGGAGTTATAACCATCAGTGGTCACCTCTTCTAAATCTTGCCATCTCTTTGTTTGGATGGAGAGAGTATTTTGCTGTAAACTATTTATGGGTATTCAGTTTTGAACTGCAGTATGTAATCTGATTTTATTTGGATGTATACAAATTGTAATGTAAAGAAGAAAGGATTAGGTGATTCTAATCACTTTTGCTATTGATTCAAAATGCAAATGTTAGTATAAACAAAAACACTCGGCATCGGGGGGTGGGGGGGGGGGGAACATAAACTATCTCTGTGTGCTGATTTTGCTTCCAATGCAACCTCCTCCAGAAAAGCCTGGGAATCTTCTTCTTACTTCTTCAGCAATCCCTTGCAGTTGAGGATGATTGTCTTATCTGTGTCGAAAGATGGCCGATGATGAGGCTTATTCGGGATCACCAGACCACTGCATCTGGGACATTTTTCCATGTGGGGTGGATGGTGCTTGATTCTTGATTTGGTATTTTTGACTGCAGTAAAGGTGATCCCAATGGACATTGTTATCCAGTCAGGAAGAAATACAGAATACAGTATTAGGCAGGCTGTGTTTAGGGCACCTTTTTCTGTGGAGTGAGCACAGCTGAAGAAGGGTGCTCAGTCACAGTTACAGCTGTTGAATCACGCTCCCATCTTGTCCAAGTGCTTGACCTTCTTGTAACTTCCGCCTTTGTGCCAGTTCCTGACTAGGAGCTTTCAGACCTCACCGTCTTGCTCTAGTCGCCGTTAGCTGATCACCAAAGGGCTTGAGGAATGTGCTGGAAAAGCTGTTTTAATGGGAGACATCTGTGTGTGACTTCTTTTATTGTGGAGAAGCTTCCTGTACATCGGCTTCCACACAGGTCTTGACAGAACGGGACTTTGATCCAATGACAAGGAGACTAAGATAACTGGGGATCTTGTTCCGCTGCAGCCTTCATCTGCCTTCACAGCCATTGAGTTTCTAACATCATCTTCCACCTGGTTCTCCATTGAGGACTTCTAGACCCATGGCTTGGGGCAGGGCAGCCTTTTCAGAAGGGAGACCCTTGCCCTCTGCTGTCCTCACCACATCCTGGTGGTGCTGCTGCTGCTTGGTCAGTAACTGCTTATTCATCAGTTACCCCTGCTTATCTCACAGCTAATGTTTCCTGAAGGTCATTCCACTATCCACCACCTGTGGACGCACTTGGTAGCAGTACAGCTCTGCCCCACAGAACCTGGAAATGGAACTAGTCTCTACAGTGTACTGGAAAGGCTTCAGCTACTTTAAACCAAGAAAGGAGACCGTCCTATAGTTCATGCATCTTCCAGCACCGCCTTCTCTCAAATTGCAGGGTGTCAGATGGTAGTTGGGCTTGGTGGAGTGTGTAAATGGATGAAACTCAACAACCTGTATAGAAGAGTTCAGACTAGATTATCTGGTGATCTCTTCTGGTCTTGATTTCTTCATTTTTTTTAAACTTGAGTTATTAATCATTCAACTTGTGACATGTAAAAGACTATCTAGTCCCCTAATATATACATAAAGACAGATATCTATCTTCCATCAACAGTCTTCCCTTAACCCAAGTCAGTGTAGATAGACGTCTTTGTTTTTTTCTTCACTTTTTTTCAGTCTCTGATCCTTTGTGTTTTGGTCAATGTTAAGCTTTCGTGTTTCTTTGTCTCTAATTCACTCTTGTTCCTTAGAGCTCTGCTCCCTATCTTTTAATTTACTCCAAATTTGTTCTTAACGGTTAACTTAGAGTTGCACTTCTTAAATATTTAAAGAAGTTTCTCAAACTTTCTGGTTTGGAAACAGAAGATTCTTTTTAGAAAATTTCAAGAATTTCCACCAAGTTTCTAAATAAGCATTTTTTTTCTTTCTCCCCTGGAAGACTGACTTTGTAGGACAAGTTTTCAATTATTAAAACTTTCAAAATTTATTTTAAACCAGTCACTGATTTTTAGGGTGTCATTTGTTTTCTAACCTTTTGCAATTGTAATTCTTGCAGCCACTTAAAGATAAGTGATGAATATATTATGTTACAGAGGTCTCAGGAAGATGCAATAAGGGGTTATCTGTTAGCTGGCATTCTGTTAATTCAGTCTTGTCTCCCACCTTTTTCCAAAATAGTTTGATTCCTCAGACATGTCCACCATATGTGATAGACTCCCCCACCTGGCCACACTCCCTACAACATTTGCCTGTTTCTGTACTATAAATGCATTTAATTTTAAGTGGGGTGAGATACCATCAATACAGGATTTTAAAATAAATTTCTTTTTATTGTTGTACATATGGATATTTGAGGACCATTGTCCAGACAGTCTCCCATTCTTCAGTGCTAATGTCAGTAACCCATTTTGTTATAAGCAGTGCATTTTCTTCTGTATGGTTACTTAGAAATTGCTTTAGGTATTGATTCCTATGAAATTATAAGAAATTGGACCGAGGTAGTCTTTTACATAAATAGGGATAGTTTAATAATCTTGAATTCCATACACCTGGGGTAAACCTGAGTACATGTTATGATATTATATACCATATTGGACTTTTTGTGAGCTAAGTGTACTTCTCATTCTTGGATACCTCTCCTGTTCCATGAAATAAGTTATTGTCTTGTAATTAAATATGTTATTGTCCATGAAATAAGTTATTGTCATGAAAACAAATAAATAAGCTAAGAGAGAAGCCTCTAATTTTTCTAGTATATTTTCAGTCTCTGGAGTTTTATAAGAACTTTTTGTGAAGTTGTTACATAGACCAACATGGATAAAAAATTCAAGTTGCCACATACTAATAATCTGAGCAATGGTGTTAAATTGAATTTATGGCCTCTTACATTGTGTTGTGTTTCTTATAGGATGTTAAGTAAGTAGAATTGCTTATATGTTGTGCTGAGCTTAGTGCAAAACTGAAATCTGGTTTTATTTTTAGTTAACCTCGTTTGTTTTTTTTCACTGTAGCTGCCGCTTTAAGTGTGTGAACACCTTTGGAATCTCTTCTTCTTAGTACTGAACACTTGACAGCTGAGATGCATCTTTCTTAAGGAAAGGAGTTTTTTCAGCTCCAAATAGAGGAATCTGAGAGTTTTTTCCATCTACCCATTCATCTCGCTTCACTGCTTTTTATCCTTTTTATTACTGTCATCTCTATCCCCCTTGCACAAAATAGCAATGCCAATATTTCACTTAGCAGGCTCCGTCTTTTTTACACACATTTGTACTGAGATTACCTGCTGTTGGTAGAAACTTATAATAACTATGTCTAAGATGGTGGAGTTCAAGTTTACCTTTTTTGCCTTTTGTAGAATTAAATTACATCTATAAGAAAAGAAAAAACTCCTGCTTATGCATTCTTTATTTCTTCACTGTTTTTTTTTAATGATAGGTATAAGTAAAAGTCCAAAACTATAATATAAAATGTTTGAGGAAATTGGCACCAAATAGTATTTGTACAAATATGGTACGCTATGTGAATATACACTTTTAAAATTATATATCACTTAATAAAATGTATTATAATGGACATTAGTGGCCAGATTTTGAAAAAAATCCATGTAGAGGAGGGAGTGAAAGAATCTGGATCAGTTAAAAATGTGGCTGGTTTAGTTTTTCCATCATTCCATCACTGCAGTTCTTTATTTGTAATACTTTAATTCTGATGTTGTCTTTATGGTTTGGATCCCTTATGACCATCTGTCTCACGGTGTGCATGAGCACTTAATAATATCCAGTGACTTGACCTAATGGAGTCTGTCTTATTCTTGTGAATGCTATACCCTTAAGTCCTGATTCTGTAGTTTTATCTGCATATGTGATTCCTGTGGCAGCACAGTGTCACTGATTGCTTTCAATCTCCTTTTTTGTGTCCCTTGTGGATTTATGTGTAGTGTGTGTGCCCACCCACTTGGATCCGATTGCAGTTTAAAAATAGAGATCTTTCTTTTGATGATAAAAGTTAATGCTTTTCCATAGTTTTTACATAAGATTACTCAGATTTTAAAGATGTTCATATGATATATGCTTTGTGTGAATGTTTAATGTGCTGTGATGTACAGGAGGCCTTGTATGACAGATTTTAGTTGCAAGCAGCAAACACCCACTCTGAGCGTCACTAAGCCATTCTTTTATTAAGTCAGGAGTTATTCGTTAGATGAATTACATCCTTGCAGACTGGTCTCATTGGATACTTAACAGGATCTTGAAAACATTCTGTGATTATTGTGGCCCCCTGTGACTACATTCAGGGCTATCTTCTTTTGGCTTTTCCCAATTCTTTGTACTCCAAGCAGCTAGGAGGGGTGGGAATGTTTCTCCTTCCTCTTCTCTCACACTCATCTCTTCCTTTTGCATCCCACTCTGTCTAGAAAGATAAGGAGGAAAACTTGTGCTTTGAAGTTTGAAAATCATTTCCATGTTTTGTTACTGAATTTTGCATAGGACAAGGTAGAAGAATTGCTTATATTTATAGAAGTCCACCAGAGCTTTGTGTCTTAAGGTGTTTAAGGATGAAATATTTGTAAGTGGTATGAAAAGGAGTGTTCCAGTGGAAACCTCAGGATTTATTTGCTTCATTGTGCTTGGAGAGCTCAGGGTCTGGGATAGAAAGCCTGCCAGGAGCACAGGGACAAGCAGGTTACAATTCCTGCGCTACCTAGAAAGTAGGTGGGCTCTGCCAGGCACCTATTCTCTAGTGTAATTCTGGGAGAGCTGCTGCCTTTCCCTTCCTTGCCACTTTCTTTTGATCCAAAAGTCACATTCCAGGAAGTTGACTTAGTCAATCAAGGACTGAAGTTGGTTCCCCCCTCCCTGCTTTTGTTTCCTATATTGATGATAAGCCAGTTTCTCTGTGAATATAGTTAAATAAATGGCTTACATTCTTATAAAAGTACACCACACTTTTAGTAGTATATGATTTGTATTTTTTTTTTTTTTTGCAGATGGCTGAATATTAGGCCGGTGCGAAGCGTAAGGTATTCACTTTGGTTTTGGATTTGGTGATTTGGAGGGACAGTGACTCAATTTGGTGATTCAGATCGCTGTCCTGATTTGGTTTGACCGAATCTGAAGATATTCAGTACCAAATATTATTCGGCCATAAACTATACAGGCAGGAACAGCTGGGGGAGCAGCTGGATGAGCCCTGGGAGAAGCCATGGCTCATCTGGCTCCTCCCATGACCCGAGGTGAGGCAGGCAGTGCTGGCAGTCCTGAGAGAAGCTATGGGAGCTAGGGGGAACGATTGGGAGCTGGGGGATTGAGCTTTAGGGGAAGTCCTTGTTCGTTCCCCCAGCCCCTGTGACATCTCCAGGGGCTGCCAGCACTGCCTACCTCGCCCCGGTGGCGGGGGGGAACCTGAGGGGCGGCCGGACGAGCCACGGCTTCTGCCGGGGCTCCTGGCTCAAGCCAGGGCTTGTCCAGGTGCTCCCCCAGCTGCTCCTGCCAGCACTGCCTAGTACCTGGCTGTACAGTCTATGGCTGAATCTCTGAATTTTGCTGAATTGATTCAGAGGCTTCTGATTCAATTCAAGGAGATTAATGGTTCTCCCAGTTGGATTCAGAGCTTCAGCCGCCAAATTGGGCCAAATCACCTCTGAATCAAATTGGCTACCGAAGCTTCGCGCCACCCTACTGAGTATTAGACTTAGGGCCCATGTCCAGAACTTATTGTTTTTTATGATGTGATTGGTTTGGAAATAGTAGACTGTACATATAGCAGGTATTGATATGCATTAATCTCTGGTTGTGATAAGAAGTATTAGTGACACAAAAGACTTCTAATTTTGTTTTTTCTTTTTTCATCATTTTGTCACTCAGAATTGCATTACAGATCGGAAGAATCTTTCTCTTTTTTTTTTTTTTTTTGTAGTTCTGCCTTCAAGAGCTAAGACGGCAGTTCCCTGGGAGCCATAGAGTTAAGCGACTAACTGGCATGAGATTTGAAGCCATGGAAAGGTAATGACTGAACTTAAAATTATTTTTTTTCCTGGAAAAGGTACTAAGTATCTCTTAGGGTGGAAACAGATATTGCCTTTGTGTTGCCATAAGAATTTTTATGGTGGCACAGAGGCCAAACAAAATGACATCTATGCCCATTACTAGGGGTGCACCAATAAAGATTTTTTTAGGCCAATACTGATCGCCAAGTATTAATGAGCCATATTGACTGATACCAATCTGATTGCTAATATGCAGCCCACCATCTGGATAGTAAGTCGGGGGAGGGGGGGGAGGGGGAGGCAGGCAGATCAAGGCCCTCATGGTGAGGGAGGGAGTGGGGCAGGGCTGGATCAGGTACTGCCTAGCTGGGGCATGGTGTAGGATGGAGCCATAAGTGGGTTATATGTAGGGGGCATTGCGGGGGGTGGGGGTCTGTGCACACCCCAGAGGGAGGCATGGGGGGTGTGACCCCGGATCTGTGCATGGGGTGAGGCCAGACTGCTGCTACGGGCTGGGGCAGGGGACAGCACCTGGCTCTTCCAGGTGGGGGTTAGGCTGGGGCTGCACTCAGGGCGCGTAGCAGCAGTGCTGGAAGAGGGGCTATGGAGGAGATTACAGCCACCCCAGACTTTGCTGTAGCCCCCCTGTAACCCCTCTCCCAGCATCACCACCTGTCCTGAGTGCAACCTCGGCCCAGCCCACCTTTGCCCTGCACACAGATCTGGGGAGCACATGCCTCCTGTGCCTCCCTCAGGGGTGCATGCAACAGCAGGAACCGCCCCTCTCCCCATCTGTACCCTTCTGGACAAGCTGCGGCTCAGTCCCGCGGCCCACGCCCTGCCCTGCCCTGCCCTGCCCTGGCTGGGCAGTACCTGCACCAGCCCCGTTCCCTCTCTCAACGTGGGGGCCTCAGTCTGTACCCCCCACACCCTTTCCCTCTCCTCCACCCCTTCCCCCCAACAGACTTACCAGTTAGACCTGCTGGGCTGGCAGCGTGCATGCTGCAGCTATGCACATGCATGCAGCATTTATCGGTAACATTACTGGCAACGTTAGCCAAAAAAAGCTGGTTGCTGATGATATCAATTTTCCTTTATTGATACTGATAGAATATGGCCAATGTATCGGTGCACCTCTACCCCTTTTCATGCCACAGTCGCGTAAAATGTATGGCCGTCACTTAGGTGGTAACAATTTCTGCTGCTATTCAGCAGCAGATGTCCATTTGTTTTAAGGCCTGAGAGCATGGACATCCTGGAGCTGCCTAATTCTGTGCTCCCTAAGAATTCCTATGCAGGATCATGCCCCTCAAGCCTTGGGAGTGCTTGCCTGGCTTTCTCCACTTGAAAAAAGTCATCCTGGGGAAATCTTCTGTAGCATAGCTTTCTGAGTAGGGTCTATGGTCAACATCTGTTTCACCCAGTGAAGTGGATCAAATGTACTGGGACAGCTGATATACTTAATTTGGTGATGTCTATTTCTAGCCTCGGAAAGAAATTCTTACTACACCAAAGTGAACACAGGGCGTGTCTACACAAGATGTTTACTGCAGTGTTGCCTGATTAGCTCTGCAGTAAATGTCTCCGTATCTACACGTGATCCCTCTAGGTCCCCTGCCAGCCAGAGCTGCTCCAACCCAGCTCAATGTGCTGGGATCCTAGGCGCATGTTTAAACATGGTGTCCAGGAGCAACAAACTCTGGTGCGATATGCAGTCTTCCAGTTAGACTTTACAGAACCATTACTCACCACCATAGGTCAATAGGCTGTAAAATATTAGATATTTTTTTGCCACATTTTTTTATTTTGGTTAAAAATAATATATGTAGGTCATAGCTACTAGCCAATCCAAGATGTCCAGAATACAAGCAACATTTTGAAGCAACACATGTAGCTACCAATAATTTCTTCTGCCCCAAATAATTGAGGAATACAGCTCTTTCCCCCAAGTTATTCTGTTATAAAATTTAACCATATAGAATATAATAACAAAAACTGTAACCTTTCTGGATCTTTTGCAGTATCCTGTAAATGGTCCTTTACTATCCATTAATTTCTGTATCAAATGGTTTAAATTAAATGCAGATGATTTCACTGCCTATTATACTCTGTAGGACTTTATCACAAGGGTAGGACTGTTCTGCAGGCCAGCCGTAGTCTATTTCATTTCCCAGTTTAAATAGTTCCTGTATATAAGTTTATAAAATCTTGTTTTAAAATGGAAATGTGAAGATACAGAAAACAGCTAGGGCTTTTGGAGATGACATCTAGTAATTGCTTGCTTGGACTGTTAGCACCTAACATCAACTGACTGTTGTGCACCACAGTTTACTTGCAGAATTAGCCTTTGAGGTCTAGAGACCGCGAACCTGATTGATTTAAGGAAATTGGAAGTCTACTAGGAGAAAAAATGGTTTTCATAACGGATGTTTTTCGTCCTTTCTTTTCATTTTATTGAACATATAAATTGACATATCCAGGAAAGCCCATTGTTTGGATTGAAAATAATGGAAAACGGGTGTTCACTTTTGCACCAGGAAACTTAGGGTAATTAAACCTTCCACATTCTTACACATGGTATGGAAGTGATTTCTTTGAGCTGTCTTCCAAAGAATTGCCTTGCTAACCTGTCCCTATAATAGTTAGCTCTGCCCATGCTGTTATTGGCCAGACATAGTGAACAAGAGACTATACGGTTTGGTGCTTTTCATGGGGTGATAAGTTGGCAGATTGTCCAGAAATGGAACTGTCAGTTGTGCACTGCCTAGACATTTATTTCCAGATTTGTGTGATTAAAGGGGTTGCTTTGTGCCTTTGAACAAATAGGCTCAGCATGTAGGATGAATGCAACAGGGCTGGCAACCTAAAATATTTCAGCAGGGCATAACCATTCAAATAGAGTTTTCCAAAACTGATTGCACATGCTCCTGAGCTAATGTTTTGAGTCCTTGAAATTCCATCACTCAACAGTAACCTCTGTGGCCAGAGGGGCCAACCATGGGCTAATGTGAGAGGCAAATATTTTTTTGAGTGATGTCTTTTTTTTTTATTGGACCAACTACATGGTGATTACATCTACATGAGATGCTGTACTGAAGAGTTGACTTATCACTGCAGTAAAGTGTCATCATCTACAAATGCGTCCCTCTTAAACTGGAGTAAAGTAATTAACTCCGCCATAGAATAGTAGTGCCCAACACAAGTACTATCCTATGATGGAATTATTTACTGTGCCACAATGCATGCCTACTGGCTAGCCCCGCACCATAGCAACCTTGTGCCCCAGCCAGCCACTCTGCAGCATGTTGAGTTGGAGTGGACCATCTCTGGCCTGGCAGACTGACCCTCTGGGTCCCCTACCAGCCAAGGCTGCACCACCCTGGTTTAACGTGCTTCTGTCCCAGGCGCATGTATAAATGCTGTACCCCGGAACAGTGAACTCCGGCACAAACTGCTGTGGAGTTTATTGCAGCGCATTAACATCAAGTGTAGACATGTCCAGTTGGAATCAAGTTAGATCATCTTTTGAATACAAGGCATTCTTCAGCCTTGCATTTTGAAACCTGGTCTGACTTGATCCCAACAGTGGTTGGTCCAATAAAAGAGATTACTCAAAAAATGTTCTTGCTTCTCACAGAAGTCCTGGACCATCATGGCTACAACATCACTCCAATACTACCATATTAATGAGATAACAAAGGCAATAATATCCAGTCATTCTCAGCCTTCATAGGTCCTCAGCAGGACAATGATATGGTGGGTCCTTAAGGAATAAGGACATCTTCTGAAAAGGAAAATAAGTACTTTGTCAAACAGCTTGGCTTATAAAGTGCCCTGGAGAAAATCTGATGAAGTGTACTATATGTGTGGGGATATGAAAAAACTAAATAGATCTGACACAATGTGTGGATAACACAACAGGTACGTAGAGTGTATATTGAACCAAATTGCTTTATTTTTCCAGCTCAGGCTGTGAAATGACCTGTATAAAAAGATGAATTGTTTCCCAGAGAAGATTTAAATCCACTGTAGCAGCATGGGTTGACCTCACCACTTCAAGCAACAGCTTTATGGGGAAATATAAACCCATGTTGTTCTAGTGATAGGAAAGACTTCATATTTGGCTTTGGAATAGATGAAAACATGAGTTACTTGGTATAACCCAGGGGTCAGCAACCCCTGGCACGCGTGCCAAGCATGGCACACGAGGCCATTTTGCTTGGCACACCACTGCCAGCCTCTCACAGATCTGGGTGGGCGAAGGTTCCCCCCTGCCCTCCGGGAGTGCATGCTGCTTCCGGGAGCCGGCCCCACCACCTGCCCAAGCATGCAGCAGCCAGCAGCAGTGGGTGTGGGAGCTGGCTCCTGCTCCTGCTGCCTTCTGTTGGGAGCAGGGAGCTGTGGACCTGGGTCCCTGGCCCAATAGCCATAGTTGGAGGCAGGGGCTTTGGGTGGGGGGCAAGAGGCATGAGCAGGGCTGGGAGGAAGGGGCTTTGGGTGGGAGCCAAAGGGCACAAGCAGGGCTGGGGGGCTATTGTGGGGGGACCTGCACAAAACGAATATACAAGATCAAAGGTAGTATCAGAAGTTTTATTGTCACCATGTTTACAATTTTTAGAAAATCTGGTATTTACCATAAAAAGGAAACATTTATGATTATTAACTATACTGATATGCAGTACTCGTTATACTGATATACTGCCCTCATTTTGTTTTTCTGGCATGCTGGCACTCTGGCACCCTGGCACCTTCCAATGTAGACATTGTTTTTTTTCAGCACTCCAGCCAAAAAACGTTTACCCCTGGTATAACCTCTACAACCCATTATATGTGGCTGGTTGTGCCTTATGTGATTGATTCTCAACCAGGGTGCCACCCTTTCAAGGGTGCTGTGCGGTGGGGTGTCACAGAATGTTAGCACTGCTAGGTGTGTAAACATGATTCACAAGCTAAAGCCAGAGATTTCAAATAGGAATCTATAGTGACAAAATATCCTGACCTGTTGCTGTCTTTCTGAGTTCCTTGCAACAGAAGTATTGCTCTTTTATTTTTTTGTAGTGAAAACTAAAAGCTGGCATTTTCAAATGGTTGCCTTAAGTCTAATGAGGGGTGCTTTGAGTATAAAAATGTTGAGAATCTCAGTTGTATGTCCTCATAAGAGAGAAATGTAAGTTTTAGTTAATCTCAGTTTGACTTTTTTATCTACTGTAACAAAATGGAGAGTTCCTTTTTTGGGTAATCTTTAAAGTGGCTGGGTTTTGTTTCTTTGGATCTTAGATGGGGTTAGAGAACAGGCAAAGGAGAAGGGTTTACTTTATTTAGGTAAAATAAAAGTGGAAGCAGAAAGGTAGAAGCAAGCAAATTTGATTTATCCTGTTTCAGGTTTATACTATTTCTGCTAAATACTATCCCACTGAGAAAAATCAGCTTATTTTTTTTTTAAAGAGGTGTCACCAAATTTTGCAGTTCTTCAAGACTGATTTGATGGGAATTTTGTTCAATGGAAGGCTTAAATAACAACTAAAAATTTAGCTACAAGTACAACTTATTTTTTGCAACTCAATAATATTTCCATAGTACACAGGATGGTGTTGTTTAATTACAGAGTCAATAAAAAATCACACGGGTTGTTTGAGATTCACATCAGCTTTTGTTGATATTAAATAGGTATGATGATGCTATCCAGTTATATGACAGAATTTTACAAGAAGATTCAACCAACACAGTAAGTTAAACAATTTCCTTGAAAATATAAAGTCAAATTGTTTCAATTTAAGCTGACATTTTTCTTGTAGCACTTTAGTGAAATAGTTATCTGATTATGTTTGTGTCTTTTAACTTCTAGCAGAATATTTTAACATTTATTTTTGGAATTAAGTTTCTTCTATGAAAATAGTATTTACATTTAAAAAAAAAATACTGAGTTGAGAGCTCGTTTCTGTAAGTGATGGCCCTTTACATTTATCTTATGGGGTTTGGATCAGATTTTTTAAGTATTAAATGTTGGAGGATGATTTAGTGATAAACTGCTTTAAAGACTGTGTAGTTTACCATGCATCTCCTAGCCCATTTCGTAATCATATTTGAAAATCTACTTTGAGTTGCATAGTATTTATCTCTATCTGGAACTAAGCTTGCTCTTGAGTGAACCTGCAGTCTACTGTATAGCTTGCCTACTTAAAAAATAACTGAGAGGAAATTTTAGGAATGTGATGTCTTCAGGCATATGCATTGCAACAGTACAAAATGTGTAGTAGTACAGAAAAGAAAGTGCTATTGGCAGCCATATGTTCAGTCCCCTTCAGCTGCAGGGTGACAGAGTTGCTAGAATGGCATACCCTCCACCCAGAGGGTGATCAGGGGCTGCTCTATAGATCTGACCCGATTTCCTCTCTTTCCCCCCCCACCTCCCTCAACAGCCTTGCAAGCCCTTTAAAATTATAGGTTTTTTAGAGGTTGCATGGGCAACCTGAGAGCCACTTAAGGTACGCACTTGGGCTGCCCCGTAGCAGGGAATACAATTTTCCTGACTGGGCAGCCTGTGACCCGGCAGCCCTGTCCCTGTTGCTGTTGTGCAGCAATGGGGAGGAGGAGCCGGCATTCCTCCCTGACGGTTAAAGCTGGGTGGGCTTTGAGGGCGTCAACTGCTGCTCCCTCTCTCTCCCCTTTGTGAGGGACAGAGAGCAGAGCACTGTGGGATTGTGGAAGGTAGAGACCTGGCCAAACATGACGTTTGTTTGAGCACAACAAAGGAGATGCTGTCTGAATCAGACTTCGGCAATGATTAACTTTTCCCACTTCTAGCATGCTGGCAGCAGTTTGTCTGTCAAAAGTGTAGCATAAATTGGAAATTACCATAACGTAGCTTGCTAATGGCTTCTTAGTCTCTTGTGGACTCAGAGCAAGTTTCATAACATTCTTGAATTATTTAGTGTGACACTTGACTGCTTCCAAATTCTGTTACAATCCAATGAGGAAAAACAGATTATATGCTTCTCTTTAGTTCAATAATGGCTTCTCAGCCTCTTGTGGACTCAGATTAAGTTTAGTAACATTCTTGAAGTATTTTTAGGTCCTAATTCTGCCCTCTGTTTTATCAGGCTGGCCATATATCAGTTGTGCTTGCCTGACTAATGAAAGCCTGATAGATGATGTGAGCCCTTATAAAACGATACTTTTTTTACATTTATAAAATGGCAATTACTAGCTTCAAGCATCAGCAAAATCAGGGCTGTTCAATTTTGTAAGCTGTCAGGGGCTACATGCTGTGCAGCCCGCACTGGGGCAAGCCACAGGCCATGTGGGCTATACAATGCATGGATGTCCCTTTCTGCACCTCACAGCTCCCCTTTCCCCCACTGTAGCACTAGACTCCTGCTTGCATCTCCCCTTTTCCCTCATTGGGAAACTCTAGCTACAATAATGGAGGAAGCAGCCGCTGGCTGGGGAGAAGTGCAAGGGCTGCAACTGAACCCCTGGCAGGCTGCCAGTTGGACAGTCCTGTGCTAAATTAAACTACTCTTCCAGTCTTTTTTTAACACGAGCGCAATCTGCAAATATCTATGATTTGTCTAAATTTATTTTTTTTTACTTTTCTACTGCTATGGCAGCTTTGCAATATTTGTCCGTCTCCCTGGTATAAATAGTGTGCCCTCTTTTTTTTTTGGAGGACAAGTGTCCCAGTACCGCTGCCATTGCATTGTCATAATCTGAGGGTGTGGTGTGCCTGGGTTTGGAAAGTTTCTCAGAAATTTTTACACAGCTGAATCAAGAGCTGAAGTGCTCCAAATAAGTAGGTTAAAGGAATGTTAAGGAATATCTCCAAAATTAAATTACTTTTTTTTTTTTTTTTTTTTCAAGGGCTGCTTAAGTCAGATGTTTTGTAACCGGTGTTTTCCACTAACATATACTCTGTTGACATTTCATCCCTTTGCAGATAGTCTGGAATCTAGAACCTACATATTAGAAGAAATTATATGTCATGACCTTTTCCATCCCTGAGGAGTTTTTATATTGCTTAGTATATGTTGTTTTTATATTTGTATGATGGGAAGGCTGAGAGGTGATCTTGTGGCTGCCTACAAATTCATTAGGGGGGCGCACCAAGGAACTGGAGATGCTGTTCACCAGGGTGCCTCTTGGGGTAACAAGGAGCAGTGGTCACAAACTGACAGAGAGCAGATTTAGGCTAGACATCAGGAAAAACTTCTTCATGGTGAGGGTGGCCAAATCTTGGAATGGGCTTCCAAGGGAGGTGGTGCTCTCCCCTACCTTGGGGGTCTTTAAGAGAAAGCTGGATAGGCACCTTGCTGGGGTCATCTGACCCCAGCACTCTTTCCTGCCCAGGCAGGGGGTCAGACCATGATCTGTTGAGGTCCCTTTCAACCCTAGCATCTATGAATCTAGGATTTTTTTAAAGACAACATCTTTAGGGTTGGAGGATTCCTGGGCTTGGCATACCATTGTATGTGGGGCTTCTATTTCTAGTGTTATCAAGTAAACATTTATGTAAGTATGATATCTTCAGATACTCTAGACAGGCTGAAGGATCTGAAAGTTTCATTTTAACCTTCAGTGGTGGATTTCAGGGTCCTGTCATTCTTTGCAGTATGTTTTCCTTGGTCTTGGATTTGTGTGTGAAGACTCCATGGACACTGGATATAAAAAAGCATGATGAGATTAGCCATACAAGTGTTATCAATTACACAAGAAAATAAATTAGAAAACTACAGGAAAATACTTTTTTTAAAGAAATGGATCATACCTTTTTTATTCCAACTATAAGCAGCTGCTTTTCAAATAACATACTTTTGGCTAGGGACAGAAGTTACAGATAAACTAGTTAAGTCATCAGAAACTGGCTTAAGCCTGTTACAAAACAAAGTTCAGTGTATATAAACCAGTTTCAAAATGGCTGAAACTGGTTTAAGATAAACCTGGTTGCATGTGGTATCAGACTTAACTGATTTGGGTCAAACCGGTCTATGAAACTTCTGTCCCAGACTCCTTCTTGGTTTAAGTTAAATCACAGCTCCCCAGCATCCCAGCATGTTTTTCAGCTCTGGGGTGGGCTGTGATGTCTGCTCCAGCAGAGAAGGGTTGGTGTGGGGGGGAAGGGAGGCAGGGGCTGCCCCCCCCACCGAGGCAAACCCTGGCTGGAGTCTGGTGACAGGAACAGGGGTTAAACCACCCTTTCTCTGAATACAGAGCTGCCTTGCCCTGCTAAACTTACTGAAACTTACTGGTAGCTGCAGCTGTGGACTACAAATCCCAAAGGACCTGGAAGTAGGAAGTGATGAGCAACCCTGCACAGTCCTACTTCTGTAATTCTGGAGTTCAAATCCTAGAGACCTTGGAGACAGCAGGAAGAGGAAGCAAACACACAGCCCATGCTGACTGCATGCCAGAGAGCTGTGCTTTTGTGCACCCCCGCCCACCTGGCTTCTGGCCTGAGCCACTGCAGGCATGTGGCTGCATTTCCTGAATCAGAAATAAATGTGTGTCCAGTTGTTTCTTAGTTTAATTTCTGCAGCCCAGACTAACCTGCAAAGACTGAATTGATTCAGCCTTGGGCTTTTTGTCTATCCATACTTAGCCTTTAAGTTAACAGTGTCATAGCTTTTGTGTTAAATTTTGTGTTGTGAACCTTTTTGAAATTATTAAATTGGGCCAAGTTAAGTACAAAGATAAAACAGCAATTAAAATCCTCCATCTATTTTTAAGAGGTTGTGCTTGAAGTAAGGTGGACAGCCTTCTACATTATAGTGACAAGAATAGGTAAGTGAGATGTATGCTTTATGACCTTCTGCTGAAATCAGCAGCATTACTTAAGATTTTTGTATGCCACAATCTTTTGAAGCGTGTGTTTTTGGCAGTTATACTTTTCAGCTCTCAATATGACTAACATAATTCAAATGAGGGGTTTCTTAGATGTTTTTTTCTGATGGATATAGTTTTATTTTCTAAATGACAGCCATGCCTGGCAAAATTATGTAAGTCTAATTTCCTTCTTCAAAATATAATAAATATATGCAAGATATTTCTGTAAAGGGTAAAATATACTGTAAAATGAAATACTGGAACAGCTGCATGACCTCTTGTATTTCTGAAATCAGAAATGAAGAGGCTCTGTTCAACATAGAGCAAAGTTCTACCCTGCTGCCCATCTCCCCATAACTGCAGAGTAGGTTGGATCAATCTTACATATGAAGAGCCACGGTTAAATAGAAACTTTTGATAAATTGTCAAGTATTGGAATTGTTTATCTTCTACCTGTTAACTATTTTAAAGCATACATATGGCTGCTGTAGCAAAATGTTTCAAGGTTTTAGAAAAGAAACCAGTGCTGAGTTTGTCTTGGCACTCACCTCACCATATAGCAATTTCTTTTGGTGTGCTGACACATGGAGCTGCTTAGATATATTAAACATTTTCTCGTTTGGCAAGTGCTGTAAGTGAAACATAGACATTTGTTCACAGAAGTCATGTAAAAATCATATACTGCATAGATGAGGAATTTCAGACAAAGATACTTGGTAGCTGTATAGAAATGTAAAAATATATATTTTTTTTAAATAAATAAAAGCCCAGTATCTTTCTATTATGGTAGATGAAATAACTCAAGTTTATAACGTATTGTTATAAAATTGCATCTTCGTATCAGTTTTGTTGCATTACAACTTTGAAATAAGAGGATGGTAACCATTTTATTTCATTCTTTTAAGCATGGTGTTTAAAAAGGACTTAGTTAGGGATAGATGTGAAAGCAGTTTTATTGCTGGAAGAAAGGTAATCCATTCAATATAGGGGCTGTTACAGTTTTATTTTTATTACAGTGGTGACTAGAGACCAAGTAAGTTTAGGGTCCCTATTGTTCTAGTCTCTGTACAAACATATATCAACAGACAGTCCCTAAGCTGAAGAGTTTACAACCTAGAAGTGAAATAATGGCAAAACTCTCAGTGACTTTACTGGGGTGAGGATTTCACCCTAGATAAACAAGGCAAAATATAGAAGTAAAAGGATGTTTTAAATGGAGCTAGTAATGCTACTTGTAGTTAAGGTTATCTAACAGTGTGTAATATAAGAACCTGCTTTGTATTTAATTATACTTTTGATCCACTGTATCTGTTCAGACTGAAACTTTGCCTGATGCTGACACCAACCTGGAGAGTATATTGTAAAAAGCTTTGGTTAAACTGATTGGCTATTTCCCAGAATAAGGTTGAGGAAAAATTGCTTTTTCGTAATGTTTAAGAAATTCTTTGAGTTGTGAAGCTGTAAGTATTCACATGCTTTGGATCACAGGCTTGAAAACTGTCAGTAGGCAAACACTTTTGTTAGATGTGCCTTTTATTATTCCTGCAAACAAACATTCAGATCTGGCTAAATTACAGACCCTTGAAAATCTCAGTTGCACGTTTTTAGTAGAACTTTGTTGGACTTTGAGTATATTCTTTCAAAAATACATCTCTGCTGAGCATGTTTTGTTACAGGGGCTGAACAGAAATTTCCTGCAATTTCCTGGCTGTGGTACTGAGTAAAGGAACTGAGAGAAGGGGCACACTAGCTTCTTTTGTGCTCAGTGCTCTTGAGTGCAAAAGAAACGAGGGGGGAGAAAGCATTTAGGGCGGAGAAGGAAATAGCTTAAAGAGAATGCAGAATGGTTAGTAATGGGAGGAAAAAGTAAGTAAAAATCAGAAGGAGAGGAGACAGGATGAGAAAAAGGACAAGACTGCTGGTGGGACAGAGAAGAGCAGAGAGGCATGGACACAGGCTGGGAGTGCAGGAATAGAAGAGAAAAATCACTAATGCATCTTCAACTCCAAGACAGATTTTGAAACATAAAATTCCTGAGTATCTACTTTATTCTGTTGTCAGATGCCCTGAGACCCACCTTGCCAATGGGTTCTTGCAGACATTGCATTTATTGTGTGATTAACGAGCTGACTCTTCCCCAGCAGATCTTATTTGTCCATGTTTTGGAAGATATGAACAAACAGTTGATGACCCATCAGCTAATGGGGGAATGTTGGCAGAGTCTGTTTAATGGTGCCAGGAGTTTATTACTGCTAGTTCTGGTGAGCCATGAGGCAGACTGAGGGTCAGTTTCTGGGGGAAGTGCATGATTCTGGAGAACAGAAAAATGTCCTCTTCGATGTACCTTTTCTTTTTCCAGCGAAAGAATAATTTCCATTTGATTTATTTTTGCTTGCCTGCAGGTGGCTTCAGGTCACACCAGCCTGTGGCTGGTGAAGTGAGCTAACACATTCAAACATCTTTCCATGTTAAACCCATAAAAACAGTTAAGTCAGCCATGTTTCTGATGGGCTCATATGTGTTTGTCACTTGTTAGTGGATGGTGACCCCGCAATCTGATCTATATGATTTGACCCTGCAAGAAACCACCTGGCATAAAAATTAGGCCTAATTAATGATTTACTACATTGATTATTTTAAAGCCTTTACAGATTTACTGGGCATTTAATGATCACAACATTTCTGTTGTCTTTCTCATTTTGTATCTCACAGTCCTTAAACTTCTGTTTTTTTATTGCCATTTAAAGCAAATGATCACGTCTTCAGTCTAAAAATGTTACTGACTGTTTTTGTAAAACAAATTTGAACTAAGATGAAAGCAAATCAAATATAGTTAAATGGTTTATTTTCTTTTCAAGACTTGTTTTCTCTAGAATTCACAAACATAAGATTCTGGAACATTAAAACCAGTTACACAAACTGTGGAACATCTCTTCTCTTAGATTCAGTAATGCAGAACTATCTCTGGTAATACTCTGTTTTTGACTAAAATTTAATGGCTTGGACTCTAGTCTAGCATGTTTTACTAATCAAATGCAGAAGTTCTTAAATGCTCAAATCCTCACTTTACTTTTAGTCTTCTTAATGCTAATTAAAAAGAATCATGACAAATGGAGGATTAATCTTTGTGCCAGATTGGGGATTATTGGTCTTTAAAAGAAATGGCTTGGAAAAGGTTCGTTGTTTAATAAAGAAATATGTGACATACTAAAGCACCTTAGCCCATATGATACTGATTATGACATAAGTGTTTCTTAAAGGTGACCTATATCTTTCTATTAAGAATGTTGCATTTACAGAGTCAGCCAATAACCACTCTGGGAAATTGATATGGGGAATTCCATGCCATGGTCAAGCAATACGTAGTTTCTTGGAAGGACAGACCTTTTTTATCTGTCCCCACAATAATTTTTGAAGGGGAGAGGGAATCCTTTTGTATGTTAGTTATTCTTAAGAAATATTTATTTTACTAAGATGTTCAGAATTCAAAATACTTTTTTCAGGTGAATTCAAGCTTAGCTACTGAAATGGGTTGGGTTAGATTTTACTTTCATATGTACTGCATAACTCTTTCATACAAATCCTGGTATATTTTTTAGAACATTTTCTAGTTCCTCTCAGCATACTTTTGAATAATTATGCATTTCAGAATAAAGAAAAGCCAACTTTTTTTAAACGAACCAAACAAAAATGTCATGCTTATTGCATTTCCACAGAGTAAGCTTACAATTTGTAAATCAGTTACTTTTTTATGGTAACTAAAATACTACCTGGAACACACTAAAATACATAAAAATGATCCACTTATATCAGCTCACTTTAAGGATGTTATTCACTTGAGTATATGGAACCAATTAACAACTGGTAAGTCTGTTACTGCTACATTTTTGCTTTTTGTCTTAAGGTCCATGAGCTTTTGTCTGTTAACAAATATCTACAGTATAAAATGCCTTTCCCTTAATGCAAGTAAATAAGGAGACTGTGTTACCTAAAGTATAAATAACTTATCTCCAACTTTGGAAGCTCTTATTAAACATTTTTACAATATTCTGTGAGGTAAATTAGTACAGTTCCCAATTTACAGACTGGCAAGCTGACATACAGATGACTTTCACAAGGTCCCAGAAAGGGTATGGTTCAGAATGAGAATTAGGAGATTGGAATGTTCAGCATTGCCCAGTGTCATGATTTAAAGGAAAGTCTTTTGCAAACGTAGAAAAATTCTAAATCAAGCTACTAATAGAGTTGTATTGATTTTATTAGATTCTCCAATTTCAGTTTAAAAAAAAATGGCAAAACAACTTTAAAGTCCTTGTAGTGGCAGAGGAAAGCTTGTAGTTGTAACATATCACCAGCCAGGAGACAAATGAAACAATTAAATTATGGTTTTACTTTGAAATATCATGGGGTTTTTTTAATCCAGTCTTATAACTTTTGGGAACCTAACTCATTACTGTGAGTACTTCAAGTTTCTTGTACTGAATAGCTCAGTTATAAGGCTTTTTGACACTTGAAACATTTTCTTCTTCACTTGCCTTTAAAATCTCTCTTAATAAAATCACATGTTCTTCTAGTCCTTTGCAATAATTTTGAATAGCTTCAGCAAAATATATAAACCCTCATCCATTTCTTTTGGTCTGTACTACTTAAATGCATTTTTATCTTCCTGTTGTCAAGCTTTCTTCATGAATGGGGGTGCAGTTTTTGAATGTCCATGGTTCTTACCAAAGCTTTCTGTAAATAGGACATTTTATTTAACATTTTCCCAAAGTTATCCTTATGAAGGATATTGGTTTCAAATGTGGATTATTCTGTTTTACTTTGTGGTATAAGGGAGAAAACTATGCAGGAAAGATAGGAGGGGGCTTCAAGCATTTGCTTTTGTAAACAGAAAACATAAATTGTGTAGTACTTGACTTTGTTACACTTGGTGCAGGCAAGAACAGTCAGGCAAGGAGGGTATTTCTTCAAACTGTTTACATAATTCATCTCATTCCCTCCTGTATGCTTCCACATACATGATCATTAATCATAAAAATGTTGTGATCATCTGAGGTGATCAAATATTCAGTGGGTGCTAGTTGTACATGAAGAACGGTTTATAGTTGCAATTCAGAAAAGGGCATAAGGTTTCCAGAAGTGGATGGTTTCAGGTTTGAATTGTGTGTGTTGTCTGGGAATACTGTGGTCTGCAAAGAGAACAGCAACCACTATTTCCAAACCATTCTGGAAGGGCTTAGTTGCATGTCATTGAAGGAACTTCATTCAGAAATGAAAAAGAAAGCTCTTCTCATAGTGATTAGTTGTCTGTCCTGTGTGTTTCTGCAATTTAAGTTTTCATATGCATAGCTTGATTTACTATATTAAGCAGTTGGTGGAAATTCCCAAGAATTTTTGGTTTGGTCAGTTCAGTCTCTTGTCTGGTCTTTTTCAAGCCATACCATGAATTGCGTTTTGGAGATTATTACCTGAAAACCACATGTTGGAGTAGGACGTATATAAGAGAGTGTTCCTTTTTCTCAAGCAACTGATGGCAGCACAATCCTACTAAAAGATGACATGTCCTTGTGCATGGTCAGTGTTGTAGTTGCAAAGTTGAATTCTTTCACTAAGATTATTTGCTTGAGTTTATTAATTTTGTTATAAAATATATATACCTGCATGAAAGGCTGTGGCATTACATTGACAATGGAACCACAATGAAGCCTTAGCATCATTAAAATATTTATACAAAAATAACTCAGCTGAGCTGTTGCTTGCAAAAAGCACTTATCTGTACCTCTAGGACCAACTCCTAGAACTCCTGTCAGTCTGTGGACAGGTAGGGCAGACTTCAGAGCACTGTTTTACCCATTTCTGACATGCTCTGCTTTTTAAGTAAGTCACTACATTCTGTATCAACTTCTGTCTTCAAATAATTTGAGTATCACATATTCAAATATTGTTTCTTACAGTCCAGTATTACACAACTGTCTCTAGTTATGAATATTGCAGTTGTATTTGCTTTTAACTGGACGTAATGCAGCCTAGTGAATAAGCACTGAATTATTACTCAGACTGTGCCTCAGTTTTTTCATCTGTAAATTGTGTAAAATGCCTTGAGAGCTGCTGATTAAAAGCAATAGATAAGATCTAAGTAGTTTTATTGTAATTAGTAGCAAAGCCCAAAATAAGACACATCTTTGTCAACTGTTAGCATTTGAATAGATTCTTCCTCTTTGATCAAATATAAACAACAGGAACAATTAAAAAAACCAAGCAAACTCCATTATACAATTTACTTCAAAGTTCTTAAATTAGTTTATATTGCTGTAACAAAGTAATGCTACAGTTAAGTGATTGAGATTTTTCAAAGCCAATTAGGTATTTAGCCACACAACTTCTTTTTAAAGTGAAGTATGCATGTGATTCCCAAGCGGTAGTTTGGCCAAGGCACGTGGATTAACACCACTGCTTTTTGTGAGTAGACCTACCACAATGATTATGCCCCAGTTCCTGTATAAATCCCTTTGATGGCTTCCTCTACCTGTACATTAAATTTAAGCAGAGAAGCATTGTATCCTTGCTTTTATGGTCTTTCACAGTTTGGTTCCTGTTCCTTTTTCCCTTTTTGTTCAGACAGCTGCCTGAAATCCATATGTGGCCAACCCTCACCCAGATTTTGTGATCAGTGTTTCTTGATCTTCACCTCTTTATGCACAATTTGTTTCTGTTGTAAGACAACAGATCCATTCCTCCTCTTAGGAAATGAATTAAAGATGTGACCTTTTTGAGAAATCTTGTGTAACATCTAAGATAAATGTATCGCTGATGGACAGAAATGTCATGGCCCTAGTAAACCTCATCCTTCCTTATCTATCTGTACGTCCCATATGCTCCCATGTACTCTTGTATTTCTATATGTATGATGATTATCTGTTCTGGCCAAGGACTTTAACTTCTATTTTTTTCCATGCAGTATCGTGCAGATGAATTGCAATCAGAATTTTAATGACCCAGCCATGCTAAGTCTACAGTTTTGTATCATGCCAGAAGCTTAGTACTGCTGTATACTATATGGTACACTACTGAGAAAAAAATCCAATTATTGTAACACTGTTACTAAAGAAAGTAGTATGTTGAAGAAATTAAAGGGTTATCTTCTAAATAAGTTCTAAATAAACTGATCTATCCCAGCCATGAATTCTTGTAGCACATGGCAGATTTTGAAAATTTTTACCAGAAATGTGGTATAGAGTTGTTCAAGTTCCCTCAAATACTGAAGAGAAACTTAAAAACAGCAAGATATGTCCAAGGGCTCTCACTTGTATTTCTTGCAGTACTATTTGCAGTTTTTCTGTCATATTGTACTCCATTACTGTAAATGCTGTGGCTTCCCCAAATCCAAAAGAAATTAAATGAGGCAAATGCTAAAGAGGTAATATGTGACTAACAGATTAATAGATTATTGAAAAATGACCAAAAATGGTTTTAAGGGCAACTGCATACACATTATTTGGTGGGATGGGAAGTCAATAAAAAATGAATATCAAGCATATCAAACTGAAATGAATGACTGATTAAAAGAGAGCTAATACCCAGTGAAGAACTATCTATTTCTGAACAAACCAACTTTTCTGATTTTTTTTTTTTCCTCTAAAGAAAAGGTTAATAAGGTTAAAAATAAACCAAGTAAATCTTGGTGTTGATTTTAAAATATCCATGTGCAAAGTTCTATTATTTAATATTTTTTATTTTAAGGTATTCTACCAAAATAGGGGTAGGCAACGTTTTTTGTATGGAGTGCTGAAAAACCCCACAGTGCCTACCTTGGAAGGTGCCGGAGTGCTGGCATGCCAGAAAAAAAAAATGAGGGCAGGGGGTATGTGGCAGGATGCATTGCTTGTGCCACTTGCACCCCACCCATAGCCCTTGCCCCCAGCCTTGCTGCCCTGTGCCCCCCAGCCCTGCTGTCCCTTGCCCCCCCACCCAAAGCCTCTGCCCCTCACCCAGGGCTCTGTGGCCGTCAGCAGATACCCCGGCTCTGGGTAACTGCAGCTGGCAGGCTGCAAACATTTGGCAGCGACTGGATCTACCTCATCAGAATACTTTACTACCCCAATTATTCCTCTCCTGTTATCTACAGGTAGTATATGTTTATCCTTTGAGCTTTTTAAAATCTTTTATGAAAACAGAACTTTGGCCATGGACAGTCATTACGTTTATGCTGGGGAAAAAAGCCTTTCTCCTGGTATACAATGGGAATGCACAGCTGTTGCGGGGATTTCTTGTGGAAGAAGAACTGGCTCTTCTGCAAGAAAGCTAGATTGATTCCTGTGAGGAAGATTTCCCTCCTCCTGCACAAACACGAATGGCTGTGTACTACTCTTGAGTATGGATGACACCCAGTATCCCACAGTCCTCAGCTATCCCTTCCTCCAAGGGAGAGGGAGGAAGGGAGAGCACTAGCTCCCTGAAATAGCCCATCCAAGGGTGAGCTCTGTGGGGTCCTGCCTTGGAAGACTCACCCCAACCCTCTGCCATTCAGCTGATTGGCAACTGGGGGCATTCTCCTGCGGCGGGAACCCTCTTGGAGCCTCAAGGAGGATCTCTGCTAGGGAGAGAGGCCGCTGGCCACGCCCCACCACCTGCACTTCTCCAGGATGGCACTGAGGTGTGTGGGGGAAGTAGGCAGCTATGCCATGGTGTCTCAGGGAACCTTGCTGCTGTATCAGAATGGTCCTTGCCCCCATACTCCCTCCTCCACTCCTCTGGTAGACTCCAGAGGTGTTCATGGAGTGGGGGTTATTCTGTGGTAGGAACTGGGAGGCAGTGATATAACTAGGGCAGGGCAAATGGGGCAACCACCTCAGGCACTGACTGAGGAGTGGCGGGTGATAAAAATGCAGTTCCTTCCGGCAGCTGAATAATCACAACTGAAGGCAGGTGGAAGCTGCTATTGCCCCTGTGCCCCAGGTGCCCAGCTGTGTCCCTATGCTACTACCAGTAGGGTTCCCAGCATGGGAGAATGACCCCTGTCCTACCAGTTGCTGATCGGTAGGATGGGGGGACAGTGTTCTCTGGAGGCTGGACCCTCCAGGGATTGTCTGTAGCAGCTGCTGCTTTTCAGCAGCTGCCAACTACTTATTGACAGCCTGCTCCCTTCTCAGGCAGGGAAAGAGGGCAGGCTGTCAATTAAAGGGCTCCTTTAGCGCAGGGGTGGTCCAGGTAGCAGACTTCTAGTGCCCCCTGGCTGGAGAGCTTGCTTCTGTAGTTTTCCAGGCTGGAATTCATGTAAGCTTTTTTTTTTCCCCCTAGCAGTAAAAATTTCTGAGAAATTCTTGATTGTAGAATTGGGTGCTTGTCCACGGCCTCTTTTGTAGGCCATACGTGTATTTTAATCCCAATAAGTAACTATTAAAGCCTATACACTATACTACAATGAGTTCTCTGCATCAGAGGTTCTCAAACAGTAGTCCGCAGACCACCACGGGTCCATGAGCTCCATTCAGGTGGGCTGCAGAAAGGTTGCGGAACAATCGAGAATATCTGTACTTGACCCTGCATTTGACTGATTTTTTTTTTTCTGACGGTGGAAATCAGAACAAAAAAAGTTTAAGTGGTCCACTGAGCCCCTCAGCAATTTTCAAGTGTTCCACAAGGAAAAAAAAGTTTGAGAACCACTACTCTACGTGTTACAGAAAAGCTATTAGAAATGTAAAGGGAGTTTTAAAGAATGCCTACAGCCTTCTAAATTTTCTTATATTTCCACCAATTCCACATTCTTCCTTAACCCAACCATACACATCTTGGAGAAGGAAGCTTTATATACAAATACAAAGCTTTTAAATTTTGACTTTTCCACGGTATTTCTTACCTAGTAGTGTCACAGGAGATTGGCCTTTAAAACTTTTGTTGGTCAAGGATTTTAGGAGTCCATCCTGAGACTTAGTTTAGTGTGATCTTGGGGAAGAAATTATTGGGTTATCTACCTTCTCAAAAGGAGATGGGTTAATAGATGGACGTGAGTGAACTTATTAAAAGATATTTAGATTTTAAAATATTAAAAGCCAATGAAGTAATTAATATTTTATAGTATCCTGTGTTACGTTAGGTGCTGCACAGAAGATCCAGGCTGTGCCCCAAAGATGTGCAGTCTAGTTTTCAGATATGACAAGATGAAAAAGATTGCTTAAGCTACTGATTAGTACTTTCTCAGTGAGAGTGATCCTGTGCAAAAGGTTGTTTCTTTGTTGTTTTGTCACAGCCTATATGACTTCCAGAGCACACTCTCTTTATGGCTAAATTTTGCTTTTAGAGTTTATTCATCCTGTTAGGGTGTGATCTACAGACTTCTTTAGATAATTGAGAAGCACACTTGAGAAAGCTGAGCCTGTCTACTGCTCAGAGTCTGAGTTATGAAAACAGTGGTTGCCCTCTTTCCCTGTGGACCACAACAATTTTTGTACAGTGTAAAATGTTTCTACAGTATGTTGTCTGAATCTTTTGCCATATATTGTATACAGTGAAATACAATTTACATCTATTTATTAAAAACAATTTTAGAAATATTCTGCATACTTGTTATGCAAGTGATTAAGTGAAAAGTAGCAAATGGAATATTTTTATGATTATTTTAAACTACATTCAATCATTTATTCATTCATTTGACAAAAGATGAGAGCTTGATTATGAAATTAGTACGTTTTTATACAATTCTATTTTAAGTGATCTTTAGCACTTCACATCAAAAATTTGAAAGTTGCATAGAGTTTACTTAGTGGCAATCAAGATGCCACTGTGGGATTCATTCATCTTCAGGGACCACCTATTCCTAAAATACAGATCTTAGGAATGACAGGATGGGGGACTTCGGGCTGGTTAAAGATTAGTGTTCCCCTGCTGCTTTGTAATTATCAGAATCTGGACAGTCACTTATTTGGATGAAATGATGCATACAGTTTGTGCATCCAAAGTAAAGCATACATAATGTGATTGTAAGAGGAGTTTTTAAATCTCCCAGTGGGATGTCATAGGGTATGTTTATAAACTCCAACGAAGCAGTTGCTCTGCATTGGAATTCCACTGGTATTGAGGTAATAATTTGCACAGTCAAATTGCCTTCTTTACAAAAACCCAGGGAATTATGAGAGTCTAATCCTCTATTAATGTCAACCCATAGGCAGCAAGAAAGCGTAAGATTGCCATTCGGAAAGCCCAGGGGAAAAATCTTGAGGCCATCCGAGAGCTGAATGAGTATCTGGAACAGTGAGTGTTTTACAAGAATAAGGATTGTGTTTTGCTATTCTGATAAATCTTTTTAATTAAAATGGAATTTGCATTTGATTTGAGCCTTTGCTTCCATGCTGATCATATACAGAATACCCTCACATATTCTTTATTTGCCCTCTCCTTCTCTTCAGATTTGTTGGGGACCAAGAAGCTTGGCATGAACTTGCAGAACTTTACATCAATGAACATGAGTAAGTTGTTTGCTGAGTCCACATAAAAAGTGCAAGCTTGAAATCTTCTCTTTGTGAGTCAGAGTCCACAGTGACTGTTTCTGAAAGCCTTTGTTATGAAGTATACAATTTCATTTCCAGTATGACAAACAATATCATCAAACAATTAGAAGCTTGACCTGACTACCATGTTACTTAAGGTTTTTTTAAAAATAGGAGGCAATTACCAAATTTTTTTGTTAATTTGTGCTGCTTATTGACCAAATATCATTTAGATAATTTTCCTTGGAGAGAAAAAATTAGAATAGGAATGCCAGAACTCCATATTAAAACGTTCTTCACTAGATATAATTTTAAATGCTTGTAATCTTAAAAAAAGAAAGAAAAGAAAAGGTTGCAGACATTACATATATTTAATGCTCTGAGTTTCGATAAAAATTCTGTTGTGAGACATCAGCATTTTGTTTTCTTAATTGTGCATCTGAAATAGAGGCATTTGGTTGCCTGGGTACAAAACCCAGTGCAGTCGAGAATGCTGAATGTTGTAGGAACTTTCTTATTGGATATTTAATGTTTTTGTTAGCTTTTTTTATTGCTGTAGTGACAGGAGGAAATCCCAGTGTGAGAGGATTAGCTCAAAGCCTTAGTGCAAGTTTTCTAATATCCCAGCATTAATTCTAACCTCCATCCAAAGGCATGTCATTTTTTTTTTTTTCTTTCTCACTTCTTCAGCCTAGACTAAATTATATCACATTGTTTCCTTCCTTCCTTTCCAGAGAGTAGTAAAAGAATCAGATTCTCAGGGAAAAGTTGACCATTCTCATTGTGCCAGAAATACTAGCCCTAGTTCTCACAGAAAGAAAAACCCTCTCTGAATGGCTGACTTAAAAAAAAAAAAAAAAAATCGATCTGCAGTTTTAATGCCCAGGTTTCTTTTTTGCATTAGGAAATGTGTCAACAACTGTTCTTATAATACAAATAGTCAAAAAGTGTTTGTTATGTATTACATTCTATCTTTATATCTGTATTGATAGTATTTTTAAGGATGTAAATATATAAATTCATAAGGTACTGAAGCAGACATACATGTTCAATTATGTAAAATTATTTTTGTTACAAAATAATTTTCTACAAAATTATTTCTAACTTTTTGCAGACATTCCTGTCTTTTGATCATTCCCTTAGCAATAATGTATACAATTTCTCTTGACTGAAGCATTTGACTGCATGATGCATATACTTGAGGATTGTTTAAGAAAATAATGTGAAGTCCTGTCTGAAAAAGAGCTCAATGTATATTTTCAAAGGCAATAACTGCTCAGCCTTCCTTTTTCAAATTAAAGTTACAAAATTTCAGCTCTGATGTAATGACTTTTGCATGTACTTGGGTTGCATACAGGCATATATTTCTACCGAAAGAATTGCAGCTCTTCCAATAGAAACCATGAGCATACAGATGTTCCCACAGTTTCTCCCAGAACAAAAATGGTGCTCCAGGAGAAAAAATAACTCACCTCCAGCACAGTAGAGGTCACTCTCAGGAGAGTTTCTCCCTGGAGAATGAATGTCTGTATCCTTTGCCACCCCTTGACTCTTCCTGGGGACCAGGAGGTTAGAGAGAGTTCAACAGCAGGGATATGCCGGTCACTGGTTTGGGTAGGGAACGGGAAGTAATAGCTGCCTACCACCTCCTTGTTCTGGGAGGAGTTGAGCAGTGAGGAAAGCCTGCTAGACCTTACTCCCATCCCACTTCTAACACCAAGGTCCCTGGTCTAAGAAGATAGTGAGGTTTTCTGGGTTGCACCTTCCATTTGGCTCCTAGCCAAGGAGTAGGCAGTGGTCTTTGTCCTGCTACTCCAGTCCTTTGGGTCTTGGAAAGGTGCAGAGAACAGGGGAGAGGCTGAATGCCTGAATTGCTCCTTCCCCTGGAAACATTTCTAGCAGTGGAACTTTTCCATTACTAGAAATAAATGCCTGTGGCCCTGATTTTCCAAACTGTAGGGAGTCTTCATTTCTGCAGCCTGATCCATTGGTTTAAGACTTTATGCACCTTCAGAGCTTCCCTAAAGTGCTTTGAGGTGACTATCCATTTGTCTTCAGACTGAAATCAGAGGCTTTGTTACTGTTTAGCCCAGAGCTTTCCAAACTGTGTGCCGCGACACATTAGTGTGTCGGCGGCAGTGTGTAGGTGTGTCGCGCGAAATGCAGAAAATTTTGTGGAAGGGCACCACGGAGCTCCCTTACTCGCGTCTGCTTCCCTTGGCCCCTCCACCGGAACTGAATTACTGTGTCGCGAAATGATGCATGTCTAAAAACTGTGTCACCAACATGAAAAGTTTGGAAAGCTCTGGTTTAGCCCATGATAACATTTAATGTTAAATATGTGATCTTTTGTGGAACACAATTAGTTTATTTTTGTTTTAACAAATATATTCTGCTTAAAATATATATTATGTGGTTATATACTTTTTATTATATTCTTGATGTGCCATTTATAGGACATTTATACACATTTTTTTTTGAGCTGCGACGCACCAGAGATCTGGCGTGCTAGAGTAAACTTGATTAATAGAGTCTGCTCCACACGTTAGCTGGCGCCGACCGTGCTGCATCGTTTGCAGTTGTATAAGCAGCAAAATGAGCATCAGCATGGAGAAAATGGCAGCGGTGTGCTTTTGAACTAAAACACCTTCGATGTGTTTTAGTTCAAAAGTGGACTGCCGCCATTTTCTGTGTACTGATGCACGTTTCACCACTTGTACAACTGCATGCATCGCAGTGCTGGGAGCATTTCAAAGCACCCAGTGCTGCAGTGCATACATGTGTAAAAATGCCTATAGGTACTGTAAAAGTAAAACCCCAGTTGTCTTGATTTAGAACTGTTATTAGTTCTAACCATTTTGACTAAAGCTGTTTCATCCCTGGTTTAAAATGCAATTTTTTTTTTCTACAGGAAATTTGTATATAAGTCGGTTAATACATTTTCAGTCATTTTATGAAGTCCCCATATCTTCATAAAAATGTGTCTTGTTATCTTCTTGTTTCTCCTAAATCAATTTAATTAAAGAAAATAATTTTAACTTTGTGGTGTTAGTATAGTTCTGTTTATGAATAAAGCTGATAGGCCTGATCTCAGAAGTCTTTGAGTGTAAGGTATTAAATTTTAATTCTGTGATGGATGCCAAATGAGTGCACTTTTCATTAACTGCAGGATTGGGACCTTAATTTATAGCTTGTTGTATGCAGCATCAAATAACTGATAATTTCTTCAGCCCCATATCACATTTGTGGTATCTTGTATTTAATCTGAGTTGAATGCCTTTTAGCAATTTTTTTAAAACCGTGATTTTGAAAAAGCACCAAAGGATGTAATGTTTATTACAATGATACGGTTTACTGGTTAATAAGCATTCATATCTTTTCCAGGACTTTGAAAATTGTTTGAATTACAGCAGCTGTATTCTTAGGGGTTTTTTCAATAAAACAACTAATGACTCTATATCCCAGGAGGTACTGAGAAACACAGCATATAAATGACCTTTTTAGGATGAAAATAATTGAAATTGAAGAATACTTGAGCAAAGAATTATGCATTCGTCAAAGCAGCAACTTGTTTCATGTCACTGTCTGCTTTTTGATATTCCTCAGCTATGCAAAAGCAGCTTTCTGTTTGGAGGAACTTATGATGACTAATCCACACAATCACTTATATTGTCAACAGTATGCTGAAGTAAGTATTTTTAGAAAAATCAATTGCATTTGACTAGCCTTCTTAGTTTTGCTTCAGTTTCCATGTCAATTGAATAAAAGTAATCTTTTAATATTTTTTTCAGTTTTAGGATAAACAGGAATGTAAAAATCTGATAAATTGTAAACATTGAGTAATGATACATGACTTTTTTTACTTAATATTGTACTGTTGTTAAATTTGTAACAGAATAAAATAACTGCCTATTGTGAACAGTTTCTTACTGAAGGAAACCAAGCTTTTGCTAGCATTTATTTTCTTCACCTAAGCATCAAAGTTAAATGCAGTAAAAGAAAACTAGATTGGTTCAAAGTTTTACCAGTTTCCAAATATAAGCTTTTACAAATTATGTAGTTATTACTGAGAGTGTTTTGAATTAATCCTATTTGTAGGGGTTAAAAATTGGATCAGCGTTAAATTTTCAGAATCTGTCCATATCTCTGTAGTTCCTAGCAGTCATAGCTGAAATGCATTTTCTGCTTCATATTAAGTCTGTAGTTAGCTTCATGATGGGGAAATTAGTTCATTTAATGAATTGCAATCTTTGAATTTGATATATTTAAAAAATGTGGTGGTAAAGAGGATCAAATATAATGAGAACCACATAAGAATCCCTGTTACAATGGGGGTAAATGAGCAAGAGTTGTATTTAGGGATCTGGTATTTGTATTAACACACATCAGAAGGCTTTTAAATAGGGTGACCATATTATGGATAAGGGAACCTGAAAGGAGGGGTTGGGTGTGCTGCTGCCATGCACACGTGCGTGCATGTACGCACACATGCACGCACACACCTGTGGTCCCCAGGAGTCCTGATGGTGGGTGGGGTAGGACAGTGCAGAGGACCACAGCCAGGCTCCATCCCCTGTGTGCAGAGGCTAGACCTGGCTGGGAAGCCGCCTTCCCCCCCTACCCCACCCCACCCTTGACTCCCCCCACTGCTGCCAGCCACATGGGGCTGCCACATGCAGCCTGGACCCTGACAGTGGCTGCAGAGACAATGTGCGAGGTTGTCAGCGGTGGACAGTCATGCTGGCTCCCCCTACGCATGTGCCCATGCTCTGGCCCCAGCCCCCCCCTCCCCTCCTGCCCTGCCCTGGCCTGCCCTGGCTGATCCCAGCCGCAGGCAGAAGGAATGGTGCCCAGCCTAGCCCATCCTCACCACCCTCCCCCTCCCCACCATCTCCAGCTGCTGCTCAGCAGGAGCTGGGCCTCTTCCTCTGCCTGCAGCAGCCAAATCTGGGACTTTTGCTTCAATTTACACCAGCTGGCCAGGACAGCCTGCAAAATCCAAGACTGTCCTTGCCAACTGGAACATATGGTCACCCTACTTTTAAATCTAGGGGTTTTGTGTCTTACAAACCGCTACAAACCATAGATACTAAGTAAGCTTTTATTCTTTCACTAACTGACACTTAAAATGCCTATAGCTTTTTATGTTACAGTAAGAATCTCTATAAATTTGATTTTTGAATTGAGATTAGGTTACTCCAATGCATGTTAAAGAACACTCATGATAGTGTTTTCTTTTTTTTAGTTTTGCATGGTATTCTATATTTAGATGAGTCTTAACAGTTAGAGGAGGGATTTGTATAAATTTTATGCAGAAAAATATCAAACTATTTCAAGTATTTCATCTTTGTGATATAATAAATTACTCAAGATTTCAAAATAATGAAACAAGTAGATTTTAACAGTCTGTAATTTTAACAGGTTAAATATACCCAAGGTGGGCTTGAAAACCTTGAGCTATCAAGAAAGTATTTTGCACAAGCATTGAAGCTAAACAACAGAAACATGAGAGCTTTATTTGGACTATACATGGTGAGTTTCAATTGATAGCTTATTGTTCATGAGCATTATCATTAGGTACTCAGAGAGTTGGTTACCTGTGTTAGTCAAAGTCAGGCGGAAGGGAGGGCAGGGTAGCACCTTAAGAATCATTAAGAATTCAGTAATCTTCCTGTTTTAGTTTAACAGTTTTAGCAAATTGTAAAGGAGTTACTAAATGGACATGGGCAGACAAGGTTCTTTGAGTAAATGTGATATCTTTTATTAAACCAACTAAATAGTTGTAACAATTCTTCTCTGCAGGCTTTTAGGTACAGGCAGAGGGAGAGTCTACATGTGTACTTTGCTGTCCTGGAAGGGACACAATGGAACTGTAGACTCCCCCTCTGCCTGAAGAACGGTTTTTGTACCTGAAAGTTTTCAGAGAACACTTTTTCCAGCTATTTAGTTGGTCTAATAAAAGATATCACATTTACCCAAAGAACCGAGTCTGCCTATGTCCTTAAACCAACATGGCTACAACCAACACTCCCAATAAATGGAAATGAACATTTCATTATGCATAGACTTTAAGGGCCTGCTTCTACTCTCATTGATATCAGAGGAAATCAGAATACTTGGGTTCCATTCCTGGCTCTAGTACTGACTTGCTGTAAAATATTTACATTGGGTTTCTGTGCCCTTATTTTTCCATATGTTAGATGGGGATAATAATACTTTAACCTTGTTTGTAAAGCGCTTTGAGATTTAGTTAGTAAACTGTAGTGTTGTGTTGATTTTTTTGTTTGTTTTTGTTTCTTTGTTTGATTGGGTATTAAATTGTAATAGAGGTGTTGTGCAGTACCTTTGTCTGTACTGGAAGTGGGGCAGATGAAATTTCTGAGCTCCCTGATTTTGGTCAGCTCTTCCAAGGGTAGAACAGAAGAAATGTTAGTGTAGATGAATGAACTGATATTTTAAGCAATTCATTTTATCCAGTAAATTATTTTAATACTGCTTTTCAAAAGCTGAACTGCTAGGTTGTTAGAATTTTTATTTAACCTTATCTTATAATGTGTGTATATTTTTGATGTTTTGTTTTATTAATAGTGTTATTCTTAGTATATGCATTTTGACCACTATGTTGATTATTGTAATTGTCTCTTATCCTTAAGTTAACCATGTGTATGTACTTCAGTATAAAAACACAAATAGCATGGATAATAATCATCAGTACAGTTTAGAAATCAGTTTTAAAACTGTTAGTAGCTAATGTCTGAAGTATGCCATTCTAGACATAGATTGATAGATTTTATATTTTCCTTGCCAATGGATGGAGGAAAAAAGAGCTGTTTTGTGACATTTCCTTTGTAGAGGAAGTCATACTACTTGAAATTATATCCAATTCTCTTCCCAACTCAAGAGAACAAGGGTACCCTTTTCTGGACAGCTGAACCAAAATGTTTAGGTAAATCGGTCAATTATTTTAATGTTTTAGAGACCAGGATTAGAATTCAAAATAACCTTCATAAATTTGGGAAAATAGTTTGCAATAAATAGAATGATATTCTGTAAGGAAAAGTATAAAGTACTATACTTAAGAACAAACAATCGTGAAGAGATTAAAAAACGGAGAATGACTAGCTAGGTTGCAGGGTCACACTAGATCACAAGCTAAATGAATCAGCAGTATCATATTATTGCCAAAAAAGCAAAATACTTACTGGTATGTATTAACAAACTGTCACATGCAAATCCTGGGAGACGATTCTTTCACCCTATTCAGCACAGATAAGGCATCACCTGGAGATTTGTGTCCAAAACAATTTTAAAAGATTCCAGAGGAAAGCAACAGAAGCAATTAGAAATGTCGGAGTATAGAAAAGGAGAGGAAAGGGAGAATTTGGATTGTTTAGTCTAAAGATAAAAAAAAATTGAGGATTGATTGAAAAAGCCTGAAAACAGAAGGAGTTGTTAAGAGGATGATGTCTTTTTTTCTCAGTACTGGGCAAAAATAATGGTCTTACCTGCAAATAGGGAAACTTAGGCTTGATATTAAAAAACTTTCTAACTATGAGAAGAAGCACTGGAACAGGTTAGTTGAAGGGCGTGTAGAATTCCCATTGTAGGTTTTTGGGGGGGTTTTGTGGAATAGTTTATACAGGGATGATCCTTGTCTTGAGCTGGGGGTTGGACTAGTTGGCTTCACAAAGGTCTTTTCTGCCACATTATTCATGCTTAGCTCCAGGTAAGAGTTTGGCGAATCACAAGTTTTTACTTTTCTCCTTTTGTTCTATCCTGTTATACTGTAAGTGAAGCAGCCCACATATTTCAGTTTCTCATTTTATAATTTTATAATTTTTCTCTTTTTAATCCTAGTCTGCCAGCCATATTGCTTCCAATCCAAAAGCAAGTGCGAAAATGAAAAAAGACAATATGAAGTATGCTAGTTGGGCAGCTAGCCAAATAAATAGAGCTTACCAGGTTAGTACTCTTGCCTGTATTCACAAGTTTTGTCCTGGGTGTGTTTTAAATCTCCATTTTACAATAAAGTGGGTTTCTGAAAGATAGGATGTGTGCATATCTTCACTGCTTTTGTGAACAGTCTGTAGGCTAGATCACTGATTCTCAACCAGGGTGCCTTGAGTTTTTTTCAAGGGTGCCACAGGGTGCAGTCATGGTTAGCACTTTTGGGTGTGCCAGTGTGATTCACAGAATAAACTCAGAGATTTCAAATAGGAATCTGTAGTGTTAAAAACATATCTCTGTGTTGTAGCATTAAAACAGGCTTTTTGACCTCTACAGTTGTCTCAGTGTCTGAAAGGGTGCCTTCATTAAAAAGGAAAGGATTTTAAGGGCGTAATTTCTCTTTGGACTATTGGAACTTGGTAGGTTGGAGAGAGTTTCCACTTCCCACTGCGAGGCAAACATTTTCTGACTACAGAACACTCATTAAAAGATTCTTCTTTTGTTAGAGTCTGGTGTAAAGTATGGTAAAGAAATGTACAGATATTTCACTCAAAAAGAAGTCTCCTGTGCCCATATTTATATGCTTACAACACTTTTAGAAAAAACCCTTCCTTAGATAAATAGATAATCAGTTCATTTTAGCTGTTTGTGACAATAAGCAGCAGGTAGAATGCTGTTCAACCTTTACATCTGATTTGCACACAGCTGTGTTGACTTCCATGGGCATTGAATTTAGGCCTTTAGATTATCTATAAGTAAGATAGCCCAAGGAATCGCAAAGATCACAGCATACACCAAAGAAACATGAAGGGCAGAATTCTGTGGTAGGTTTATCACAGATAAACAAAGTAGGATAGTATTTAAAAAGACGTATTTCTCAACATTCACAGAAGTAGTACTCATGTGAAAACCGAAATAAAACACATTGCAGAGGTCAGAGAGCTTTAAAGATTTTTTTTAAAGTTATTCTAAGGACTTGAGATGCTTAATTTGAAACACTAGTAGATGTGATGGTCCTAATACTAGAGGGGGGAGGGGGGGAGCATAATGTATTCATACTCTGGAAAACAACCCATTTTAAAATATCTCACAGTCAGGAATTCCTTTCCATAGGGTTGACCATAGCAGATTGTCATAGTCATGTATCTGTCTTAACAACACAGTTTTTCTCAAGGAATATGACTTGTGTTTTTGCTTCGTATTTGTTTTTTTTATACCTTATGCTACAATTACATCATTTTTATGATGTTTTGTTGGAACTAAGTTAAACTGATTTGTCCCTTTCTTTGTTGGTGCTTTTCAGAACAGATCACATTAGCACAACTAAAATACACCTAAAACAAATGTCATACCTTCTTTGTTTTCATACTTTTTTGATGCATTGCATACTCCAGCTGTATTTTTCAGCAGTTTTGACATAAAGTGAGAAATACCATATTTATCTGAAACCTCAGGGGGAATTTGTGTATACAGAGTGTAACAACTCAAATTAGAATTTGGCCAGCAAATGGAGAGAACACCCTTACTTTTGTAAAAAGTACCACAAGAACCTTTAATGAATATAGCTAGATCGGACCACCTCCCAACCCAATCCACCTTCCAGACAAGACCACAGCAGGGTTTGGCCACCCCATTGTTTATGTTACAGACATTGAAAATCCAAATGCTACAGCAAATGGTGTTGGTGACGTAGTAGGTAGTAGTCTCCCCTCTGAGTCAGCATTGCATCATTGCCCCTGCCAAATAATGTGCTTTTTGAAGATTGTTGAAGATTGTCACTTTGTTAATATAAAGATGAATCCATGGTCTCTTGTACCAATTGAAGTCCCTGTAGCTTTCATAAGGATATTCTTATGGCTAGATTCTGGTTTTAATACATAACTTATTGATATAAAATTGTTCACTGTTCCCATGCTTCCCAGAGTTCTGTATAAATCAAGATAAAATCCTGATGAATCTGGCATGGATTTGGTCCATCACTTTGGACCTGTTTGTATTGTTAAGAACACTGCTCAGCCTTCAGTTATGCATACTTCTGTCCCAGGGGTGGGCAATTATTTTGGACAGAGGGCCGCTTATTGAGTTTTGGCAAGCCATCAAGGGCTACTTGACAGGCAGCCCAGGGCAGATGAATATTAATTTTCTAAATTTTTTAGGGGCCCCGTGGGCTGAATAGAATGGCCTGGCAGGCCGCACCCAGCCCATGGGCCGCATTTTGCTCACCCCTGTTCTATCCCAAAGAAAACCCATTCTCATTCCAGTTTGGGTACCTACCTGAGTAATGTGGATTGGAGGCTTGTGAATATGGAGGTTCTAAATGAAAATGTGTAGAGGTTTTAGAGTCTTTTTGCAAGGCTGGTGTTCATGAGATGCTTTTTTTTAAATTTGTTTTTGAAACATACATTCCCTACAATATTATGCATGGTACATTAATCTTCCTCTGTTTTATCAAAATTCAGGACCATGTTTTCAGCTGTAGTTGTGCTGTTTGTTTTTTCATTGGCTATCCTTGGTAATCCCTAATTTAGGCATGGATTGACAGCCTGCCCTCTGGGCACGCTGACAATAGGCATTTGGCAGCTACTGAAAAGCAGCAGTTGTCACAGAGTCTTTCACCCTATAGGCCTGAGAGGGGTGAGAAGAACTGCTCTCTTCACTCTGCCCCCTGCACCAACCAGGGTCACCCCCTGAGTGACCCAGATGTGTGCATGGAGCTGGGGGTGTTCTTTTACACCTGGAACTGTCACAGGATAGGAGGCAGACATGCCTGGGATTAGAGCTTTCGGCTGATTGAGGGGACAGTAAGGGGGCATTTCCCAGAAGCAGGAACCAATCTCAGAGTCAGAAAAGGGTTCCAACCACTGGAAGATGCCTCTCCCTGAATCTTGTGCACCTCTCTGGGTCACCCAGAAGGCATGCATGGGACAGGAAATAGAGAAAAGGGGCAGGTCCAGTTGTGGGAATTGTCCCCTGCTCGTGCACAGACTGGTTTGGGCAGGGGTGGAGTGTAGATGCCTGGGGCTTGTTCCGGTCTGGGGGAATGTTGCCTTCCTCTCCCCGCCCCCCCTCCCCCCCCCCCTGCACTTGCACAGGCCTGGGATTACCCACATCTCTTTGGTGGCTGGGAGACATTGGCACCGATAGCAGGGTCCCCAGAGGGTCCCTTTCCCTGGGAGAGAGGGAGGGAATGTAGTGGACTGTGAGACACTGGGTGTCCTCAACACCTGAGAAAAGTCTATACTTATTCAAGTTACTGTGGGAGGGGAGTAATCTTCCAGGTTGAAAGAGGGAGAACTTTCTTACAAAAGAGCCAGTTTTCTTCTGCAAGAAACCTCTTGAACAGTTATATGCTCTCTCTCTGTGCTGGGAGAGAGGCTTTTTTCCTGGCACAAATGCAACACCTGTCCATGGTCTTTCTGTTCAGTGGTCTCCTTTCTCACATTCTGTTTTTTTTATTGAAGCTTCATATGGCTTCTGGGACCTGAGTTTTGTACTATTCCTGCAAGCCTGAGTCCATTTTTTTGACCTGTTGTGACTTTTAGTTCATTATTTGCTTAGAAAGTGTTCTTTTTCTTGTGAATACTCAAATGAAATTAAGGGAAAAAATAGTCTGAATATCGGGAGATAAAGTTCCTTTCACTGAGGTCCATCAGACTGTAGAATAGTCTCAGGGAAAGGGATGAGAGCTAAGGAAGCTTGAATTAGATGGTCTTTTTTTGAACAGCAGAACAAGTAGTATTTTCAGTTACCTATCTGAGGGCCCTCTACATACACAGGTAAAGGTGAAGTGGGATCTAATGCGCAAGCCACAAAATCGCACCTCCTGCCATGCCACATGTGCATGGCAGGAGATGTGATTGTGAGATCATGCATTAAATCCCATCATACCTTATTTGCTGGTGCAGGGAGAGCCTGATCCCAGGCTTGGGATTATAATGCCTGGTTTCTAACCCAGGATTTAAAAGGGCATTGCTCACAGAAGTTTAATAATTTGTGCAAATACTTCAAAACCTTTTTTGGAGGATATTATCAAAGTACTAATTATTGAAATAATAGATGCATATCTCTCATTTCAAATGCATTTAAAGTAGTGATATCTTAAGCCTATGTTTTTCATTGCTTTGTCACTGGACATCATTTGAGTAAATTCTGACCTGGAGATCAATAGTCATAAAAACATTTTGTATACAACTGTAAGCATGAGTCACACAGAAATGATGACTAAGAACTGCTACTTCTTTCACTTAACAGCGAAAGAAAATATGCCTACCTAGTGCTCCTCAATTAGATAATTAGTTTAGCATGTCTTCTGGTGGCAGCATTTTAGCAGAGGCAGACAAGCTTGATTAACGCTCTCAAAAATCTTTAATGCAATCCAACTCATGGTAATTTTCCAGATAAATGCTTTTTGGGTACGCTGCTAAATTCTTCAGTGTTAGTGATCTAGACTTTGTTTATGATTGGAGAGGTGATTCTGTTACAAACCATTTGGGAAACAGAAAATTAAATCATGATTAAAAAAAAAAAGTAAAGAAAAGGATTCCGGTTCAATCAGTTGAATTGCAGTATAATGGCAGAATAGGCAAAATAATTGGTTGTCAAGGAAAATTGGAAGTAATTAGATTTCTGAGTTTACATCTATTTCTTATGATGCAGTTTGGTTTTATTTGTTCAAACTTAGTATATGTCACTATCATTAAGGTAGCCACTCTTGAAATTAACAAGTAACGTTTCTTAAAGTAATGTCAGGTTTGTTCTTGATGTTCTTAAGGCAGAAGAAAAAGAATAACTCAAATTCTGTTTTAGTTTTAAATTCTCTCTCCCTCCCTCTTCTACCCTCCCCCCACTTTTTCTCATATGTAGCATTGCTTTTTTGACACTAGAGCATTCAAGCTTCTGAATTTTTATTGCAAGTGTCTCAGGAACCGTAACACATGTGCTTAGGTTTGGTGGCTTTCTTTTCTCTTTTTTTTAATCAAAGCTGTTTCTTAAGAAATTGGACCTCCCCAAGCATCTAATTAGGGCTTTTCTTGTTCTGTGTGATAGAGAAGAAGAAGGCGTAGAAAAAAAGACTTTCTATTTTGTTCAAATCCAGGCAAAAGATTACTCTATCAGCTAAGGGCATTAAGCAGTTTGTTGTTCCTCTAAATTTTTATCAGTGTGGGCAGTAAAGAGGTGGATTTACACCTACTAGTAGAGTCAAAATTCAGTGGTATATTAGTTCCAGAATTCACATGCTGTAAAACTGTGGCATTTTATAATTAAGGGATAAAGTAAAGGGTTTGTCATCATAACCATGTTTTGTAAGTCCAGATATTTAATTTTAAATGGCTTTTTATTTACTTTACCCAGTCTAGATTTTTTAACAACACAAAGTTAGCTGTTAGCAACTGAGGGAATCCTAATTTTCAAATGTAGCCAAGGGGGTCAAAAGCAGGGTAACATGTCCTGCAGCTTGTTGCTGCTGTGATATTACCTGAGCCTGATTACTTAATCTTTCTCAACAGGTCATGAGAAGTTTGTTAAATTAAGTTAATTACAAGAGAGGAGGAACACATAATAAATCAGGGACTAACTATGCAAGACATCATTGTTTTTTGGGGGAAAAAAAAAACATTACATTGAAAATGTATTCAATGGTTAGATGTTAACATTTAGTCAGAGAATAGACTGTTCATAACAGAAAATTACAGTGAGGACCAAAAAAGTTTAGTGTAGGTATTTTAAAATATGGAGAAGATTCATTTGCTTAAAACACCATCCTAGCCAATAAATCTACCGTGTTAAATCAGGCTGATGAGTGATGTGAATTGTCAGTACAGTTAGAAAACTCATTTTGAGATCAGCATGGGGTCGTCAACAGTCCTTTACCCCACTCCCCCAGCCAACCTTCATGTATTGTAGGGAATTCAAAAGCTACATTGCACAAAGATAATATTTGCCGAGCTGTATCTTCCTTCATTACTAATATAGATTTAATTTCAAATTAAATCTGGAATTACAGTTGTAATAGTAGATTATAATCAAATAAAACTTCATTACTCACTATCACGTTGTTGAACCATGAAATGCAATCATAGGATGACCGCATTGCTTTTTAGTAGTTTAAGTAAAGTATTCCAGTCCTTTGCTGTAACTGTAATGAAGTCTTACTAATATTTATATAATGTATACATTCTACCACCATGAAAATATAGATATGATCTAATATTAATCAAATATACAACCGAACAGTTTTAAAAAAAATCAAATTATAGAGCAGACAATGCTGAAAATAATTTATTTTTGTGGCTACAAGTGAGAGGAACAGTAGAAAAACCTGTGGTAATATCCAGTTTACTCTCCCAGTATCCCCTCTCTGCCACTGTGACACAGGATACTGGGCAAAATGGACCTATGGTCTGACCTAGTAAGTGGCAGTTCTTGCATTCTAGGTAATTACTAACTGCAAGATTAGAGTACAGAGATTAGTCTAAAAAAATTCAAATGTAGAATGAATTCTGATGTGCATGACAAGATAACGATAGCTTCTATAGATTGTAACTGAGGCAGAAATAGTTGATATCATTAAAAATTAGCATGCATTGTATGTTTTAAGTTTACAGTAAATAAATGGTGCATTTTTAACAGTTACTTTTGTTTCTGTTAAAATTCCGAACTGCAGTTTGCACAGGACCATTGCTCAGCATTGTATAGTACATTTCTATGACATGTTTGTTATAAATCTATTTAATTCTTTTCTTTAGTTTGCAGGTCGCAGTAAAAAGGAGACTAAATACTCTCTGAAGGCAGTGGAAGACATGTTGGAAGCCCTGCAGATCACTCAATCATAGGTTGTTATGGAGTTATAACATTGAATTTCACAACTCTGTGTTCAGCCTTTTATGTCTTCTGAGTTATTTAAGTACCCAGTGCTGTTAAAAGCAGTTCCATTTTAATTAGTTTATGTGGCTATCTTAAATCATATGGTTTATAAAAATGAAATTGCTTATTTATTAATTCAATGAAGATGATGATGAAATCCCACAGAAATTAATAATTTCTCTCTCAAAAACAAAGAAATTACATTTATTGCACAGCAACTCCTTTAGCTCCTTTATGTACAGTAATGATTTTTTAAGTCATAACCAGGTGTAGAAATAAAATTGCTAAATGATTCATAAGTTTGGTTATTTATTGGGACAGCCTATGGCAGCTTCATAGTTTTACATGTAGATAATTTTATGTAATGTATTGTACTTCTTTAATTAAAACAAAAAAACATAATCAAATTTGACTCAGCAATATTTACCAAACAGACAGACATGAGCCATAATGGTGCCTCAGCACAGCACAGTTTATTGGTGAATAAAGTTGACATACAAGTTTTGTGTTAGAGCATTTTTAATATGGCAGTCTGGAAATGGAAGCAATATATGTATGGAGTTAGCTTTAGCTGGTACAGGGATGTGCCTAAATGGTGTGCTGGGGTCTTTGTGGGCTAATGTCTACTTGTCCTTTTAGTCATCTCTTTGGTACATCTGCACACATCCTTTTTATCTGTACAATTAGGGACATTATGGAAAGAATGTATGTTCCGCTGCGTGTATTTAAAATTGTCTCAGTAAAGCAAGTGTGCTAATCTGCACTAGTTTTGTATTTAGGGAAATGCTGTAACACATGGTTTATACATCATTAATTCAGTTTCTACTAATTCCCAGTGTTTTTAATTAAACTATGCCAATTTAGTCATTTAGACATAATATATTCAATTGGAATTTCAGCAGTTGATCTGCAGAACAAAAGTAAATCAGCCAACAAAAATTTCAATTGGAAATAGTCCGACACAGACTTTATGTTGAACTTCGAAATAATGAATAATAGTTTCATATTTTCAATTTCATTTAATATATACTTATTAAATTAAGATATATGCACTATAAACCCCTTTCTGGGATCCTTAAATTACTGGGATCATGCAATGAGATCATAATCTATTTTCATTAAAAAAAAAAAAAAAAAGTTTCTGCCCCTTGTGGATTCAAAGCAACATGACCCAAGTTTAACTGCAGTTTGCCCAAGTCTGTTTGAACCAACAGCTCCAGGAGGTATGAACTGCACCTTTCATCTGAGCTCTGTAACATGCCGTCATATAGAGGAGAGTGGTGCCATGACTTGGGGGTCTGTTTAGAGCCCCACACTGTTGTAATTCAACCCTGCTACATACTCTGTGAGGTACGTTACAAGGGACAGTTTAGTTAATCCATGTTCCAGGACTGTTTCCCCTTGTTTGGTTGACCACAGAACCAAAACAAAAATCATGAGTTAATTCTACATTGAGTTGTTAAAACAGAACAAAGCATGATAGAAAATTTTGGTTAAAATGTTGAAAAAATGGGAAATATATTTTCTACCATAGATTTTTTTAAAAATGTAAAGCCAATGTTATATATGATTTTATTTTTAATGAGTTTCCTTTGAATTGGTCATGAATTGTAATTTTTTTAATATTCTCAGCATAGTTATAAAGTATAAAAATGATTTTTTTCAATATTAGAAATGGATTTTCATTGTTAATGATAGAAGGATTAGCAAGTAGTCCTCATGTTCCCATAAATATTCTGTACTTAATTTTTCTTTGGAATTGATTAGAATAAGATCATAGTTATTTCACTCTTCCAGTTTACTGAAGTAAAAATAGTTGCCGCCTTTGTGTAATCTGCTTTAAATAACTGAAATATCTGAAATTTATTACAACTATTTACCAATGTATATTCAATGAATTTTAACATTGAAATAAATTAAGTAAATTATGCATTAAATACATTACAGATCAGTTCTTTTAAGATGTGATTTTAAAATGTCTATATATTGATTATAGGTAGGTTGTATCATCTGGGAATTAAAGAGTGAAATAATTTTTTTTAAAACCAAAAAACCTGAAGGCTTGGTGATGAATAGCTGTCTTCTGTAGGAGTGCGCCATCTAGAGTTTTAAAACTCCTTTATTTTTAATACATTCTCAAATAATTTGGTTTTATCTTGAACTCTAAAAGAGTTGTGAAGCTGTACTATAGATTGAATTAATTGAAGCAGCAATCAAAATTGAAACCATTCTGTATAAGGATAAAAACCTCTTCTGCTCACAGATTTATATTTAGAAAATATATTCAGTTTGCAATACATTTTGTAGCTGAAACAAAGTTTAGTTAATGTGCATGTAGTATTAAAATACTGAAGCATGTTCACTTCACTTGAAATACCACTCGGGTTCTAGATCCCTTTTTAAATCAAGCCTGTGCTGTGAAGTTTCAGTTTGCAGTCTGGAGTTTAGGACCATGAAAAGTAAAAACCATGCAAGTTCCAAGCATCAGACACAGAAACACTTTCAAATTGTTTAGACATCTTATACATAACTTACCATGTTGTTATAAGGATTCATTTTCTCAAAAATTATTTCTGTGGTAATGTAGTAAACTTTTAACTTGTGCAGCTGAGCTGCATGGTATACTAAATCCCAATGTGTTAAAATTATAGTTCAGTAGCCTCATGCAATAGGCAGCTTGGGGTCCTTAAAATGGGGATGTAAGGAACACTACTTTACAGACAGCAGTTGTATAACTATTAACTGAATTGACAGTTTGACAGCTGTAGGCATTCTGAATTATCCACAGAGCAGTCAGTTTAGTTTATTTGAAATTATTCAGTGCTTTCATTTTATTGATTGCTTATAAATGATCTACTGTTTATGACTGTTCCTTCACGTCTTAATAAATCTACTACATTGCATTTGTAACAAGTGATCTGTTTTGTGGCCTGGGTGAGTTTTCCAAACTGTTGAGCTTACCAATTGGCCTTGCAAATACTTATGAAAACATATTAGCATGAATATTTTTGACCTTTTCTGTTGACACATGTAAACAAAATATTTGCCTACATATAAATGTTCCTTAAAGTAGTGGCTGTGAAGTAGTTGCAAATGCTGTCAGATTGATTAGTTTTCTATTCAAATTAATGTTTGTAAATACTACTTCATAAAATTAGCTCAGTGCCTTGTCTGGATATTAGAAGATGCCTTTCATAGTTTTGTAATTCAGTATCTCATCCACTTTGAGATGGATTATAAATTCTTACAAATAGAACAGCTAATTATAGTAACTTTTTTTGTAAAATAAAGGATTACAGGACTGGAAGGCAATTTGGAAGTCATCGAGTCCCATCCCAGGGCAGATACAGGATTTGCTGTTTTATCCACCTCAAATAAATACCTATCCAACTGCCTTTGGAAGAAGACTTCCTATGAAGAAGATTACACAATTTTCCTAGACTGCTTGCTCCATTGTCCTTCTGCTTTTAGAGTTAGGAAGTTTTTCCTAAGACCCTGGCAATGCTTATTTATGTTGACTGTAATCTACAGTAACCCCTCAGATCCTTCTGGGCAGTGGTACAGGCCAGCTAGTTATTTCCTATTAGATATTTAAATGCTTGATATTTTTCTTTCTTACATGTAGCACCTTATAATTGATGTTGTCTTCAATTAGTGGATAACATGTTATGCTAAGGGGTTATTTAATTGAGAAATAAATTTCACTCCCTTCAGTAAGACTGACAAAGACAGGCACTGTATAAAATGTTACGTTCTGTCATCAACCTGCAACCTCTTCTCTTCAAAATAATATTTCAAATGATGCCTGGATTAGACACTGTCTTTGAAATGATGAACAAGAAGCAGTTGTGTCTTATTCTTTTATTTTGTGCACCTGCACTTTCATAGCATTTGTGTGCAGAGGTCTTGATGTTATGAACAAAGTGCAACAAAGTGACAGCAGAACCTCTCCTTGCTCATTTATTTCAGAAGTTACTGAAATTCTAAGTTTTACGTAAATGTCAATTCCATAGTCCCCAGACCCAAAAGATCCATATATCCTGTTTAGACAACAGCTCCAAACTTCTTGCAGTTTAGTGTCCAGAATACCTTGCAGTTGCTAGGGGAAGTTTTGTAGTTAGTCAGTGGAGTGTTTCCTCTTGGCAACATTCTATTTGTGATGGCATCCATGTTTGCTGGTGATTGCATTTGCAGTGGAACTTGTATTTCAGCCAGCTTCGGAAAGGAGGAAAAAAGGAAAGCAAATAAAACATGACTTACTGGCTTGAATTCATTAGCTTTTTGTTATTTGCACCTACATATTCCAAGATACCAATCATAACTGCAGTCAGGCTTGTAATAATAACTCTCTGTATGGTAGTTTCATACATTCAGCCATAAGACCAAGAGTTCATTAAAATCTAAAATATACACATCACAGTTAAAATGTTTTGTGCATTGTTGCAACTACCCTGGAATTCAAGACAAGATTAGTTCTTTTGCCCTCACCCAGTTGAGATTAGAATGAAGGAGCCTTATAATGCTTTTTAGACCTTGTTTTTGTTCCGATAACTGGTTTCACTTGATATACCTTGAAACACAGCTTATATTGCTGGCTTTACTCAGTGCCTGAAAGAAGAGAATTCTAGGACCAATTATTGCTTGGAACTGTAGATATTTGAATCTACATGGCGGGTAAAGTACTTTGGATTAGTCATTAGTCTTATCTGAAATGACTCTGCACCCTCAGAGATCTGTATCCGCTTGATAGGCACCAGCTGGAAGTTGGATTTAAACCAGAGACTAGTTTTCAGAAATACAAGGTCATTAATCTACCTGCTCTAAAAAGAAAAAATGTTCTGACACAGAGAAGGTTATGCTTCAGGTGCTGAATGTGAAATGAAAAGACATTATTGATGTGCTACACAGGTACATTTAGGAGTTCTCTTACGAGCAAACCCTCCCAAATTCCAGTGGCAGTACAAGCCCCTCTGAGCTGCTCCAGCCTCTTGGCAAAGCTTTGTGTTTGAAGAAGGGACTTTTAACTCGTATACCTTAAGAGTGGGCTCTGAGCTGGCTTGTACTAAGGAGGTTACTGGGGAAAGCTTAAAGGAAGTGCTCTAGATCTGTACTCAGTGGTTCTCGGGTGCAAGCATACTTTCAAGTAGGGGTGCAGCTGAACTGCAGACAGCATTCCAGCCACCGAAAAGCCATACTGGCCTGGGAGATGCACGTTCCAGCCCTGCAGAGTAGAAAATGAGATCTTCAGAGGCTGAATATCTCAGCATGAGAAGTCTGGCCCAGTCAGCATGATTTCCTACTCTTCTTTTCAAAGGGTAGGATTTATGTTTGTTGTTCTTTCTACAGCTGCATTTGTCAGGGCAAAGCAAGCAAAATGCGTAAAGAAATTTTGAATGCTTGTGTGTGCATTATATTATGTAACACCATTGGGCATAGCCTATCTGGAAATAACAGAGGATAGAGAAAAAAGTATAAAGGGTAATAAGCATGCAACAGTGAACATAAAAAGAAAATCTTTGCTAAATGAAAACAAAAATTATAGGACCTACCAGTGACCTCCTACTCAGAGCTATTTTTTAAATAGCTATTTCAAATCCTGATGTTAAAGGCATTTGGAATTTTGCCATTAGCGTCATTGGGGACAGCAGTTCATTGCATTGTGACCCTTCTTTTCTTTTGTGTTTTTTCCACCTTAGCCCCACACTTGGTAGACTGACTCCAGTGCCTGTGTAGCCTTACACGTTTTCAATGGGTTTCTGAAAACATTATTGGTCTATCCATACAGACCAGATTGATAACTTAGGCAAACTCCTAGCATCCAGGCTACAAGGAAACAGAAAAATTGAAGATGTTTCCTCTCGCATCTGTAAACCAAGAGTGGTGGATGCCAGGGAAAGTAACAAATAGGGGATAGATTGTATATGTGTGTGTGTGTGTGTGTGTGTGTGTGTACACATACACATACATACATGGTGTGTATATACGTATATATACCTGGTTCCATGCTCTTCCTCTAAAACATTTACTCTTGCCACTGTCCAAGACAGGATATTGGTCTCGGATTAGACTCAGTATGGCATTTCTTACGTCCTTGAGGTAAGAATCCCTGACTCTATGGCTATATTTGCATGCATGAAGTGCAAGAGCACAAGTCTTTGCAAGAGAAAGACCTTATAGTGTAAGGTCATCAGGACAGAGCCTTGTCCCATTATTGCTGTATGTCTGCAATGAACTTCAGACATTTGTGGGAGTTTGTCATAGTGAAAAGGTGGCATAAAAATGGTTCTTAACTTAGATGCCTTGCTGAACTTCACATAGTAACTGGTAACCATTCTTATTTATTCACTCTTAAAAATGATTTTTTTAAAGATTATAATTCAGACACAAAAATGGTGGAGACCAAAAGAGTTATGGAATAATTTGCAGCTTGGGTGAGGTTTGTGTAAGGTCAAAATCAGCATTATCTATACAAGTTAAGGGTCATGTCTTTCACTGGTGAGAACTGGTGTAGTTGCAGGGGTGGTGCAGCTCCTTTCTCTTCAGTGAACTAAGGTCTTTATTCTTTACTATATTCCGCTTTTGCACCCACTTTATCCTGGTGTAGATGAACACAGAAAGTGCCAGTATGTGGGGAATTAGTTCCTAAGGTGGTAAATGTAGACTTAATTCCTTGTAACAGGACATACTGTAACTGTCTTCTGTATGGCCTTTTGTCCAGCACCCTCAGTGCTACCAATAGGGGGAAAAGCTATTGTAGACTGACTACCTCCAATTTGATCACTTTTGTATAACTTGCCCTATTTTCATCTCCCTTGACACAGCAAATTAAACAGAGTTTTCTGTACCTTGGGCAGATACTGGGAACAGTGATTGAATCCTGTTAGGCAGCACTTACCAAAGCAGAATGCCTACTGATACTCGGACAAGTTTTGCCAAAAGAATGAAGTCTTGTCCCTCAAATAGATCAGATGTTTCAATAACAAGCTTTAGCTTTTGGACATAGTGTTTGGAAGTGATATTTAAAGCCAGACAAATGTGTTCCTCTTGTTCCCCTAGGAAAAAATAATTGCACGGATCAGCTCTGAGTCAGTTTTGAAAAGCAAGTTACAACTAAAATTAAGCATTGCTTCTGTTTATTTAGGTAATTGAGCCTGACACAGCGGTAAGTCTGACAAGTTGTTTTGCATTTTTTTGTGCCATTAAATATGTATGTGACACTTGAAGCTGTCACTGGGAGTCTGAGAATGTTTGTTTCAATTTAGACTTTGGAAATCATGCAAGTGTAGATGGATCACTATGTGGGCAGCTGTATATGAAATCCACCCAAGAGAGCAGGATCTCCTTTCTCTGAATAGCTGGTATACTTTGTTCCATTGAAGTTAAAATTAAGAATGAAAACCATGAAAAATTGCAAATAGGGTTATTGAAAGTCATAGCTCTAGTGTCCTTTTTTCTGCTGAAATCAATGTTGTCATTCCTATACCTTTTATTTAACTGAACAGCTATTATATAGGCATCTTAAGTACTTGCTTAAGTAATTTTTAATAAGCTGGAAATATATTTAAAGTTCCAGCAAAGAATAAAAATGCTGAATAAATGTAAGTAGTTGGCTCCTTTGTTAGAGTTCAGTTTTAGAAAAGCAGCTTCTCTGCCAGAGTCCCTGAGCCTATTAAACTGCTGCCTAACATGTATTGTGCTTCAGGACACGGTGTTTTGTACAGTACCTACTGAAATCGGGCCCAAGCCTTTAGATACTATTGTAATACAAATAATGTTCCTTTTTTTTCTTTCTTTTTTTCTTTATATTTTTTTACTCAAAAGACTTGCCCAGTGACATTGGATCAAGTCTGATTTGCAGCCTCCATCTGTAGCCAGTATAAGTACAAATATTAAAATAAACCAAGTTCCATATTTAGACAACAGAACGAATGCAGCCTGAATTTCCTGATTACCCTCAGCTCCCATTGCCCTCAGGGACAGTTTTCAGATACCTAACTTTTTTTTTAGAATCTGGCCATGTACTGAGGAGACTAAAATTAAGACCCTACATCTAAAATTTCAATTTCTCCATCATACTAAGGGGATCAGACTGCCTTTGCTTTGCGATCTATGAATGGATGTTACAAAAATGGCAAGTATTCTATTTTGCAAAGACTTCTGAAGTTTTGGAATTTGTTTTTGTTCCAGATTTAGAACAACTCTGAGACCCCTGCTTTGTTTTATTTCTTTTTTAAGAAAATAAACAGAGAAAGATGGGTTTCTACCCCACAATAGCTAAGGGCTTGATTTAAAAAGGGATCTAGAACCTGAGTAGTGTTTCAAGTGAGTGACTGAAACACAGTTTCACTCAAACTACTATTGTGTATTTTGTTTTTTATGAATTGATACCTTTTGGTAAAAAATGTGTTCTTGCAAAATTCCTGATCAGCTCCTCTTTCTGTTCCTCCTCCTCATCATCAATATTTTTATTGGCCTTTCATATAAATACAATCCGAATACTGTGTGTTTAATGAGCTTGAGGATTGTTTTGAGACATTAATAAACAATAATAATTTATAGTCCTACATTTTTCCTCTAATAAACCTGGAACTTACATGGACGTAAACATGGTCTTTCTTCTGGGAAATTTATAATCTCTGTTTGATCAGAGTTCTTTAAATACTTCCACACTTGCTTCTTTTTGTGTATGTGAAAATTTCCTTAGAGCTACATAACCTATCCACATGCATGAAGTTAAATGAAGATTCTGCATGTGCTTTATCCAGCATGGAGTTAAGCCATGTATAATGGTCAAAACTTAAAAACGAAGGCTTTTCATTATACATAAAGTACAGATGCAGGGAAGGTCCAAGCAGTGTGATGCAGAAAGGACTCTTGGCAGGACGAAGGTGGGGAAGAGGCATTTACTCAAAAATTTCAGGTATAAATAGCTGAGTTTCATAAACCAGTTAAATGTTTGACTGAAAGTTGAGCTTCAGCAACTGAATCATTCTCCAAACGTAATACATATTCAAATCCACATCTCAGTCATTATAATTCTACTAACCACAACTTCATGACTCTACATTACATTTAAGAAGCATCTTATTCTTCACTATGCATAAATAACAAAGCTTTGTTTAACACAGCTGATTGGGAAACTGAATTTTTTGTACATGAGTTTTGGAGAAAATGTCATGTTCTTTCTCATTGTAGTTTGAATTTTCAATTAAAATTCACTGCCATATTAGTTTTAACCAGAAGTATTGTTTAAATACATGACCAGATATCCCACTGATCGAAATTGGCACAGCTGAAACTTTACTTCGGTGAGTTACGTCACTTCATGGCAGCAGAGGATCTGGTCTAATATGTTCAGTACAAATAGAATTAAACTAAAGGAAACATTCCCCTCTTCACTTTTTAAAACTCTTCTCGCATCAGACCCCTACATCTTCCAGAGGCTCTGTGTCCATGTGCATGTGAGTTGGTGGCCATTGGTTGCTTTTGGTTTGTTCGCTTTGTTTCTGGTGGGTATTTGGTGTGTTGTTTCTATTTGGTGAAATTAACTGAACTTTATGCTTTTTGGGGGAGCCTGAAACCCAGCAGTGACTAACAGATTTTAGCTGTTTTTGCATGAGTGCTGTTGACTCCAGAGCAAGGGTTCCTAAACTGTGGTATGTGTACCCCTGGGGGTACACAAGACATCTCATGTGGCAGGGGCAGGCGGGGAGGAAGGGGATGGGAGAGAAATTATGTAATGGCAGATTTTATTTTCATTATCATGGCATTTAAGGGGTTAAAATACAAACCATATGCTGATGGGGGTATGTAGGCAGCTGGTAAATCTGGAAGAGGGTACTCAATAAGAAAAATTTGGAGAACCTCTGCTCTAGAGGGACTGAAGCTGGCACTACTGAGAGAGGCACATTTCAGCCATGTTACAACTTCCAAAAAAGCTGAGTTTCTGGTGAAGAAAATGTGGAGCATTTTTTTCTCCTCTGTTGATCACTCAAGAAAAACCTGTGCAAATGCTTCCTTCCATGTAACTAACAGTGCTTTGTCTGCTGAATCATGAATTCCCTTACATATTATTCATAAACGGTGACGTAAGCAGAGGAATAAGGGGTGGAGAAATTATGACTGGATGACTTTCTGCTCCCTCATCCCATTTCTCATGAGTATATCAAGTCTGATCTCATGGGAGAAATATGGGTAAAATGTAGGATACAGCATAATCTTGTGACCAGAATAGAGGATTTGAAGTATATCTCTTGCATTTTTGCTTGGCTGTGTAACCAAGGCCAATTCATGGCCAGTCTCTCTCTCTCTCTCTCTCAATTACTCCAATTGACAATGGGCTTAATTAAAGTCTCTTTGCATACAAAATGAATGCTTGTAAATATGGCTATGAAATTAATACCATCTTGCTACCTATTTTAATGGATATTGTAAATACAAATGAATTGCCTAAAATCTCCGTTAATTATTCAAGATTTCTTTTCTGTGCTCATAATGGAAGTGGTACTAATTAAGACTCTATCCTATGATCCCAGCTCAAGTAAAAAAAATAATTCTCTGTTTCTTCTCTGTTACTTGGATTAATAAACGGACCTTGGTTACAGTATGTGAAACTGGTCTGAGTGACTGCAGATTGCTGGACCACAGAATAAAGGAGCTTGGGAAAAAGTCCAAAAGGTGGTAGGGGAAAAGAGGAGAAATTATGAATACTAGTAAGATAACTACTAGGTGTGATCCTGGGTATTCTGTATATTTTGGGCTTGGTCCAGCTCCCATATGAATGAGTTGAAGGGAATTTTATCTCTATTTAAACAGAAGCTGAATGATGAGGTTTTTTTAGAAACAGCTTTTCTTTCACTTAAAATGCTGTTTTGTATATTAAAAATCCACTTTACATCACCAAATTTAACCATATTTTGCTATAGACAAAGAAGGTGGCATTGTAGGTCTGAAAGTTGCCTCAGCAAAATGTTAGATTACAAAATGCTATTTTACGCCTTGACGTTAATGCCACTAGAAGCAGAGTAAGTGGGTTACAGTAGGGTGGCATTTTTATAACCCATGCCAGTGAAAACATTAAAAGAGGATATGTTAGCAGTCCAAAACAGTAGGATACAGATGGCAGCCTCACAGGAAAACAAACACTGTGGAAGATGATTGGTGAATATTTATGACATAACCGTATCTGGGACAAACAGAAGGGAACTGTTTAAAAACAAAAAAAGTATATAAAAACCTTGGGAAAAACAAAGTTGGGGGAGAGCATCACAAAAGAAAAGAAACAAGTTCTTGAACCCCAAAACAGTGGCAGATGCCTGACCAGATGAAATCACTATCTATCACAAGGTTCACTTACAAATATCTATATGGACTGTTAGGGCTTGCTTAAAAGTTAAGTGTTGCATTTAAAGCCTTGCTTAAATACTAGCATTGCTTCTGTGTTCAATAAATTAGAATATGAGACTGGAACAGTATCACTGATGGATTCATTTCCGTTCGCTCCACCCCTTAGCTAAATTTAGTGCGACAGATTTGGCGTTCCTGGTGGGCATGTATGAATGGAGATCGGAAAATCCTGATTCGCTGAATCTTCCTGGGCTCCAAGTGTTGCAACCTTGACCCTTGGGGAGGGATTTGTCTCGACCTTGTAGACTCCTAGGCAAGTAGGGAATATCCAAATTGGGGATCTTCCCCCTTCGGAGACTAACACCATGTTAAAGGGAAGTTGAAGAGTGAGAAATGGGTACTAAAAACTACCACACACTAGTTTTCAGATAAAAGAACATTTGAGACTGATGAAAATGCTTTAGAAGATTTCTGTAAACTGTGGTCCTCTTGGGTGGCTTCTGGAAAAAAAAAATACATGTCCAGATAAAAAAAAAACAAAAACAAGTAGTTAGCTGCTTTCCAGGGTCTTTTAATGGGAGTGAGGGAGCTGATCAAAGAACTGCTGCAGAAAAATGTGGAAGTGATGCTGAGGGTGGAATGTGAGAGCAGGAAAAAGAAAATGAGAATTTAAAGGCACAATTGGCAGTGTGGTAAGCAGTGTTGCTGAAGGATGTGTGTAAGATGACTAAGACTTAGCAGGGATTGCAGAGGGCATTGCAAGTTACAGAGGGAAAAGACGGGGGGAGCGGGGGGCTCATGATGCCCAGGCTGCCATGCAGGAAGTCATTAAGGATGCATAGGAGGGCGTCCAACAGATCATAGTGCCTGTCAGCGCAAGTTAAAAGAGTGAACAAAAGCTGGACATTTTGAGTGGAACTGTACTTGTCATCCAGGCTGGAAAGGCAGAGGGAGGTGGCAGCAACTCTGAAGAAGAGAAGAATGAGGATAATCATGATACCCCTGACTTGTATCTTGTTTACTATGACTATGAGGATGGTAGGCGGAGGCCAAATCCTAGAAAAGCCCTCCTCACACTGTGCTGAGGGAGGACTTGAGGAAAATGCAGGAATGAGCACCTATGGAGCTGCTAGTTGTCAAGAAGACTGTTCATTTGGGGCCTCAAAGGGGCCATCCAATAGAAGAGATGCAGACACGGGGGCCCTTCATCTCGGATCAGTTGAGAGCAGCTGATAAGGCACTGGGGCTGTTCAAGCAGGAAACAGCTATTGCCTGGCTGATGGCAGTAAATCCGCCAAGAGGGCGAGCCAGTATACAATAGGCCATTTGGTTGATTTACGTCAGGAATGTATTTTGAAGGATTTTGTAGCCCTTCTCCCTGGTGTGAAAAGTAGGTCAGTGACAGTTGCAGGAAGCGTACGGGCAGCAGTGTTAACACCGTTCTTCCCTGAAAGGCCAGCAGTAGTGCTGTTTCACAAGAAGAGACAGCAGCCAGGGGGAAAACCAGATGCTTACATAAAGCGGAAAAAGCTGCTCTATGTGGCAGCTGCTTTACACGTTGGAAACAATCACCAAAGCCCCAAATTTGGTCAGGATGAGGACCATTAGTGCAAAGTTTCTTGGAAGGTATACAAATGTGTTTGAGAAAAGGAGTGTTCGAACTGCCCTCTTGGTAGATTATGAAGGAAGCTAGAAATGGCTATGAAATTAGGCAGCAGGCTGTAAGAGAACAAGGAAAAGATGACAACAAAACAGCAAATATTGATATAGATGTCTCATTTTCAGTTATAAGTAACAAGTAAGAGAACTTTTGCAGCTAAGAACAAGTGGAAGAGAAAAATATGGAGGGGTTTAATGGAGAAAAATCACTAGCACCCTTCAAGTAAAGCAATTTGAAAAAGGAAATCCAAGTTCATCAAAGCAACAGAAAAAAAAATTATAAAGCCTGGTATAACCTTTAGAAATAAAGGGGGAACTTGCTCACAAATTAAAGGCACAGACAAAGAGCAAAATAACAAACCAAATGATTGGGTAGGCTGTGAATTGAAATGTGTCATTATCAACAAAGTAAGAAGGCTGCACCCCAACAGCCAAACACTTTTGCTTAAACACAAAGAGAAAAACTCCCAACCAGCAGAGAACAGAACTTACCAGCAAACTGCCTGCTCCTGCAGACACTGTAACTTTGAAGTCCTTTTAAAAAATGACAGGATTCTCAAAAGATTTTATCAAGGAATATGCAGGAAAGGCTGACCTATTATATAGGTTGTTAAAAAAAAAAAAAAAAAAAAAAACCCTTACCGGAAAAAGTATACCATGGAAAAAGTAGTTTGAAGGAGGGAAGCCATTTGAAAAAAGAACTGAGAAAGCCAAGAAGGAAAAAATAAATGTAGCAAGAAGCACATAAAGCAGAAATAAGAGCATTCAGAGTAATTTTTAAAAAGGTTAGCACCAATAAATTTGGTTACTTTACAGCAAGTTGATAAGGAAGCAATTCAGCTTAATTAAAAAGAGGTTTGCCAGGCATCTGGGATTAAGCAGCACACCAGCATATTTTGGGTCATCCCTAGAGCTTGGGCAAGTGGAACAGACAAACTACACTTTAAAAACAGCTTTAAGAAAAGTAGTGAGCCAACGAAGATTGGGATCACTCCCCACAAGGTCATCACTGGCAAAGAGATTCATATGCCCAAGCAATGATAGGTGGTAGATGTACCTGAAGGACTGCAACCACGAATATTAACGGATAAGCAAATGTTAAAAGCGGTCTCAAATGCTCACAGGCAGTGTCCTTAAAAGTAAAACATGGTCAAATAGACAGGCATTTTGGACCACTTAAAATGCCTGTCAAATAGCTGGTTATTGCTGGCTTTCCAGGGAAGAAGAGTCATGTACCAAGCTTACCACGATAAGGTCCATGCATTGTGCTCCATCTGGGCTGGACCCATCAAAACTGCAGTAAGGCTAGTCCTACTGTAGTCTGTATATCTGGGACATACAGAAGGGAAATGTAAAAAATATATACCTAGGAAAAATCTTAAAGTTGGGGAGAGCATCGCATAAGAAAACAAATAACAAGTACTTGAGCCCCAGAATGGTGACAGACGCCTGACCAGCTGAAATGACTATATCCATTGGAAGACTCCCATAAGAATATCTATATTGACTGTTAGGCCTCGCTGAAAGGTTAAGTGTTGGATTTAAAGTCTTGCTTAAATATTGGTATTGCTTATGTGCTCAGTAAATTGTATTTGAGACTGAAATAGTCTCACTGATTGATTCATTTCCATTTGCCCCACCCCTAAACTAAATTTAGTACAACAGCTTTGTCCAGTACATAACTGCAACAGCCACATTCAAGGAAGGGAAAGATGAAATAAGAAACTAATAGACAATATTGTTCCTTATTTAAAAAAAGTTTTTCCATCTTAAGTCTGGAAGGCAAGCCACTTGAATTTTTTTAATTATCATTAGGCAGCTCTGGTCTAATTTATGCTAAGAGGTTTTGGCCTGTTTGTGTGTGCTGGAATTTGCCAAAATTAGTAATGTGATATTCCATCTTTAGCTAGCCTATAGAGCAATAAATAATGACACATGACTGTATGTGACTGCTGTTAGTTTAAATTTTTTTTCTGTGGTGTTCATGAAATGCCACAATCTTCCAACTCAAATTCTGCAGTATTAGGCAGCAAGTTGTACTCTGAACTAAACCAGATGCTGATCAGCTCTATTCCTATTATCAACTCAGGGCAGCGATGGTAACCAGACCTGATTTGCAACGTTAACATTTGGAACAGATTAACAACAGTTAGGCTGAAATGAGAAACCTCCACTTCACTAAAAGTTTCAAAATATGTAATGCTGTAAAATCAGAAGCCCTGTAGTATGTTAAATAGGAATAAATAAGTTAACTCTATGCCACTCAGGATACGTTGTTTCCACTTTGAGTGCTTTTTTTAAAGGATATGTTTATGACATATGCTGAGGTTTAAGCCCTGGTAAACCATGTGCTTGATGAGGTGCATTATATCAGAACTGTCAAAGTTTATTTCATCATGTCTGTGGTTCTGTTGGTCTGAGGAAGTATGTCTGTACTGTCCTGGGATTCCTGCTTTTTGGGGGCAAATCCTGAGGAGCCTGTACAGCTATAGCTATGAGGCCTAAGATGCACTAGAAATGCCACATTACTAATGCATGTGACATCCAGGTAGCGAAGAATCAACCCCAGGGTACCTTGCTTCTGTGCATGCAACAAAGGACAGCTCCTTGACTGGAACATGAAGTGGGGAGTAGGTAAGTAGGCTCAGCTACTACCTCTACCATTGTCTTGTTCTGGTTACCTGAGCAAAGAGGTCTTCTGAGCACCAGCTCAGCAGTGGAAAACACTGAGGCCAGTTCTCCAGCCAGAGCACTTCGCAGTATTGCTATACTGCAGGCTGTACTAGAAAACTGCTTCAAGTGTGGACACTAGCAAAGCTGGACACTGATCAGCAGACTTTGTTCCAGTGGTCCTTACCAAGCAAAATCAGCATTGTTGATAGAAGCACAATTGTGATAGTGCAATTATCTTTATGCTAAGGTTTTTTGCAAGCATAACTATGGCTCAAAGCATGCCTTATTCCTCCTGTACTAGCACAACTACTAATGGAGCTTGAGTGCAGGATAATGGGGCCCTGTTTACACAGGAAAGTTGAAATGGTGTCATCCTGGGTATGATGTTAACCAATACAGTTATCTGTGCACACGCCTGAGAGAATGCTTTGATTTTGATATAGGAGCACCTCTTTCAATTCAGCATAAAATGATTTGAAACATGTTTCAATTAAACCAGTCACTCCACAATAATAATGGCTTTAAAAGGGTTTGAGGTAAGCCAGAGGGTTTGTAGCTTTCCTGTGTAGGCAAGGGAAAAGCGATTCTGTCTCTTAAGAAGGAATGAATCTGAAGTAGCACTGGCTGTGTTCAAGGGCCCTATAGACCTCATCCACTATGGAAGGAGAAATCTGAAACCACAAGTGCTGGGCTAGGTGGCAGAGCCTCAGAATTCACATTTGACACTTGAGCGAGTGACGCTATAAAGGTGCTGAGATGTCTGTATCCAGCACCAATAGAACTGCAGTCTAAACTGAAAACAGAGCTGGACTGGAAATCACAAAACCTGAATCTGACCTGGTGGCTGGAGGTGGTAATATGGTGAGAGGTGACTAAGGTGGTTAGAGCCAATGACATATGAAAGAGCAAGAGCCCAGGATAGTATTATGGTTTGAGATGGCAGCACAGCGAGAGAGAATGATGCAGAGACATAGTAGCTGTATCAGAAATAAGATGTTTCTTAGCAATACTTCCTCACTACTAACCAGAAATGAATCTAACTGCTAACAATAAATTATGAGTCAGGTGACTAGGGGCAAAAGGGGAGGAAGTGAAGCAGTGATGAAGCATGTGTCCATCAGGCATTCCCACAGGAAGGTAGAGGAAACTGAGGCAAAGTACTACTACTGTCCAAAAGCCCGTGGAGAATAGTAAATGAAACAGCATTTACTAATTCATGCTGTTTTATTATTATTCTGTTTTCCAAATCAAAAGTATTCTTTTTTTCTCCCATTATTAAATTGTCCTTGTTTTATACATGGACCCAGTGCTCGTGAGAGTTTTACCAGCCAAGTGTGACCAGAGTAGGCATCTGGGCAGAGGCTTGAGCTGTTAGCACTTGTTAATTTTAGGAGGCTCTCCTCCTGCCTGCACCTAACCGTTCTCCTGCTAAAGCGAACCCAAAGGGTTACATTTTTGCAAGGACATGTTCTGGAAATAAGCAAGTAAATATGTTATGTTTCTGAAGCTTCTTAGCAAAGGAAAGCTGCAAGAAGAGGTATGATTTTTTAATAAGATGTAACTTTTGAATGCTGCTTAAGGAAATGAAACATGGATTGACAAAAAACAGGAATGGAAGGGACCTTAACAGATCAAACAGTCCATGCTGTTGCCACAGGGTAGGATTACCAATACTGAAAACCTGAGCAACTTGTGGACAAACATTTGTTCAGAAGTAGTTTGTCTAACCTGTTCATACAGACTCCACTGAGGGAGGTTTACAACTGTTCTAGGTAACAGATTCTAGTGCTTGTCTACAGTTGGAAATTTTTTGCTCACATCTCACCCTAAGCCTCCATTGCTGCAATTAAGGTTAATATTACTTGTCCTGTCCTTAGTAGGCATGGAAAGTAGTTCTGCTCATTTTAAGTGTGTGCTTCTTCCCATCTGATCACCTGTTGCAGCTTTATGGGCCCTTCTGTTGGTGGTACTTTAGAGAGCTTCCTTTAGCTTGGAGGTGCAGACTTGTCTTTCTGGAGTTGCAGAGGTTCTGCTCTCAGGTCAAAAAGTGTGTGTTTTTGTGCCATTGTGTTTTTATTTCTACAGTGGATTTGTTGGAGAAAGTACCTCTGGCTCTGCAATGTGTTGGACCTATTTTGCCACCTGTGGTTGCAATCCCATTGCTGTTTCCAGGCCTTTATTTTTTTATGGAAAACTGGTCTCTTTTTTCAGTTTCAGTTCACTGAAAAATTGGCTTGTGTTAGCATTTAGGAGCAGCTCTTTGGTTCAGGTTGTAACCAGAACTCTGGTACAGTATGTTCATGCCCTTATTAACCCTGGCCAGGAAAAGTATTTTAATGAGACAAAAAACTGTGAACACTCACTGAATTGTGACTTTTCTGCAGTTGGAAGAAAATTATTTGACTAGCACTAAGTTATGCATCTTTTATGGATATTAGAATTACATTGTCTAAAAGATGGTGGAAGGCCGAGTAGCAGAGAGAGCCTTTCTCCGTGTGGCAAGGTCCGTGTCCCATCCCACCCCCCCCCCCCCGAGGCAGCTGTAGGAAAGAGTGGCCCTATAGCATCTCCAGTGCTGGAATGGGTCATGAAGGTACCTCAGAGCCATCATGCTAGTTAACAACCTTGATTTAAAGGCAGAGAAGATTGTGATCTGTAAACTCAATCCTAGTGGCATGGGTGGAGTTTACAGTATCCCTCAGGAATAAGCCTGCAGTGAAAGGCTATGAAGCAGGAGCATTTTGTTAACAAATGATTCACTGTTCTGTATGTGTATACTGACTGGTGAATGGCCATGAGAGAGATTATTTCTGCTTTAAAAGATCTGTAGTCATTTCACAAAGCAAGACAGCCGCTGAGGGGTGAGACGAGTTTTGAAGACCACCCCTCCAAATAAGACTATTCCAAAGGGACAGAAAAAAATTAAGGAAGCTTTAAATACAGGTTTCCCTTGCTTTATGCTGGTTCTGTATGTGCAAATTTGCTCTTACGCAATGACCCTTTTTATACCAAAAATCCGTTATATGAGGGGTAAATTCACTCTTATGTGATCGGCGTGGTGGAAGCCCGCAGTCAGCTGGTTTGTGCGGTGCATTGTGGGAGTGATGTGCACCAAAATAGTCTCCTGTGTGGATCTGTGCTCCTTGCTCATTGTCTGTGACACGTGTTTCTGTGGTTGCCATGCCCATTATGGTAAGATTCACCACCACCCTGTGCTTGTGTGCACTGTCTGCTCTTGGCGAGTACAAAAAACTGTCTTGTAAAAATGGTAGAAATGGGTCTGGGGGCCAGTACACTCAAGGTCTTGGAACGTATCCCTATTTGTGACATTGTAAAGTGGGTTCCCTTTATGCGAATTCAAGTTATGCACCATTTTCCAGGAATGCATGTACAGCATAAAGCCAGGGAAACCTGTACTAAACCTTTCAGCCTCTTCATCATCTTTCTTTTTTTCAGTTCTTACTCTTCACTTGTGTTGTTTCTCCCAGTGACACTAGCTAGAAAATGGTGTTCTCACTCTCATTTCCAACATTTTCTTTGAGCCCTGTGTAAACAACTTGGTGCTGTAAAAAGAACTTACATATTGCGTGTCTTGTTTTTAACTACACCTTAATTAAAAATTTTAGACGGGAGTCATATTTAAAGAGATCCTGTTTCCTTTAATAATGGGATACATTGTTATAAAAAATTAATCTTGCCCATTGTAGAAGAACTCCTACTTTGGACATAGTGATTGAGCTTTAATTATTGAACAGCTATGTTATAAAGCTTGGTTGCTGGTTCTAATATATTTTGAGATTTAAAACCAGCACACACAAAAAAAGTAATTGTGGGATAAAATTTGGCTATGTTCACAGCCTAGGAATTATGTTTCAGACTTGGAAGGAAAAAGTGTTGGCTTATTTTTTTCCACTTTCAGAAACACTATTATTTGCTGACTTAATGGGTTTCAAAGCTGTTTAATGAAAAAATTATTTTTGGAATATGTATATTTTGCAGGTGCTTAGTCCTTAGGTACCTCTGAAGCTTTCGCAGTGAAACTATTTTTGAAATAACAAGGCATAAACCTTCATAAAGTGGTTTCAAGGGAGAAAAGACTGGTGCCTAGGGGAGCAGATGTTTGAGCTAGTGCATCTGCATCCAGCTGCCCTCTGCTGAATGTAACACAATCTGCTCAAGTCAGCATTTTGTCTTGCCCACTGGTGGCTGAAAGAGGTCATGCCATATGATGATTATGTTTTTTAATTCCAGTGTTAAATTTTTCTTGTGAAGGTAGACGAAAATGAGTTTAGTTGTTGCTGTCTTGAGGTCAAATGATTCAGCATGTTGCTGTGTGCCAGTCACCTGAGCTCAAGTGAGGTGCAAACTGGACCTTATTACCCAGAGTTGGAACTTATTGTGCAACACAACTGGAAATTTAACACCGGAGGATGTGTTCTCAGCAGGAGTCATGAGTAAGTGACAACACGCCTTATTCAAGGGGAAGAAGCAGTTGTGGTCTGTTAGGTAAATTATTTTAAATAAATCAAATCAAGAGAGCGGTGCTACTGACCACAAACATTCCAAAATCATGAGGGAGATCCCAAAACACCATGGGAATTGTATTTTAAAAAATTGTTTTGAGGCAGTTAGAGGGGGAGTTCTTCATACTTGCCTATTGGATGTTGATCATGGAGGGTGTAATCAGGTCATATTTTCCTGTTTTTCTCTTTAAGCATGAGGACAACTACTTTTCACTTAAAATGGAAGTTGCATTAATCCCTTGTTTTCTGGAATTCAAATAATGTCCTTACACTCTTTCACACAAAGGATATAGGATCATAAAATCAAAGAAAAGTGGGGCTGGACGAGACCTCCAGAAGTCATCTTATCCAACCCCCTGCATGAGGCAGAATCATCCCTATCCATACCGTCCGATACAAATTGTCTAACCTATTAGCAAGACTACACAATCAACCCTGACACAACCACAAGACAACAATGCCCTAATCTGCCACAGGTAAAGCAAGGGGACCATGGAGGGAAATACTATACTAGGAAAAGTATTCCTTTTACATTTTGCTATAAATATTTTTACAACAAATTGACTAAAGCATCACAAAGCCCTAAGATTTCCAGCCCCCACTGAAGTCAGCTTTGCTGTAGACTTCAACCAAGGGCAAGATTTGACCTGTAGCATGGACAAGGGAAATTATAATTTTAGTTCAATTTAGCAATCAATCACCTGAGGTAGATCCATCAGTGGTCCACAAATTCACTGGTCTATCTTAGCATTTTATATGTTAATTGTCATTCATATCTATCTTGTTATAAAAACATACCTTTCCCCCTACTTTATTTGCATTCTGCCCCCCCCCCCCCATTGCTGCTGTGTGAAAGATTCACATTACTAACAGTAGAAATCAAATGACTATCCAGGAGAAACAGGGACATTGACTGATAATACAATAAATTCTTTAAGTACCTTCAGAGAACAAATTGTATTAAAATACCTTGTTACCTTGTTTTAGTGGAGCGATTACTTTCCATGTGCTGCTGCTCTTTGTTCAGGGCAAAACTCATTAAAAATGTTTTCAAAACTTATTTCAGCAGAAATTTGTTTTCCAAATAGGTAATTTTTTTGTGTGTAAAGTATCTTCTGCTAAGGAAATACGGATTTTTTTCCCCCAAAAAAGCTTGATAAAAAAATTAATACCTGAATGTTTTTGGGTTTGTTCGGTTTTTTTTGTGAAAAGTAGCAACTTATTGCAGAGGCATTACCTTCCCTCCCCCCCCCACCCCCGAACCCCGAGCTTTAGTTTATGGCCTAATCCAGGCTATTTTGCTTTAGATACCCTTTAATCCCTTTATGTTGTTTATGGCATAAAAAGGAAAATAATTCTTTATGCCTCTTTTCATGCCTTTGTTCTTTCATGCCTACATAATACATAAGTTTATTCATAGTGCAGTAGTACTCAAAGACATAAGAACACGAGAAGTGCCACATTAGGTCCATCTAGCCCATTATCCTGTCTCTGACAGTGGCAGTAATGGACGCTATGCTTTAGAAGTAGAACATATGACCACAGTATATTTAGAGTGATCTATCCCATGTCATATCCTCCGTGGCATCTACCATCATTGGTTTAGGGATGTCAGGGGACACGTCCCTGACTGGAGCATCAGTTTTGAGACTCCATTGTATTATTGTACAAACACACAGAGGTATGTAGTTCATATCTCAAAGACTTTACAGTACAGTTCAAGACCATATACAACAAGTGAATATGGTAAACAGAGAAAGTAACAGAGAAGGAACAACAGTTAATTTTTTATACACAGTGGGTGTATCTACAAAAGACATTTATTGTGCAGTTGACTAATTAACTATGGAGTAAACTTGTCAGCAATAAGCTCTGGAGTTTATTCACGTACACTAATTTGCCCCACAGAGTTTTAAGGCACTTGTACATGTTACAAGTCATCCTCATACATGTTACAAAATGTTACAAAAGATCACAATTTGTGTAGCATAATGGTGTAACCATGTACATGTGCACTTTTTTTCGTGACAGATTTTGATTTATCGTGGCAACTTAGACCACCCCCAATATGTTTTGTTTTTACTGTGGCCAATTGTTCTAGGAAGCTTCTTTTTATTGTGATAATTTCAGCACATGTACTTTTAATAAACAGATAAATTCTCGACTTTGTGTTCTGACACCCTTTGGCCACCAAGTACCACTTAAATTCACCTGTAGTTTCATATACTTTGCAGGTCAGTTGTTAGTTTTCTTGTGTAATGAATACCTTTTCACAGCAGCTGTTGCTGCAAAGCCCAACATGGAATCATTCCTTGCTCTTTAATAAGTGAATCAATTTAATTTAAATGCATTTTTTGTGCTGAAATTAGTTTCTGTTAGTAGACACAAAACGTTCTGTAGTCACAACTTCAGTGGGTGCTGGTGTCTCAAAAACTGTTCATCTTGAACTATACCAGGCACCCTTGAGCACAAGACTCTCTTTTTACTGGGACATTGCCTTGTGGGAAAACAATTGGCGTCATTTGGTGAAACACATTTTTTGTGTCCACTGTGTACTGCTGGCATCCAGTTTGATGCTGCTGATACCATGGCAATTTGTTGCTCCATGACATAGTTTATATGTGTGCATAACTAATAGTTCCTAATCCTTAAGAAGTTTTTTGTTTTTTTTTTTCCTAATGAATAAATCTCAATATTCCAAGCTGGCACTCTGCTCATCCATTATCAGGTGGTTGTTTCTTGCATGCATAATGATAGCAGTTGGAGAACTTTATGAATTAGTGTGGAGAAAATTCTGTGCATAAAGATTGGAAGTATGAAGGAAACCATAGAGACCTTTAGTGGGAGAAGTTTTTTACATAATATTATATATTTCAGTATACTTTCTTGTTTTCAAGCTTTAAAAAAGAGTAATATATTAGTTTTCAATTTCCTTGATCACATATACTTCAACCACATGAACAACATTAGTACTTTTTATAAATGCCTAGATATTATTTAACATAGAAATATAATATGTCAATAACTGCTTGGGTTGCAAACAATATATTTAAAAACTTTAATTTGTTAAAATGATGGACAAGCAGAGGCAATCCTAATCAAAATAAGGTTCTCCTTATTTTAAAAGGAAATATGATATAAAACAAACTTGTTAGAGTATAGTAAATAAGTCATGAATAGACTACTTGAAGACTAGAGATCAAGACAATCCTTTTCCAATTAACATGTAATTAAAGCTTACAGAAAAAGTTAACAGCACATTAGTCAGAGATGCATGTCATTTTTATTTTACAGCTGTCAAGACATGCTTTTAAAAATCTCGGCCCTACTCAGCAGATGTTATTTAGTCCGGTGTGGTCTGACTTGGACCTTTTCCAAGTCTGCCTGCATATAATTTTCAAGTCCCCACAGCCCTGCACAGCTAGGAGATAAAAACTGACCAGAACTATACCCTTTCATATTACTCATAGCTCAGTTTAATTATCTGAAACACGACCAGATAAATAGTGTAATCAGAAGAATTCCAAGTTAATGTTAACTACTTCCACATCAAACTTTTCTAATTTGAGACAGGGTTTAGATTACTAGTTCTAAATTATGTAAACTTCCAATCAATGATTAATATAACAAGGTAGAAGCTGGATTTTTTTTTTTAAATTAATAAAATCAAGGGTTTTGTTGTGCCTGTGACTTGTGACTAAAGCTATTCCACTTCAATGACATCCTTCTTCATAAATAACATCATGGTCTCTGTCATCAATTGTACCAGACCCCTCCATAAATCTCGATCAGTTTGGCTTTTGCACAGTGAGTCAAGTGGAATGGGTTGACTTGCACCCGCATATTCTTAAGCTTGAATATGTAACACGTAAGATAAAAGCATCTAAAGAAATGGTATGATTTTTCGGAGCTACAGAACACCAAATAACTCCCAAGATATCCTTGTCAGGATAGGCATAGGGTTCGTTTAGGCATGAGACAAGAACCAACAGGATTTAAGTATGTGCTGAATATTAAGCACATGCTTAAGTCCTTTTCTGAATGGGGATGATATTTTAAATTGGGGTCAGCCTTAAAGAGGAGCTTAGATAGCAGTTGTCTGTATTCTGCATCTGTGAAAATCAGGCCACTTGCTTAGGTGCTCAATTATGAATTTAGGCCAAGATCTACAACCATATTTAGGTGTGCAAATCTCATTGAAATCAATAGGAGTTAGAAATCTACCTCATCTTCTTAAATTTGGGCCTTTAAGTTGAAAGCATATCTATCCAGGTACAGACACACAGTTTCTTCTAGGAGAGGCACTGCTCTACCAAGAGAAGCCATGAGTGTACAGATATTCAGGGTTTTTCTCCCAGAGCAAAAATGGTTTCTCGGAGAAAAAAAAAGAATGTGGGGGAAAAACGAGGGTTGATCTGGCTGCTGGGGAGTCACTCTGGGGAGAGTTTCTCCTGGAAGAGTAAATGTCTGTATATGTTCTCTTCTAAGAGGAGCCCAAGTACATCCCAGTATCCCAGGATGCTTTCCCCTTAGCACCCTCTCCACTCCAGGGGCTGCTGGCATTCTGTCTCCAGGCAGAATGAGGGAGACTGCAGAGCATGCTGAGATGTGTACACAGGGGCCCTCTGGCTGCCGAATTTCAGCACTGCAAACTCTCTGTTCCTCAGGAGTTCAGCATTCAAATGTCTGTTTAAACAGCTCCGGGTTGGTTCTGTTTTTGCAGGAAAACATACTTGAGAGAAGTGTAATGGCTCAGCTGCTATACAATCATTTCTGGATTCTTGTTCATTGTCATATATGGATTGAATATATCCATTTGCCACAAGTATTTACGCTAATGAATTAGCTAATTTGTGATTGCTAATTTGTCTATGATTTCAGTGACCATTCCTATAGTTCTGTGGCAGGAATGCTAAAAGAACCAGAAAGCTTAAGATAATATTCAAGACTGTTCATAAAGAGTGACCTCAGAAGTTGTACATGCATGATCACTGGGATTAGAAACCACTCAGCATTGTTCTCAGTCAATTAAGGAGCAGAAAACAAGATTGCCACCTATGACAAACCAAACCAGCAGATACCTCTCTAATTTTGGATGGTAAATATTTGCAATGACTTTTTCCTGAACCATCTACAGAGCATCAATTATTTATCTAAAGGGATTAGTAAATTTCAAATAATTAAATGCATTATTTGGCAGCTTAAAGACTAACTTGTTCAGAAAGGCATACGCTCTCATGGGTGACAACCTACTTTGTCAGGTGAAGGCTAACATGGCTTACTACTTCTCTCAAATAATAAATGCTTGGGACAGTATGACAAAAAAAGCCAATAAGTTGAGGAAATTCCTTATGATAAATTGACAGCCTGCTTTGACTTGGTATACTACACACAAGCAACAATAAGTCTTTCAGGTTTTCTCTAAACATAAAAAGCAACTTTTTCTTTTTTCTTTTTGGGTTTACTTTAAACTAATGGTGAGTTGAACTTACAGGATATGTCTGCATAGCACAAGGCAGCTCTGAGCTAGCTCTTTGTGTACTTTGGCTTTTGAACCAGAAGCAGAATTGTCGTGGTCAGTCTATAGTTCATATCTTTGGTACTTCTAGATCAGGAACTAGCATGCACAGAGAGAGCTTGGGTATCTCTGCATGACACTAGTTGAGCTGTTTCGTCACCTTTTAAGAAGCTGATCAAAATGGTAGTGGATATTGCTATTTTTCCCCTCTCTAAACCATTATGCCTTGCCTTCTGAGAAAACTTTCATTTAGCCATTCACCCTGTTCAAGCTTGTGGACAAGATCAAGTTGCTTTTACATTTGGAAAGCTCGCTAAACTGCTTTCTCAATGCTACATATGAGATCTTTCTTAAAACTGAAAGCTTTTTGGGAAATAAACCTAAGATGTCTGTCACTTGAAGCTCAATACTTTATGTTTAAGATGTTTGCATAATATCACATCACCAAAATGGAACAGATAAAGATGAGGTGTAAAGTATATGTAACGTGGTATGCAGTTAAATGCAGTAATTGGAGAATGTAGGCAGCAGATCTGGAAAGGTGATAAGGTAAGCAAAAGCTTCTTGGAAAGGTAAACTATCTGAAGAACTGAGAGCGATATGCACTGACTGGAAGGAGCCCAAAATTGTTTTAGCCTTTAAGCATCTGACAGACATCAGTGTAATTGAGTAATTGTACACTGTAGGTCCAGTACTCCTGACACTGATACCTCCTGTATCTCAGTTATTGGTGTAATTTAAATTTGATAGCTGCATACATGGTGGACCAAATTCTGCTCTCTTTACTTGCATAAAACTTCAATATGCCACATAAGCTCCAGTGCCTTCAGTATATTCACATAAGTGAAATGAGCAGAATTGGTGTCATATAAAGACTCAATTGTTCTCTCATAAATAGTATCCTATTATTTAAACATGTTTGCACACAGCTATTTATATTATGTGAAGAAAGGGTGTTGATTCAGGAAGGGAATCTGGATAGAAAGGTTTATACCCATGAATACATTTACTATTCTTAGTGCTCCAACATTTTAGAAATTGTTCACTGATGTTTATGTCCAATGATATCCCCCAAGCTTATTTTACTTTATGGTGCCAGTGTGTCAGACTTGCATTCAACCTTGCATCCTCAGAGAGAAGATCTGCCTCTCAGTATTTCTCAGAATGACAGATGCAACTCAGTCATACTTTTGATTGGGTGGAGAGAGCCAGACAGATTAATTTAAAAATATTTCAGCATAAACCAAAGTCCAGTCCCTGTCTGTTTATTTTATCTCATTTCTTCAGTATTACTTTTCAACATTACAGCAGCCAGATCATTGTAAGCTGCGTTGAAGGCTGGGGTGGCATTTTGTTCCATATATTTTGTATAGGATCTCCGCCGGTGGGTTTGCAGGCCACAACCGGGGTTTGCAGGTACTATGAAAATAAATAAATCCTAATGGCTGGCCCTTCTTTCCCTTATCTGTAAAATGGAAGATCATGCTTGGCTGCCTCACTCTGGTGCTATGATTGATTAATATTCATAACATTCTGTAGAACTGCTAACATGCAGTTGGATTGACACACGTGCCTGCCATGGATGGGAGCCCAGGCCCAACAGCTTATTCAGACATTTGTTGCTTATAAGTCTCTTCTGTGGCTCTTGGCAAATGTGCACAGACCACAGCATGGATCTGAGCTCCATTTCTCCTGCAGCAGAAGGCTTGTGGTAATACTGATTTTCATACAATATGAGTCAGTTAAGTTTAGAGTAGCAGGTTAACAGGCTCCTCATAGCTCCCCCAGCGCAGAATCCTCAGACCTTTGATCATGGCAACCTGGGATGATCCCTCTATTTTAAGCAGAATTGCTCAGGGTCACAGTAATAGTCAATGTTCTTAGCATTCCACATGTACTAGAACAGGTTATATAACCCCCTAAGATAGCCCATTTTTCTCAGTCACTATGGGCAACACTATCATCCGGCCTGTTTATGACCTGGGTATCATCTTCAATGTGGACCTCTCTCGATGTCCTCACTTCTAGGCTAGGTTGCAGTCCTAAACTTATTTCAGGATAACATCTCTTAAGATATAGCCTTCCCAAGTCATCCACAAGCTAAAACTCTTGTCCAGGTTCTCATCACCTTATGTTTCTTTTACTGCAATCTCATTCTCTCTGACCTTGACAAATACAGCTTTGTCCTACTCGTATCCATCCAGCATACCGCTGCACAGATCATTGTTCTGGCTGGGTATTTGGAACCTATCACCCACTGTGCACCTTTCTACTAGCTCTCCCTTTATCATGTCACACAAGCAACTTTTCAAATCCTTCAAAGCTTGCTCCCCCGATCATTTCTCACGCACTATAGAGTGGTCGATGCCAAACCTTTATCCTACACTTGTTACATTTTCTAACAGGCACCTTGTGTTTTTTCTCCTAGACTGCCTCCTCATAGCATTGAGAGAAATTTCCTCTAAATATCTACAAGGCTGCCTCATTTTTCTCTTCCAGATGGATTCTTAATACTCACCTTTATCTGATGCCTACAAAAAATTAGCTGACAGTTTGGCTGTTGACATGTTGAGATGGTTGCCCATCGTGTTAACTAATAATGTCTTACTGTTTCCTTGTTCTGTCTCATCTCCTCCTGTCCATGTTTCTTGTCATACACTTTAGAACACTGACTCTCAACCGGGGCTATACATGTAGATTTCAAATAGCAATCCATAGTGCCAAAAGCATCGTGACCGGCTGACCTGCTTAAAAAAGTGTTTGCAGCCATATCTTTTTTTCTGCATTATAATAAATGAATTAATTTCTGACTCCTGTTGATTTCAAAATTATGTTGGTGTGTCTGGGATGGAGACATTTGGGTTCAATAATGATACTTTAATTCTGTGTTTGTACATTGCCTAGCACAATGGATTCTGGTCCATGAGTAGGATGCCTAGGTAATAAAGGTTATAGTAATATTTGTAAATAGGCATGACTGGGGTTTTTTTACTTCAGTAAATATATTCTAACGTGTGCTGGTTCACTGTGTTTGCTTATCTTGCTTACCATGAGTTTATTGTGTATATTTTAAGCTTAAATTCTTCCCTTGGTCTAATTGATTTAGAGTCTCTAAAGACTGTTTGTTTTGGTTACAAAGTAAATGTTGGTCCCAGCAAATTCTTAGAGTACCTGTGTAAGTTTAAAAGATCAAAAGAGAATCCATTGCAGGATATAGTTGAGAGATGTTTGTGATAATTTTTATGGCAAAGACTTTTTTCTTCTTCTTTTTTTTCCTTCTACTTCTTCTTGGAAACACAGATTTTTTTTTAATTACTTCAGTTGCAGTAACAAAGCACAAATCATGCAGTACGTGTGATTTCTATTCTAACAATCTCAATAGACCCAGCTGCCTTAGACATTTGTTAATGTTGGAATAATATATAGGATCATCTTTCTTACTGCCCCATAGAGGTTAGACACTTCCACTGAGGAACTGTCAGCTAAGGTGATTACTGTATAAGCAGCCTAAGCCTGGGGGATTTCATATCAGATCTTGACTGTATTAACTTAGTACGGCTAATTAGTCCATGTTAAATGAGACTCGCCACTTAAAAAAAAAAAAAAGGCATGTTTATGTTCTTAGAAGTATATCTATATGACTGGTTCAGTGTTATTAAATAGGAAAAACAATGCAATAAATTCTTGGAAATAATCCCCTATAAATAATGGTATATTATTTTGGCGATCTCCCCTCATTTCCACCGGATACTACTGGGATTTGTATATCCGCTTTCTTTATGTTTCTAATTAAGAACTCATGTCAGATGTGGAAACCCTACACAATATGTCACTTTGACTGCAGAGGACTAGGCATGTTTCCCTGAACTCCATCCCCATCAATCTGAATATATCCAATTTCATTGATTTATATTGAATAGAATTTCATTGGTGGCTAATGCAGAGATCTACATGATGATTTTCATATTTTGTACTTGAGCAATGCTGAAAATGGAACTTGGGTGTTTAAAATGATCTTTCCCCATCTTCTGCATCTTTTATTTGGGGGGGAAAGGAGTTCTATCATTTTTCATTCCTAAACAGTCATAAGATTTCTCTCTTAAATTATTTTTTAACTGAAAACTTAAATTTTTTGAAGTCTTATGTTATGCTTAGAAACCAATTGATACAGAAAGCAGAAGATTGTCTATGTTTATAAGGTGACTGATATAAAGACTGGATGAATATTTTATTTCCTGAAAAATACATTTTTGATCAAAATGAATCTGTTAATAAATTCAGATCAAATTCATCAAAGAGTTTCAGCTTGAAAATGACAGAAAAAATCAGAAGTGTTGACTAGTTTGGATGATTGTGGTTAGATTGACAGCACTGAGGAGCATGTGATGGTGGTGTTGCTGTTTACATTCTCTAAAGTAGCCAGAAAAAAAGTGGGTGGTCTGTCACCAGCTCCTGTTTGCCACTTCCTCTACCCAGTAATTATTTTTGCCTCTCGGGCTCTAAATCAATTCCTTTTCCTCAGTCCCCCATCAGTTCTGCCAGCAACTCTTCAATCAATCTTGTGCGGTTACTTCCCCATCATTACTACCTCATCTATTCTGCCTCCATGTCTCTTTAGCCTTGAGTCGCACCTCAGCTCTTTTACTGTAGTTACTGCACCTCAGCTCTTTCAGCAGCTCCTTCGGTCCTTCACCCTTCATTTCTCCAGGCTTTTATCCTACTTACAACCCAGGGATTATTTTAAAGTTCCTCAAACCCTTGACTCCCACTGTGATTCCTTGTGACCCACCTCATTTTTAGCTCTATCACCCCTCTTTAGCCCAATGGTTAGGATATTCAGGTGGAATGTGGCAGACCTAGGTTCAAATACCTCTTCTGCCTGATTCACAGTGGGAGTGTCTACACATTCATTAATGTGCAGTAATTACTGCACATTAAGTTTAGTATTTGCTTAATGAAGTACTACATTATATGTGTAGTAACTACAGTAAAAACTGTAAAAACAGTTTTTTAGTGATGCTTATCAATAGCGTATTAGTCCATTTTTTGCCTGGCACGCTACTGTGCAGAGTTATTCAGCTACTGTACATTAGGGCTAGGGACAGAAGTTAGACATAAACCAGTTTAAGTGATGAGAAACTGGTTTAAACCTGTAACAGAACAGAAGTTCATTGCACATAAGCCAGTTTCAAAATGGCTGAAACCGGTTTAAGATAAACTGGGTTGAATTTAGTATCAGACTTAACTGATTTGGATCAACCTGGTTTATGAAACTTCTGTCCCAGACCCCTTCCTGGTTCAAGTTAAATCACAGTCCCCCAGCATCCCAGCATGCTTTGCAGCCCTGAGCCAGGTTGGGCTGTGCTGTCTGCTCCCCTGCTTCAGGCCCTTAAAAGCCTGCAGGTATTTTCAGCCCTGAGGCACACAAGAGAGGAGCCTGAGGGCACTCCAGGTCCCTGTGTAAACCCCGGGCAGGCCACAGGCCCCAGGCCAGCTGCCCCAGCCTACCTGTGCCTTGGAACCACTGCCTGGCATCTCAGTGCAGTGCAGCTGCCAGGCCCATGTTGTCCAGGCCCCCAGCTCCCCTCCCCCCAGAAGCCTGCCCTGAGGCTGCAGATGCTGTGGGGCATTCATAGATTAATAGATTCATGGAAGTAGGGTTGGAAGGGATCTTTTAGATCATCAAGACCAACCCCCTGCCCTGGGCAGGAAAGAAAACCGGGCTCAAATGACCCCAGCCAGGTAGACATCAAGCCTCCTCTTAAAGACCCCTAGGGTAGGAGCCATCACCACTTCCCTTGGAAGTTGGTTCCAGATCCTAGCCACTCTGACTGTGAAGTAGTGCCTTTGGATATGTAGTCTAAACCTACTCTCTAACAATTTGTGGCCGTTATTCCTTGTTACCCCGGGGGGTGCTAGGGGGAACAGGGTCTCTCCCAAACCCTGCTGGTTTGTTTAACCCACCTGGTGAGTTTATAGACGGCCACCATGTCCCCCCTCAGTCTTCTCTTGCAAAGGCTGAACAGGTTAAGGTCCTGTAGCCTCTCTTCATAGGGTCTGCCCTGCTGTCCCTGGATCATGTGTGTGGCCCTCCTCTGGACCCTCTCAATGCTGTCCACATCCCTCCTGAAGTGCGGCGCCCAGAACTGGACACAGGACTCCAGCTGCAGCCTGACCAGTGTCACATACAGGGGGAGGATCACCTCCTTGGCCCTGCTTGAGATGTATCTGTGGATGCACGACAAGGTATGGTTAACCCTACTGACCGTGACCTCACACTGTCGGCCCAGGTTCATCTTGGAGTCAATAATGACTCCAAGATCTCTTTCTGCCACCGTGCTCTCAAGAAGGGAGTTTCCCATCTTATAAGTGTGCTGCTGCTTCCCACTGCCCTAGTGTAGCACCCTGCACTTGTCTGTATTGAAACCCATCCTACTTTCATTAGCCCACCCCTGTAACCTGTCCAGGTCCTGCTGTAATCTGTTCTTCCCTACTAGCATGCCCACCTCACCCCAAATCTTGGTATCATCAGCAAATTTAAACAGGCTGTTTTTTACCCCATCGTCCAAGTCACTAATAAAGAAAATGAACAGTGCTGGCCTAAGGACCAAGCCCTGGGGGACTCCACTACCCACTTCCCTCCAGGTCAAAAAAGAGCCATCCACCACTACCCTCTGAGTATGACCCTTCAGCCAATTTGCAATCCATCTGACTGTGTAGGCATCAATGCCACAGTCACCTAGTTTTTTTATGAGAATGGGGTGGGAGACAGAGTCAAAGGTCTTGCTGAAGTCCAGAAAGACTACATCCACCGTGACACCTGCGTCCAGAGCTTTTGTGACCTGATCATAGAAGGCAATCGGGTTGGTCTGACAGGACCTGCCCCTAGTGAAACCATGCTGGTTGCCCTTGAGCATCATCTCTGTTGCTGGCCCATCACAGATATGTTCCTTGATGATCTTCTCAAAGAGTTTCCCCAGGATTGAAGTAAGACTAATGAGCCTATAGTTGCCTGGGTCCTTCCTCTTCCCTTTTTTGAAGATGGGGACCACGTTGGCTTTCTTCCTGTCATCTGGCACCTGCCTGGAGCACCACGAGTGCTCGTAAAGCCATGCCAGGGGCCCCACAATAACCCCTGTCAATTCCCTCAACACCCTGGGGTGGAGAGCATCTGGACCTGCTGATTTGAACATGTCCAGCCCCTCCAGAAGCTCTCTTACCTGGTCCTCCCCAACCTTAGGCCTGGCAGCGTTTCTTCCGAGGCCATCTGGAATCCTGGTTGGGGAGTCCCGGTCCCTGCACAGGAAAATGGAGGCGAAGAATTTGTTAAAGAGGTTTGCTTTCTCCTCTGGTGCAACCACCAGATTGCCAAACACATCCTGCAGGGGCCCCACATTACCCAGTGCCTTCTTCATTCTCTCTATATATTTAAAAAAGGACTTTTTATTATCTTTGAACCTTGACTCTAGCCCTAGCTCTGTATCTGCCTTAGCTTTTTTAACAGCCCCCATACAGACCCAAGCGGTGGAGGTATACTCCTCTTTTGTGATTGCCCCTCACTTCCACCAGGTATACGCCTCCTTTTTGACAATCAGGCATTCACGAATGCCCTTGGTGAGCCAGGGGGGCTTTTGGGCACTCTTGCCCCCCTTGCTTCTTGTTGGGATCGTCACCCCTTGGACTCTGAGTATCATCTTAAGGAACAACCACTCATCTTGGGCACTGAGTTCCCCTGCCCTCGAGAACCCCAGCACCTCTCCCACTAATCTCAACTCATTGAAGTTGGCCCTCTTAAAGTCTAGGGCTATTGCCTTGCTGCAGGCCCTTGGGACCCTGCGCTGGATGGTGAATTCCAGTGAGCGATGATCGCTATCGCCCAGGTGGTCGAGGACCTGGAGCCCTCTTACCAGGTTGTCATCTGTGGCCAGGACCAGGTCCAGCAGGGCATTCCCCCTGGTAGGACTGTGCACCTCCTGGGTTAAGTAGAGGTCCTGTATCTCAGCCAGGAACCTCTGTGAGTGATCTGACCTGGCTGACTGCTCCTCCCAGCAGATGTCCAGGTAATTTAGATCACCCATGACAACTGCATCCCTTGCCTTAAGTGCCTCCGCAAGCTGACCCGAGAATTCGCAATCCAGCTCTTTCCCTTGGTTGGGAGATCTGTAGTAGACCCCCACTATTAAGTACCTTTCCCCATGACCCCCTTGTATCCTGGCCCAGAGCTCTTCAGCCTGCCTCTCCTCATCCTGCTGGTGGAGGATGTGTATTGCTCTTTGACATAGAGCACCACACCCCTGCCTTTCCTTCCTGTTCTATCTCACCTGTAAAGCCTATAGCCCCTAATGTTAACCATGCAGCTGTCAGTCTTATGCTGGGCCCTTGTGCTGGGTGCTGCAAGCAGAGGGACATCTGCATGGAGGCCCAGAGAGCTGGTGCTGGAGCCAGCATGACATCTTCACTAATGCCCATGCCCACACCCGTGCCTGCTACCTGGGACTCCAGTCGTGCTGCACCTCCACCTTATGGTGTTGTGGGGTCAGGTGGAGGTGCAGCACCAGTGTGATCGGGGTGGGCACTCCATGTCTGTGAGGGGCTGTCAGGCCAGTTGCGGGAGCATGGGCACAACCAGTCATTGCAGCAGTGCTTCATAAAGGTCCAGGCCTTGCAGGCACAGTGGATTGCCATCACTGACTTCAATCATCAGTCAGGGAGTGCCTGTAAGTCCATTCCCTTTATATGGCAAATGACAGGCATTCTCACACCCTGGACCCAGGCCATAGCTGTGCTGTCTACAGCAGCATGGGTGGCCTGCCTGAGCTCCTACCAGGGCCTGGCACCCACAGTGACAGAGTACTGCAGGCAGGCCAGCTGGGGAGTGAGGGGCAGGGGCTCGGGGTGTGGCCATGCCCATGGCCCCTGATCCTGACCCTGCTTCTGCCTCTGCCCCCACTCTCTGCCTAGCCTTCCTGCACTCCCCCTCCCTCCCACAGCACACAGGGAGGCAGAAAGCAGTGTAAAACTTTATTGAGCAGCCTGTGTCTCCACAGTTAGGTGGGCATGGGCCTCACACTGAGGAATGTGTTGATGCCAGCAGCAATGTCCTCCTTGGCTGTGTGGGTCAGGAATGTGTAGCACAGCCACAGGTATCCCTCCAGGCAGCAATAGAGGTTGTGGGGAAGCCTGGGCTTGCCCCCCTCACCATCATAGCTCAGGATCCCATGCCAGGTATGCAGGTTTGCCTGGGGCACCATGGCCATCAGCAGCAGCAGGGTGTAGTTGGTCAAGCACACCTTAGTCCATGCAAACAGCTTCTTACACACCACCTGGGGCATGCACAGCAAGGTCATGCTTGGGGTGCAGTGGTGGCATAGTGGGGGCTGGCCCCAGGGTGCTTCCCTGTGGGGAGGGCAGTGACGTGGGCAGCTCCTTGTCCCAGTCATCCAGAAGCCCTATGTCTGCCAAGCCCAGGTGCTGTGGGCTGGGGTGCAGTGTAGCAGAGTGGTTGGCCTGCAGGGGGAAGTGGGATCTGGAGCAACAGCAGCAGCCGGTGCTGCCAGGAGCCTAGTCTGTCCCACCCTGGGAACGGGCATGGGAGGCAGGCTGCCTGAGGCCAGCTGGCCCCAGGAGAGTGAACAGGGCTGTGGGGCTCAGCTGGTGGTAGCCTGGGCCCTGGCCTGCCCATCCAACTTGCTATGGTCCCTGACCACCTGTCCATGCCTGACCTCTGATCTGAGGCCAGGCAGTGCAGAGTCTTTGGTACAAAGCATCTTACCTCTGAAATGTTGCAAACTCACACAAACAGCTCTTTTTTTCCTCATGGATCTACAGGGTCTCCAGCTATGCACAGAGAAGAAACTACACTTGGCAGCTTGTACGTGGCCTCAGGGTCGGCGCTGCCCGCAGCCGGGGCTCTGTAGATGTGCCAGCTCCACCAGATGAGGACCCCGGGAAGGACCCTTCTTCCGGACTGCCTGAGGACTGGCTGGTGGATGCTCAGACCTGGTGGATAGAGTATGTGGCCTGCCAGGTCAGGTGGTGGGTGGAGGATATGGCCTAAAAAGATGCATGGGACCAGGTTCACTGGGAGTTCTTGGTGCAGCTCCTGGTCCTGGAGTGCAAGCAGGTGGAGGCACTGTAGGACTAGGCCACAGTCCTGGGCAGGGCAGTGCAGGCCATGGATGATGACTGCCAGGTGCTGGACACTGTTCTGGCTCTGGTGATAACCTTTATGCCGGCTGCTGCCCAGCCCCTGATCCTAGCCCTGCCTGCCCCCTGGCAGCCACCTGCTGCCCAGCAGCAGACTCCTGCCTGGGCATGGGAGGAGGTCCTGCACCATCTCCAGGAGCCCCTGCCCCAGACCTGTTCGGTGTCACCCAGCTCCCCCACCTGGACCCAGACCTGCTGCTTGCCCTGGTTCCACATGGGCATGGAGCTGGAGGTTCCTGTAGCTGGGCCACGACTACACACTGGCCTTGCTGGTCCTAGACACTGGCTGCCAGAGGGGGAGCCACCCACAATTGGGGAACACTAGCCATCATTGCTTCTGGGTGAGCTCCCCACCCACTGCACTCACCATGCCGTCTGTACCCACAGGGCAATGGCCAGAGGCTGGGGTGCTGGCCACCTGTCCATGGGCTCTGCCCCCTAGGCACTCCCACCCTACAGCTCCCTATCATGGGACAGCACAAAAAATACGTTGTACATAGTTTTCACAGGGAAGAAGGTTTTTTATTGGAGGGTGAGGTTGAGGATGGAGGGGCTCTGTTTGTTGAGGAGGGAGGCTCTGGTTGATGTGAGTGGAATAAAAACTTGCTCTTCTGATACGTGTCTGTAGTGAGTGTGGTGCTGGAGGCTGTCCCAGCTGCCTGCGGAGGGTTTGGGATTGAGTGTGTGGTCAGGGGTAGAAAGTAAGAAAGTTTTATTGACTTAACAAACACACAACTACGCGTAAATAACAAAACAAGGACAGACAATAATAATTCACGTTGGCAACTTATAGATTCATAGATTCATAGATTGTAGAGTTGGAAGAGACCACAATGGATCATCGTGTCCGACCCCCTGCCCCTGGCAGGAAAGAGGATCGAGGTCAGATGACCCCAGCCAGGTGACTATCTAGCCTCCTCTTGAAGACCTCCAAGCTAGGTGATAGCACCACCTCTCTTGGAAGCCCATTCCAGATCCTGGCCACCCTTACTGTAAAAAATTTCTTCCTAATATCTAACCTAAATCCACTCTCCAGTAGTTTACACCTGTTATTCCTAGTCACTCCCTGGGGCACCTTACTGAACAGTGCTTCCCCTATTCCCCATTGACCTCCCCTAATAAATTTATAGATGGCCATAAGATCTCCCCTCAGCCATCTCTTGTGAAGGCTGAAGAGATTCAGCTCTCTCAACCTCCCCCTGTAGGGTCTATCACGAAGGCCACTAATCATGCGAGTGGCCCTCCTCTGGACCCTCTCAAGATTCCCCACGTCCCTCTTGAAGTGCGGCGCCCAAAACTGGACACAGTACTCCAACTGCAGCTTGACCGGTGCTGCATAGAGGGGGAGCATGACCTCCTTTGTTCTATTAGTCATGCCCTGCTAATGCACAACAAGGTGCAATTGGCCTTGTTGATGGCCTCATTACACTGCCGGCTTATGTTCATCTTGGAGTCAATTATGACTCGAAGATCCCTCTCTGCCTCTGAGCTGCTGAGAAGGACACTCCCTAACTTATAGGTGTGCTGGGGGTTCCTCCTTCCCAGGTGGAGTACCTTACATTTATCTTTATTAAATTGCATCCTATTTCTCTCTGCCCATTGATCCAACCTGTCCAGGTCAGCCTGAATCTGCTCCCTGCCCTCTGGTGTACTAACTTTGCCACACAACTTGGTATCATCAGCAAACTTGGAGAGGGTGCTCTCCACACCCTCATCCAAATCGCTGATGAAGATATTGAATAATATCAGTCCAAGGACTGAACCCTGAGGCATCCCACTGCCTACCTCCCTCCAGGCTGAGAAGGAACCATCCACCACCACTCTCTGGGTGCGGTCCCTAAGCCAGTTAGCCACCCACCTGACGGTGTAGGCGTCCACTCCGGAGTCTGCTACCTTCCCAATGAGGATAGGGTGCAAAATTGTGTCAAAGGCCTTCCTAAAGTCCAGGAAGATGACATCAGCCTCGGCTCCTGCATCCAGGCAGTATGTGACCTGGTCATAGAAGGCTACAAGGTTTGTCAGGCAGGATCTACCTGTAAAAAAAACATGCTAGTTTCCCCTCAGCATCGTTTCCCCTACTGGGCCTGCACAAATGTGTTCTTTGATTATTTTCTCTAGCATTTTCCCAGGAATAGAGGTAAGACTGACTGATCTAAAGTTACCCGGCTCATCCCTTCTCCCTTTCTTGAAAATGGGCACCACATCGGCCCTTCTCCAGTCCTCAGGGACCTGGCTGGGGCATCATGAGTGCTTGAACAGCTGTGCCAGCAGCTCAGCTATGACACTGGCCAGTTCTTTCAGCAGCCTGCTGACTTGTACTTTGTATACTATTTAAAATCATATCAGGGAAGTGAATGCTTGTCTACAAAGAAATTTCATTATACTTGTTCCTTGAGGTTCCCTGTAAGTAGCTGTGTTAGGGGTTTATATATGGTATCCCTAACATTTAACTTAGCAATGCTAAAACATCCAAGAGGACCAAACCCTGTGCTTTAGCAAATAGAGAAACTGAGGTATGGGAGAAGAAAAGCTCCTTTCCAACCCTAATTTTGTATGATTCTATGAAAAGTGTAATAATCAGGCTCACTATTACTTCAGCATCCTTGTATTCCTTTAGCTAAATATTCCAGGGAGGGACTGTCTTCTAATGTGGGGCTTTCAAATATCCTCAGATTGACTACAACATAAACATATTTAGGACAGTAACAACTGTCAGTGGGTCAATGTGGACAGTTAGGCCAATGGTAAGCAAGTTCTGAACATCTCCCCTCATTTATTTGGGGGGGGGGGGGGAAATGTATTTATGTCACTGCATATGCAACATTGACACTTAATCTCATGCTAAAGATATTTTTAACTTTCATGTTTATTTACAATATTAAAAATACAACATTCCACCTTCAGAAAAGTATAGTTAGTAACATTTTTCCACAAACCTACAGAGAGGCAAACCGATACATTTAATTATTGCCATATAGTTATATAATGACCCAAGGTTCAAGAACTAGTATTAGCAATAATAATTCATAGCCTGGTCTAATAATTAGATAATGAAGAAAATACTTTGGGAGAGGCTTTGTTATCAGAATCTACTGCACCAAAGTTGGGAAGACAATTGACTTGGCAAGGCTCCTGTGTTTTCTTTTGCTCAGCTTTCCAGGACTTGTATGTGGAGAAATTTTCCATCATGAGTGGGTGTGTCTACACATGTGCATTTAATGCACATTAGCCTGATTTAAGGCCCATTAAGGGCACATGTCTACATGTGTGTACTCTTAATGTGCCTTAAAAACAGGAATTTAAGGCTTTTTGATCCTAAATTTGATACCTACATAAAGCAGGTATTGAATTTATGTGCAAATAGTTAAATTGCATTAGTGAACGTGTAGACGTTCTAATGCACATTAATGTGGTGTGTGTCAATTGACCTGGGGCTAACTTGAGTCTCAGGTTGGCCCGCATACCCTCATTAATACGCATTAGAGTGTGTGTGTATGGATGTGTGCCCAAATCATGTTACTGCGCATTTGCCTAACACGTGTTAAGTTTAGGTGCATGTAAAAGTATGTGTAGACATATCCACTGAGTTTTTTTCTCCAGAAGTGTAGCCTCACTGAACAGTCCCCTTGAGCAAGGGTATGCCTGTAGCATTCTTAGGGCAGGATCAAAACAGATTGACAAATTCTTCAGGGCAGCAGGGCAAGGTCTATATATTAATGTGGGATTGCTTACCAAGCACAGTAAGACCTCTGGGAGTTATTGTAGCACAAATAATAATCCAGTGTTTAGTCTGTGCTGCAGTTCCTCACCCCTACAATTTGCTGATAGTAATGACATGTGAAAAACAAGTAGTGTGCATGTTAATTTACTTTAAGATTAGTATTTTCTGGATAGAGATTAGGAAGCTAGTGAACAAAAAAAACCCAGAAAGCATTACACGGAAGCTAACAGATCATATGGGTTAAATTAGGCCCTCTCCATTCCTCCTGAAATCAGTGGGGGTGTGGATCAAAGCAGGAACTGGCTGCTGCTGTGATATTTTCTACTTGATTGAAAATTATCAGCTGTGTCTCTCTCTGTCCAGGAGATACTCTGGATCTTATCTAATGTTTATGCCTCTCAGTTCTGTTAGGGAAAGGTTTCAACCCACCTACTTTTGGACTGTACATTATTGTAAACACTGTATAAGGTTTTGGTGGGGAACAATATTTTTTCCCTGAAAACTTTTAATAAAAATAATCTAGACTTTAGAGTTTTAATTATACATCTAGAATTCTTTTGAATAATCTGTTCTCAATTATAGTCCTAGGGGAGTCATCTATAGTCACGTATAGTGTAGAAACACTAAAATAATGGTAACTTATAAGAAAAAGTTTTTAAAAAAGGTTACTTTATTTGCATAGAAAAAAGTCAGAGAAAAGAATAAGTGGTAGATGAACTAGTATACAAATATACCAGACTGTGTATTGATAAAAAAACTTAGAATAATTTATATTCATGTAGCACCTATCATCCTGAAAGTTCCCAGATGATGAACCCAGATATATGGACAGCACTGACATGAGTAGGTACATATGCATCATTGGTTAGTCTGGGTTTATGCTGAAGTGACCAACCTGGTATATATTCACTACTATTGAAATGTGTATATATGCATTATGACTGAAATGCCATCAGGTATTTCAAAGCACTTGAACAAAGAAGATTGTGGCCATCAAGTCAGGATAAATTCCTGCTCATTCCAAAAAAGGTGGTGGAGTTCTTAATGTCCCCAGAAATTTAAAGGACTTCTGATTTATTTATCCCATAAATAGCCTCACAAATAACTTTATAAAGATCTCCTAATAATTTAACCTAAACCAGTGAAAAACCTATGTTTAAATACAATGATAAAATGATTATATACAACCAAGGGGAGGAGCTGGACCGGGAATTTTTGGGCCAGCTTGCAGAGGCGCTTAAGGCAAAGGATGTAGTTGTCATGGGTGATCTAAATTACCTGGACATCTGCTGGAAGGAGCAGTCAGCCAGGTCGAATCATTCCAGGAGGTTCCTGGCTGAGATACAGGACCTCCACTTAACCCAGGAGGTGCACAGTCCCACCAGAGGAAATGCCCTGTTGGACTTGGTTCTGGCCACAGGCTATGACCTGGTAAGGGGGTTCCAGGTCCTTGACCACCTGGGTGACAGCGATCAATGCTTGCTGGAATTCATCATCAAGGGCCTGCAGCAAGGCGGTAGCCCTAGACTTCAAGAGGGCCAACTTCAAGGAGTTGAGATTGGTGGGAGAGGTGCTGGGGTTCTCGAGGGCAGGGGAACTCAGTGCCCAAGATGAGTGGTCGTTCCTTAAGGAGACAATACTCAGGGCCCAAGGGGTGACGATCCCAGCAAGAAGCAGGGGGGGCAAGAGTCCCCGAAAGCCTCCCTGGCTCACCAAGGAAGTCTGGGAGTGCCTGGTTGCCAAAAAGGCGGCGTACACCTGGTGAAAGGGGGGAGATATCTCCAAAGAAGAGTATACCTCCACTGCTCGGGCCTGTAGGGGGGCTGTTAGGAAAGCTAAGATAGACATAGAGCTAGGACTAGTGTCCAAGATCAAAGATAATAAAATGTCCTTGTTCAAATATATAGGGAGGATGAAGAAGGCACCGGGAAATGTGGGGCCCCTGCAAGATGCGCTGGGCAGTCTGGTGGTTGCAACAGAGGAGAAGGCAAACATCTTCAACAAATTCTTCACCTCCGTTTTCTTGTGCAGGGACCGGGACTCCCCCACCATGTTTCAAGATGCACTTGAGGAGAATGCCTCAAGACCTAAGGTTGAGGAGGACCGGGTAGAGTGCTTCTGGAGGGGCTAGACATGTTCAAGTCAGCAGGTCCAGATGCTCTCCACCCCAGGGTGTTGACAGAGCTAGCAGGGGTTATTGCTGGGCCCTTGGCATGGCTTTACAAGTGCTCGTGGTGCTCGGGCCAGGTGCCAGATGATTGGAAGATAGCCAATGTGGTCCCCATCTTTAAGAAAGGGAGGAGGGAGGACCCAGGCAACTATAGGCCCGTCAGTCTTACCTCAATCCTGGGGAAACTCTTTGAGAAGATCATCATCATCGGGGATGATGCTCAGGGGCAACCAGCATGGTTTCATTATGGGCAGGTCATGTCAGACCAACCTGATTGCCTTTTACAATCAGGTCACAAAAGCATTGGACGCAGGTGTCACGGTGAATGTAGTCTTTCTGGACTTCAGCAAGGCCTTTGACACTGTCTCCCACCCCATCCTCATTAAAAAACTAGGTGACTGTGGCATCAATCCCTACACGGTCAGATGGATTGCAAATTGGCTGAAGGGTCATACTCAGAGGGTGGTGGTGGACAGGTCATATTCGACCTGGGGGGAAGTGGGCAGCGGAGTCCCCTAGGGCTCGGTCCTTGGACCCACGCTGTTCAATTTCTTTATCAGCAATTTAGATGACAGGGTGAAAAGCAACCTGTTCAAATTTGCTGATGATACCAAAATTTGGGGTGAGGTGCGCACGCTAGTAGGGAGGGAAAGACTGCAGAAAGACCTGGATACATTGCAAGGGTGGGCTAACAAAAACAGGATGCGTTTCAATATGGACAAGTGCAGGATGCTGCACTTGGGCAGTAGTAACCGGCAGCACACTTATAAGATGAGAAAATCCCTTCTTGAGAGCACGGAGGCAGAAAGGGATCTTGGAGTCATCATTGACTCCAAGATGAACATGGGCCGACAATGTGAGGTCATGGTTGGCAAGGCTAACCGGACCATATCGTGCATCCACAGGTGCATCTCAAGTAGGGCCAAGGAGGTGATCCTCCCCCTCTATGCGACACTGGTCAGGCCACAGCTGGAGTACTGTGTTCAGTTCTGGGTACCCCACTTTGAGAGGGATGTGGACAACATTGAGAGGGTCCAGAGGAGGGCCACCCGCATGATTCGGGGACAGCAGGGCAGACCCTGGAATGAGAGGCTATGGGACCTGAACCTGTTCAGCCTTCACAAGAGAAGGCTGAGGGGGGACCTTGTGACTGCCTATAAACTCACTAGGGGGGACCAGAAGGGGTTGGGGGAGACCTTATTTCCCCTAGCGCCCCCCGGGATAACAAGGAATAATGGCCAAAAGTTGTTGGAGAGTAGGTTTAGATTAGACATCCGTAGGAACTACTTCACAGTTAGGGCGGCTAGGATCTGGAACCAGCTTCCAAGGGAAGTGGTGCTGGCTCCTACCCTGGGGGTCTTTAAGAAGTGGCTTGATGCCTACCTGGCTGGGGTCATTTGAGCCCAGTTTCCCTCCTGCTTAGGCAGGGGGTCGGACTTGAAGATCTACAAGGTCCCTTCCAACCCTACTTCTATGATTCTATGGATTTGAAATGCATTGATAATAGGGATATTGCACTGATTCACACAACAGATACTGTACTGTATCTACTAAATAGTTGTCTCTATAGTCCATCTCTAAGCCATCTTTCATCATGTACCAATGACAAAAAAGAGATAGGAAAGCTTTCACTTGATTTATCTGATCCAATAGTTATTTTTTTAAAACATTTATCACCTAATTAAGTACAGCCAAGTATAAAGCACTGTATGTTCTTGCTGCCAGTAGGAAATACAACAAAAATATACTGGGAGTTTCTCCAAGCTGATAACGTCATTCACATAAAAACCTTTCCAAGATCACTCCTGGAGAGAGAATTCTAAAAAAACCCAAGTTTTGTTGTTTTTTTTTTTAAATTATACAAACATTCTCCTGCAGAGTTCAATTCTTCGTGTGACTCTAACTGTGAAAGCATTTCCTAGTTAGAATGTTGCAAATAATGTTCTAGGCAAACCAGGTTGGTTTCAGGGCTACCACCCACTGGCTCCAATGGGCTTTGGATAGACACTTCCCTGTTCATGGAAGATGTGTGGCCAGTCAGAATGTCCTTGAATGCATTCACTGGTTGATATTAGTTTTATTTTCAGCTGTGTGGCTTGATCATGAATATTTAAAATTAGCTTTATGTAGCTTTTTTGTGACTGCTTTGATGAATTACTTGAGTGAATTCATAGGAAAATTCAAATGAATATTTCCTGACAACATTTTGCATCGTTTGCCTAGCTGAATTGCTAATGCATGGGAATCGGAAAGGAAGATTGGCTGGAAACTGTCTATAAGGAAAAGTTAAAATGATTAGTATAATTCAATTATATAAACAGAGCACATGATAAATGTTACCAAGAGCCTAAATGATCAAAGTCAAGTGTTTGGTTTACCTGTAGCTTGCTGTATAGGATGAAATCTGAATTTCTCTAGGTTTGCCTTCTCCTTCTCTATGCTTCAGCTGTGGGATTTCAATTTCTCCAGTCAAATACCATTTCCTATTATTATTTTTATTCCTTATTTGTTTAGTTCCAGTCATATGTATATACCACTCAAAAATGAGTCCCTGCTCAAAATAAACTGCTGTATGTGAAGCACTTCCCACATTAAATGAATCAGTGAAAGAAAAATGGACTAATAAAATTTTACTATTACTTACTTTCATATGAGCTTTTTTATCTTAGCTTTTATTATTATTATTTTATGTTTTTAGTTGAATGTATATATGGTTCTAATGAAAAGTATGCCTGTCCTTTGCTCTAGGCACTCTCTGACAATTCTTAAATATACAACTATAAAGTGGGCTTATTTCTGTAATCCTCTCTCCTTTGTTTAGGTTCTTCTACCACACTCATCACCTCAGTATCTGAGTTCCTCCCAGAGGTACAAATAAACATAGAGATTAACATCTGCCAAGTAGAGTACCTCCCTCTTCCTCCCACACCCCCTGGGAAAAGAATGAATGTATGTATATATGTCTGTTATTACTAGCTGCAGCGCTATATGCTATTTGGGAAGGCAAGGTTGAGGAAGCATGATTTGTATTTGGTTATAAAAATTGAGAGGCTTAGCTTAGGTTTGGGTTTCAGTTTTGGGGCCCCAGTATTTTGAGACATATGGGCCTTCAAATACCCAAGAAGGCCTTGTCTTCTGCACAGTTGAAGTTTACTATTTCACTTGATGATTCTCTTGTTCCCGAGGGCAGAGCTGTCGAGGGCAGTCAAGGGCTCAGTCTGAGACAGCCCTTTGCCAGTCCTAGATCCTGAACATTTGTGAATGAGGCCAGATCCCTATTTTCAAGAAGGGGAGGAAGGAAGACCCAGGCAACTACAGGCCAGTCAGTCTCACCTCCATCCTTGGTAAAGTCTTTAAAAAGATTATTACAGCTCATATATGTGAGAGCCCAACAGGAAAAATTATGCTGAGGGGAAACCAGCACAGGTTCATAGCAGGTAGATCATGCCTGACTAATCTAGTTTCTTTTTATGACCAGGTTACAAAACACCTGGACGCAGGAGTAGGGGTAGATATCATTTACTTAAGACTTCAGGAAGGCCTTTGATACAGTACCTCACCCCATACTGGTGAACAAATTAAGAGGCTGTGACTTTGATGATTACACAGTCAGGTGGGTGGCAAATTGGCTAGAGGGTCGTACCCAGAGAGTGGTGGTGGATGGGTCAGTATCGACCTGGAAGGACATGGGCAGTGGGGTCCCACAGGGCTCGGTCCTTGGACCGATACTCTTCAATGTCTTCATCAGTGACTTGGACGAGGGAATGAGGTGTACTCTATCCAAGTTTGCGGATGATACAAAACTGTGGGGAGAAGTGGACACACTGGAGGGCAGGCAACAACTACAGGCAGACCTGGACAGGTTGGACAAATGGGCAGAAAACAGCAGAATGCAGTTCAACAAGGCGAAATGCAAAGTGCTGCACCTAGGGAGGAAAAATATCCAGCACACCTACAGCCTAGGAAATGACCCGCTCAGCAGCATGGAAGTGAAAAGGGATCTTGGAGTCCTAATGGGCTCCAAGATGAACATAAGTCGTCAGTGTGACGAAGTCATCAGCAAAGCTAACTGCACTTTATCGTGCATCAGCAGATGTATGACAAACAGAACCAAGGAGGTGATACTTCCCTTCTATCGGGCACTGGTCAGACTGCAGTTGGAATACTGCATCCAGTTTTGGGCGCCACACATCAAGAGGGATGTGGATAACCTGGAGAGGGTCCAGAGAAGGGCCACTCATATGGCTAAGGGCTTGCAGGCAAAGCCCTATGAGGAGAGACTAGGGCACCTGGACCTCTTCAGCCTCCGCAAGAGAAGGTTGAGAGGCGACCTTGTGGCTGCCTATAAGTTCATCACGGGGGCACAGAAGGGAATTGGTGAAGCTCTACTCACCAAGGCACCCCTGGGGGTTACAAGAAATAATGTCCATAAGCTAGCAGAGAGCAGATTTAGACTGGACATTAGGAAGATCTTCTTCACAGTTAGAGTGGCCAAGGTCTGGAATGGGCTCCCAAGGGAGGTGGTGCTCTCCCCTACCCTGGGGGTCTTCAAGAAGAGGTTAGATAGGCATCTGGCTGGGATTTCCTGTCTATGCAGGGGGTCAGACTCGATGATCTATCGAGGTCCCTTCTGACCCTAACATCTATGAATCTATGAAAACATATCCCACTCACTGGCAGGCAAGGTTCTTTGAGTAGATGTGATATATTTTATTAGACTGAGTGAGTAGTTGGAAAAAAGCTTTTAGCAAGCTTTTGGGCACAGTCACCCTTCTTCAGGCATAGGGAAGAAGGGAGAGTATGCCTAAAAGCTTGCTAAGAACTTTTGTCCAACTACTCAGTTGGTTGAATAAAAGATATCCCAACTACTCAAAGAATCTTGCATGCCTATGTCCTTAGACAAGCATGGCTACAACCAAAAACCCAGTATTCCATTCACTCTCATTCTGTGTCCTCCTCATACTGAAAACATGTCATATAGTCGGTTCTTGTTATGAATTCAGGACACATACAGAACCCTCTCAGGCTCTCAGTCTTGGATGTGTTCATGAAAGCATCTCTGGGAATGCTCAGTGAATCTCTAACAGCAGATAGAGAATAGTTTTTCAGCGTGCGGTACATGAGAATGAGCAGTGCAAGAGATGGAGAGAGAAACTGAAAAAGCACTATTACATCTGAATATAGAAGACTTGGAAAAAAAAATAGAGGTGATGGGCACTGTTTGACTTCTGCTTTGTGTGCCTGGTATGTGTGGGAAGAATAATGATGAGAAGGAGGGCTCCAGATAGACTACACATATCAATCCACTAGCCAAATGGAGATGACAGAAGATTGTGTTATTCATTGATGCTGTTACAAGAGAGTCCAACATCAGCAAGACCTCATAGTCTGTGGATAAGATCTACATGTGGGTTGCAGCTGAATTTAGAAATTTCCACAATGATTTAAAAACCCTGGTGAAAATGTCCTAGTTCCAGTATTTGTATAATACTTGTATAAAGGCAGCAAGTTAGCTTTACATCGTCCTCTTCAGCTCTTCTTCTGCTTCCCTATATCACAGGATGGCTGAGTTTGTCAGAACAAGCTCCCTCACTATAAGCGCTAGTATAGCCTTTGCTCTGTCACTTGCCATAATAGAAGCCAACTCACATTATTCTTCATAATAATTAGAAACAAACAACAACAATTCAACAATGAAGAATAAAAAAATGACTTGCTTTGCAAACAGGCATTGCGTGATTACCATTTACGTACCAACAGGAACCTGTTTTCTTGATGGGAGATTTTTCTTCTCTACTAACACTATTTCCTAATTAAAG